>NC_058135.1:67582044-67628589 GCF_016433145.1 Gracilinanus agilis | reverse complement strand
CAAAATTACTCATTTTATATAATTAAACTTTATTGTATCCATCTTTTCATTTAAATTGTTATAGTTATTACAAATAGTTTCTCTACTTATTTTATTCTACATGAGCTATTAGTCTTCCATATTTTTGAAGTCCTCATATTAATTATTTTATTAATTATTATATTATATACACCTAATACAATTATATTATATACACCTAATACAATTTGGTTAGAAATTTCCCAAAGGGCAGGCAAATTAGTTCAAGGACTTTGCTACAACAAAAACTGGTGCTATAGAAACTTCCTTTTGTATTTGTTGGTATGTATGTAAGAAATATAAACATATATATTTTCTTGTTTACATATAGAGGTATCCCTTCCACATTGTGACTTTAACCATCATGGTTTCTATATATCATAGTTGGCATGATAAATTAAATGGAAATTTTCTAAGAATTTGTGGAAGCCACAGATTACATGGAAAGGCAGGCAGATGATGCAGAAAACTACCTAGAAACTAATTTTATTTAACATTGACCTACATATAGCTTATGATCAAATATTTAACCTAATTTTTACAGAAAACATCCCATGAAAAGAAAAAAATCTGACTTCTTTGGTTCTAAAGGAGAGGCAAAACAAAAACAAAAACATTTGAACAGATTTTCCAGATTTTGGAGGAACTATGACTATAATCCAAAAAATGTAGAAGGAATATCTGTATTTGTATATATACATTATCTATTCATTGTTATTGATACTAGATATACATATATTTATTTCTGACTTTGACCATTTGGAGTAATAAGCCTCCCTGTGAGAATCTCTAGGTCAAAGGGCATTGGCATATTAGTAATTTTCTGCACACAAGTGCAAATTGGGTTCCAGATTAATTTGACTAAGGTTCAGCTCCACTAAATACGTTACTCTTCTATTTTGAAAGATCTCACAACATTGATGATTTCTATCTTTTATCATCTTCATGAGATAAAATTTTCTGATTACTTTAAAATACAAGGAAATTATTTTTGGAGAGATTTTGCAAATTGTTATTAATTGTTTTAAATTCTTTGAGAACTATTTAGCCATGTACTTGGAATAATTATATGTTGGCTGTCTTATAAATTAGTATTAATCTTCTATCAGGGATTTAGAGCTTTATCACAGTCATTTGGTAAAAATATTTTCCCCCATTTTGAGCAGTTTTCTTTATCATCCTAGCTGCATTGATTTTGTTCATACAAAAGTTTTTCAGTTCCATGTAACTGAAATTGTAAATTTAATTTTTTCCCCTTGTGATCTGTTTGGTAAACATCCAGAGTTGTGAAGGGTACCATCTTTTATCTTTGATTTAAAAAATGATGTATTTTTATGCTTGTCAGACGTCCATTTAGTAGTTACTGCGATATGTGCCCCAAGACAATGATCTTTTACTATATGTAATAGAAGTTTATTATTATTATTATTTAGTAGCTGTTATGATAGTAAAAATAATAAACTTTTTGGTTTTATTTAGCAGTTCTTGTTGAAGTCTTTTTCTAGGTGATTTAACTTTTATAATGTATCAAAATTAGAGCTACTAAGCTATGTTTTGGGGGTGCCTGATTTCTTTTTAAACTCCTTTGAGATAGGCAGAAAAATATTTTTTTTACAATCAAGAATGAAGCTTCATCTCCATATCATGAAGAAATAAGGACTTGAATGAAGAAAAAAAAGACATTTTGTATTGCATATATATATGTATATATATATATAACACATAGAAACACAATATATACACATATACATGTGTCTTTGTGCATGTATATATTTTTTAATCTATATAGCTATAAGGAGGTCCTGAAAGAATTCCTAGAGACTTCCAGGACAGATTCAACATTTTCACATTAACATAGATTGTAGTAGTAGTAGATATAGAGATTAGCCTATTATAGTATTCAAAATGATGACATGGTCATAGGAGGCAAGTCCCAAACAATTTATATTCTACAAATAATTGCTATAAATATATTGAAATATCATGATATAGTCTTCTTTTATTTCCCTCGGTTCATAATGGAAAAATAATACTTCCCCAAATGTACTAAATTGCTAAGACTTTAAAAATGAAATGTTATGGATAATATTTTTTTAAACTGCAATGAGAAGCTATTATTCTTGTCCTTGGCTAGTTTAAGAGAAGTCAGATATTGTGAAAGAGAACTTCATTGTTGGAATTCTCCTTTTCATGATCCATTTAGGAAATCTTGATGCCTTGGGGTAAAAGGAGAGGGACAGGGATAGGGGGAAAGTGGGGAGGGGGAGAGATTGATTTTTAGGAAATAGTCAATATGGAAATGTGTTTTGTTTGACTATATATGCATGTAATTGGCTTCCAAATGGTGGATCAGGGGATATCTTCAGGAGAAATCTGGCTGATCCCTTGGTGAAAGATTGCTAATTGTGGATTTGGTTAGAAGACCCCTGATGTTAGTTCTCCATCTGAAATTCTATGAAATGAGGTCATGTTTTCTAAGGAACAAGCTACCATCAGGAAACCCATTTTTAAAGAGTATTACATTTCAGTTTATAAAATGGCATATTATTTTCTACCCTTTTCCCTTCTAAATGAAAACTAAAAACACTGACTTTTTCTTCAGAAGCAGTTTAGTTGAGCAATTTCTTTAAAAAAAAATCAGGGCCCATTATATATAGTGCAAATCATACAAGTGGTGGGTTTTGCAGCAATGAAAATGAAACAAAAGAACCTATTGTGCTGTTAATAAGAATGCTTGGTGCTATAACTATTAAAAGCCTCAAATTATATTTGAAGCTAAGTAGCACATTTATTTTAATTAGCTGATCTGAAAAGTTTTCTGCTGGGGGAAGCAGATCTGGGAGCATAATACTGGAAGGGTAAAAGTATTTTATGTTAACTTTTTTTTTAAACCAATTGCAAACTATGGTCATTACAAAATAATCAGTCATTATATGTGAGCCCAAACTCACACCCTTTGCAGATAGTTCACGCTTTCTGCTGGCTGTCTCCAAAATGAGACTTCACTACACAGACTCCAAGCCTGGGACTTATAAATCTTACATGTATGGTTCAGTTCATTCCAGGTTCTGTTTTTCCACAAAGAATTATGGCCTCCCACAATGTAGAAATAGTAAAAGGTGTATGATTTGGCTGTCATTTTCCCTGTGTCTCAAACTTGAATAATATCCTTTTAATCCATTCAATTATAAATTATAAAAATATAAAATCAGATTTTCAGATGTATAAAAAATCCAAGGCATGCCGAAGCAAAGATTAACACTACCACCAATACCCAATGAGCTTTTTGGTAGAGTGGAAATTGTAATGTGTTTGGAGCTAGTAGAACCAGGTTCAAATCATGGCTATGTGATTTCAAATGGTTGACATAATTTCTCTGCTTTTATTTCCTCATCTGCAAAAGGAATCCAGAAAAAAAGGTTCTCTAAGTTTTCTAGGTACTATATTTGTAATTTTTTTTGTCTAAAGAATTACAGATAATACATGATGAGTTTAAGAACTACCCTGAGACATTAAAAGAACCAGTTGAATGCCTCTTGCTTAACTCTTTGAAGTATTTACATGGAAAACAAACAATAGTTATTTATGAAAAAATGGTTAGTTTGGACACTTTCCTTATATGGAAGGTCTGAGAGTATTCATCCAAAAAGAGGATGATACCCTATGGGTACAGGGCAATTCCAAAGAAGAATGAGAAAGTGACATTCAAGAGACCATCTTATTTGAATTATTATTATTGTTATTGTTATTATTATTGTTTCATATTCTCCACTAGACTAAAGGTAAGAATTCAGTTTTTTTTTAATTTTCACTACCTTTCACATTAATTTGCACATTGTAAATATTTAATGAAGTTTTTATAAATCTATAGTTTCATTCCCCTAATTGTTGGTGAATGAAGAACTACAGAGAAGAACTGGGAAATATCTATTTAGCTTTCTATGGATTTGATCTTTGGGGAAATGAAAATGAAAATAAGTAATCTGATGAACTAATTCAACCTTCTAGCCAAGTAAGCTTTTCATATTGCATTTAGGTTACATAAACAAGTCAAAAAATTAAAAGAATTCTCATCTTGTCTTTCCTAGATCTATTCTCTAGGTCAGTTGTTTTTACAATAAAATATTTCATGTTTTCCTCTGTTTTTTCATTCCTTCGATTCTACATTATTGCTTCTTGATGAAATCCTTTGTTTCTAGATGGTCACTTATGCATTTTACAACCAGATTTATCTCTGTCAGTTTTTAGTTCTCCTTTTTCAATTTGCCCATTTCTTCTTCCATCACTTTCATTTCTCCTTGCATCACTTTCTTTACTTTTTTTAAACTTCTTTTTTAAAAAATTTAAAAAACCTATTTATTTAATTAATTTAGAATATCTTTTCCCATGGTTCCATGATTCATGTCATTTCCCTCCCTTCATGCTTCTCATTCCCAGAGTCAAAGAGCAATTTCACTGGGTTTTACATGTATCATTCTTTAAATTTCCATATCATTAATATTTGAAATAGAGTTATCATTTAATTTGAGTGGGTTCCATGTAAGAGAGGGATTGAGAAAGGACAAAAACAATGGAGGCAGGTGAACAGGTGTCTCAAATGACCATGACTAAAGGTTGTATATGATTAACCTCATGAGCATGTATGTAGAATGACATGAACATTATATTAAAAAATTCTGTTAGATTTATTTGAAACAAACTTCCCCAAACTCTATGTTGACATGTTGCTGGCTCTGTAAGATATTGTTGGACATTAATAAAATATGTATAAAAGAATTTTTTGACCACAGAAATGCCTAGGATTTCATTGCAGTCTCAGCTGACAAGATGCCAAATTCTCATTTAATGTCAACATCCCCAATAAAACCATGAGATCAATCATATATTTTTCTTCTGCATTTCTATTCCCACAGTTCTTTCTCTGGATGTGGATAGAGTTCTTTCTCATAAGTCCCACAAAATTGACCTAGATCTTTGCATTGCTGCTGGCAGAGAAGTCCATTACATTTGATTGTGCCACAGTGTATCTGTCTCTGTGTACAATGTTCTCCTGGTTCTGCTCCTTTTGCTCTGCATCAATTCCTGGAGCCCTTTCAAGTTCACATTGAATTCTTCTAGTTCATTATTCCTTTCAACACAATAGTATTCCATCACCATTAGATACCACAATTTGTTCTGTCCTTCCCCTATCAATAGAAACCACCTCATTTTCCAGGTTTTTGCCAATACAAAGAGTGTGGCTATAAACATTTTTGTGTATGTATTTTTCCCTATTATATTTTGGGGGGATACAAACCTAGCAGTGGTGTGACTGGATCAAAAGACAGACATTCTTTTAAATCCCTTTGGGTATAGTTCCAAATTGCCTTCCAGAATGGATAGAAAACTTTCCTTATTTCTTGCATCACTTTCATATCTCTTCTCCACTTTATCTCTATGTCTCTTAATTGGTCTTTTAATTCTTTTTTGAGCTCTTCCAGAATATGTGTCCAATCCATATTTTATTTTAGACTTTGCATGTTTCCTTTGCTTGCACTGTCCCCTTCTATGTCTGTGCCTTGCTCTTTGTTGCCATAAAAGTTCTTTATAGTTAGGTGCTTTTTTGTTGTTTGCTTATTGTTCCTATCCAATTATAGGTTGGCCCTGTTTTCTGGGGGCTTGGGGTACCCTCTTAAAATTCAGACTTTCCTTGATGTTATTCTCAGTTTATTTTTTGGGTTTTTACCAGTTTCAGTTCTCAGAGGCTGATATGATGGTCTTAGGGTTGAGAGATCTGAGAGATCCCTCCCCCTGCTGATTCAATTAACCCTTGAAATGCTGGTGACTTAAGCACTTGCCTGAAGCTTGGGCATAAGCTTTTTATCTCATTTTGAACATGATCAGGTCAGGGGCTCATCAAATTCTTGCCTCAGGCTTAGGTCCAAGTTTTTGGTCTTATATACTTTATCCAATTGGGTACACCTTTGATTGGCCTCTCCTGGAGCTCTGCTCTTAGTTTTAGGCAAGAAGATCTGGAGGGAGGGAGTGATCCTATGAACTGTGTCCTCATCCTACAATGTGAACTATGTCCTCTTCCCAAGCCCAGAATGGGATTCCTAGCTTCACTATGGCCCCACAAGGATCATCCCACTGCAGCCCAGACTGTCCTGGGCTGGGCCTCCATACTTTTCTGCAGGTTTAAAATTCCAAGGGATGTGGTTTGGTTTAGATCAGTAATGGGCAAACTACGGCCCACGGGCCAGATGTGGTCCCCTGAAATGTTCTATCAGGCCACACAACATTATTCCTAATCTGACGAATACAATGAGTAGGATATAATACAATGAAACTTCAAAAGATTTGCCTTAGAAACAGACTGATAGATGAGCATTTCCTTTCCTTTGGCCCCCTCTAAAAAGTTTGCCCATCACTGGTTTAGATCACTGTTGGCCCAGGCAACATTTCAGGATCTGAATATTGGCTTGGTCTTAGGTTCCAAAACTGGGACAGCAGATGTGTGGGGATATGTGGCTTGCTCTTGGCATGCTCTTCAATCCTTGCTATAGCTTCTTGCTGCCTTTGCTCTCCTATCACCCCAGTGCCCTAGATGTTCTCTGGCTACCTATTGGGTTTTTCTTTTCTTGATAGTTGTTTGACTCTGTCATCTTGCTTATTCTTTCACTCCTGTCTTCATTTTTTGGAGATATTTTAATCTTGATCAGAGAGGATTCTCTTAGTTACACTGACCTGCTGTGGTTCATTCCACCATCTTGGTTCCACCCCCAGAAGTCCCTGATAACTTTTCAAACCAAAATATCTGTCCCTTGTCACAACTCATCTTTGTTGTTATTGTTATGTCATTTTTCACTACTGTCTGAGTCATCATGACCTTATTTGTCATTTTCTTGGCAAAGATATAGGAGTGTTTGCCATTTCCTTTTCCAGCTCACTTTACGGATGATGAATATGAAGCAAACAGGACCACACAGCTTGGATATGTCTGAGGACAGGCTTTAACTCCAAAAGTTGAGTTTCTTGACTAAACCCTTCAGTCTACTTACTGTGCCACCTAGCTACCCCCTTCCACTTTAAAACATTAGCTCTTTTAAGGTGAAGAATTAAATATAAGTCTTTCAGATTTAGTTTCTAGTAACGTTTTTCCTCCAAAGCAGTTAGACTTCACTATCTGCAGGTTATGATGGAAAGACAATGTGATATAGCTGAACGTATCATAACTTTAGAGTCATAGGACATTTAGGTTTTCTTGCTTCTTGGTAGTATGACCTCATTTAAGTGTCTAAATCTCTATGATCCTAAGTTTTATGGTTTATGAAATTCAGATCCCAAACTGCTTATTCTTGGAGTTAAAAGGGAAAAAAAAAGTATGGAGAGAAAATTTGTCTCTTGTTTTCCTAAGGAAATTCCCACTACAGTCCTTCCCAGTATATTCTCCAAATATTACTTCTGTTCCCCCTGTAGGAAAATATAAGTAAGGTAATGGGGTCACCAGGGATATTATAAATTAACTAAGGGGTTTGTGGGAACACACTCTGGGATTTAAGAGAGACTAAAACTGAAGATTGAAGACTTGTACAGCTAAGCTCCTCCAAACTGAAAAATAACAGCCAACTGTCACTCTGGCCAGAAGCCTTAAATTCAACAGACAAGGTAACAGGATGAAACTAGGTTTAATTAGGAACAACAAAAGGAGGGATAGGAATGTCTACTCTAAACCCTACAGGGAAAGGGAAGGACTTATTCTACTACACTAATCTAGTGATCTAAACTAACAGGGCCCAAGGAGCTATAAATGGAGTCTCTGTGTTTCTGCCTCAAACCTGGAACCTGCCAGGCTTGAATACAACTAGGGCTTTGTGTCTTTGGGATTCTCACTGCAATCCATTGATGATCTCTGGATGCCAGGAGCTAAAGTTGTCCCAGGTACCAAGTAGAGAAGATTTTGCTCGAAGCACTGTCCACCAGCTCTCAAACTTCTCCTCCTCTCTTGGCTCTGTAGTTCTTGTTCTTTTGCTAGATGCCACACTTAGGATCCCAGGGGAAACAGAAAGCAGGGTATCCTTTGCTCTGGGGTCTCCCAGGCTGGCAACAGTTTTTGCCCATGACTAATGGAGTCCTCACTCAGGGCCAAGTCATCTCTTCCTGCTCCTTCATTCCAACCTGGAATTCCCAGCTCCAGCTCCTTCCTGCTATGTACTTCCTAATCAATACCTAATCAATACCTAATCTAATCTACCTCACAACACCCCCCACTTGCAAACATGAATTTGAACCCAAAGGAGGTTCTCCTTGTGGCTGGGATATATATTCACAACTTGATATTAGTGAAAAGACTAATGGAAATTTTGAGGAAAAGATTCTTTGATGAGTAACAGCTCATCAACAGTCATAAGCCCAAAGAGTTGAAGTGAAACATATCTCTGTGGATCTTTTCTTTTAAATAACTAATGCCATCTACTTAGAGATATAAAGGACTTATTCAAGAAGAGGTTAGGAGGGGGGCAGCTGGGTAGCTCAGTGGATTGAGAGTCAGGCCTAGAGACGGGAGGTCCTAGGTTCAAATCTGGCCTCAGACACTTCCCAGCTGTGTGACCCTGGGCAAGTCACTTGACCCCCATTGCCCACCCTTACCACTCTTCTGCCTAGGAGCCAATACACAGAAGTTAAAGGTTTAAAAAAAAAGAAAAAAAAGAAGAGTTTAGGAACTTTATACCACTTGAATATGTAAGACTGAGTGTAGGCAGATGTCAGCCTCTATCCTTCTTGGAGTTCTGTCTCATCAGCTAAAAGGCTGAGAGTCTCTTTCCTATGAATATTCAAGCTCTTCATTCACTGACCTACACAAAAGAGTAATAAATAGATTGTACCCACATTTTCCTGAGAGCTAAATTATTCTTCCTAGGCAGTGAATAATAGCTGAAAATTAACTGTCTTTGAATTCCACAATTAAGAATACTTCAAAGAAAAACAACTCAGACTTTAAAATAAAAATAATAATATCACTTCTTTCTAAATTTTAATGCCCTAGTTGAATAGACTAGAACAATTTACACTTCCACATATGCTTTCAAGAATCCAAGAGGAATTGAGTCTTGAGTCTCAATAATCATGTATTTTTTAGAGCTCAAACTTATTTGTTTTTGTGCTATGTGTCTAGATCAGTGATTCCCAAAGTGGGCGCTACCACCCCCTGGTGGGTGCTGCAGTGATCCAGGAGGGTGGTGATGGACACAGGTGCATTTATATTTCCTATTAATTGCTATTAAAATTTTAAAAAATTTTATTTCCAGGGGGCTAAGTAATATTTTTTTTTCTGGAAATGGGATAGTAGGCCAAAAAAGTTTGGAAACCACTGGTCTAGATGACAAACCTATAGCCTTAGAAATAATTTCCTTGGAACATACATTTTGAAGGATGGAATAAAAATTAGTTTTAAATATAGTGTAATTTTCTATAAGTAGTTCATCATTATTAATGCTTAATTGAAAGGATGATAATTGAAAAGAGTTCATTTTGTTTTAATGTAACTAGAAATTATAATTCTATAATAATTTGATTTAGCTCTACATGAATTAGTTAAGCTATTATTTGACCTAGAGTACTTTATTTTTAATAAAAGAATACCCTTCCTTACCTCATTTACTTAAGAAGAAACCAGGGCATAGAGAAGTTTAAAAAAAGTCTTAGGTAATGGTGGCAGACTTCAAATTTATGATTTTTAAAGTTCCATTATAACATTCTACATTTACAGTTTCAAGCTATATGCTTTATTAGGAGTAAATGTATATATTTTTACTATTTATTTTGTCCTAAGCTTCTTTTTCTATGTTTTTCAGCATGTCAATACAATTTTTAAAAATCATTTTCTCATATTTTGTGATTCATGTTCTCTCTTTCCTTTCCACTCCCAGAAAAGACACATAATCTTATATATGTTCTAAAAGTGCTATCAGGCAATATACATTTCCATATTGTGAAAGAAGACACATATCACTCATACAAGAAATAAAAACCCTTGAATGAAAAAAAAGTGAAAAATGACATGATTCTACACCATGTACTATTTGTCAATTTATTGAGAGTGTTTCATAATTATTCATATGGTAGTCTGAACTACTTGAGATAGGGGACTAAATTTTGCCTTTTTATGTATTGTTATGCTTAGCACAATGCATGATGCATAGTGAGTTCTTAATAAATATTTGTTCCTTTACTTAATTTATCATCATCATCATTCCATAAAAATACCTTCTAATAATTTTTCAGTTTTAACCTACCAATGACAAATTAGTTGGACTTTTTCACAACTTAATGAGATAGGAATTTAGCTTTTAAAGGATAAGAATTGAGAATATATAAAGCTGTTTTCAGTGACTAAGTCTACTGCTGGAGAAGGAATAAAAATATAATAAGCTTTATATTTTAGAAATATTTTACTTATAATCATTTTCTAATAACTTTTAGAAGTATAACTATGCCCATGTTATTTCTGGGGAAATCCTGAAGGTCTGAGAAGTCAAGTAATTGTCCAAAACTCACACAAATAGTGATATTAATAAAGCTAATTAAAATCTATAATTTATGTAGTGTCTACTATATGCCAGGCATTATGCTAAATGTTTTACAAATATTATCTCTATGTGAAAATCTACCTGTCAAGACAAAAACAGAAATTATATATTACAATTACAAAACATTTTTCGTACAAATTAAGTCATATATAAGCAATTTAAATTTATTCATTGCTCGTGGTTAGGCCAAGCCAATATAATAAAGTGAAAATTCTACATAAATTCATTTATATACTAAATGCCATAGCAATTAAACAAAAAAAATTATTTCACAGTGATTGAGAAGATAATAACTAAAATTCATCTGAAAGATTAAAAGGTCAAGAATTTGAACAGAATTAATAAAAATTATGAAAGAAAATTTCTTAGCTATACGAGATCTCAAACTTCATTATAAAGTGGAAACACCAAAATGATCCTGAATAAAAAATACAGCAGTGGATCTATAGAATAGGTTAGCCACTCAACAAGCAGTAGTAAATGGTCTCATTTGACAAAACCAATGACTCAAGCTTCTGGAAGAAGAACTCACTATTCAAAAAAAATCTCCTCAGAAAACTAGAAAACACTATGGCAGAAATTATGCAATTCACTGAGAAAATGACTGAACAAGAAAACAGATCTAGAAGAGACAATCTGAGAATCATTGGTATACCTGAAAACTGAGAAAAAAAACAGAAACCTTAACGTCATACTTCAAGTAATTAGCCAAGAAAACTGCCCTGATATTCTTGAATAAGAGGGCAAAAAAGACATTGAAAGAGCTCATCGATCACCCTATACATTAAATCCTCAAAAGACAAACCCCAGGAATGTAATTGCCAAATTCAAGAACTTCCAAGTTAAGAAAATAATATTACAAGAAGTCAGAAAAAGATAATTCAGATATCAAGGAATACCAATCAGGATTACACAGGATCTGGTGGCCCCCACACTAAAAGCCTTTTTTTTTTTACTAATTTTACAAGAAGCCAGAAAGAGACAATTCAGATATCAAGGAGCACCAATGAGGATAACACAGCATCTGGCAGTCTCCACACTAAAAGACCACAAGGCTTGGAATATGATATTCAGAAAGGCAAGAGAATTGGGTCTACAACCTAGCATCACCTACCCATCAAAACTGACTATATACTTCCACGAGAAAGCATGAGCATTCAACAAGATAGAAGATTTCCAAGTATTTGTAAAGAAAAGACAAGAACTAAGTAGAAAGTCTGTTCTCCAAACACAAAAATCAAGAGAAATATGAAAAGGTAAATAAGAAAGAAAAGGGAAAGAAAAAATTAAATTTGCTTCTTTAAGGTCTTCAATAAGATGAAATTAATTGTAATCCTATATTGAAAAATGATATGTGTAACTGTTAAAAATTGTATTCACTATTATAATGATTAGAAGAATTATTCATAGAGAGATGTTGGGGTACTAAGTGGTCTAAAATGATATGCAAAAAAAAAAAAGAAAATTGGGGGCATAGAACTTGGCACCAAGAGAAACTGGAAGGAATAAGAAAATAGGATAATCTATATTACACAAAGAGGCACATGGGAAGGGGAAGGCAAGAATACTAATATAAGAAGGAGAGGAAGAGACTGTTAATAGGTAATACTTAAACCTTACTCTCAGTGGAATCATTTCTGTGAGGGAAGGGCAGTCAGATCCTTTGGGGTATTGAATTATATCTTACTCTTTGAGGGAAGTCAAAAGACAAAAACTAAGGTGGGGTGCGTGGCAGGGAGTACAAAAAGGGTGGGGAAGAGAAGGGGGAAGGAATTCAATTGACCCTAAAAAAATAGTATGAGAGGAACAAGAAGGGAGGGGGCAGAAAGGGAAGTAAAATAAGGGTGGGTATAAGGGGGTACTGATTAAAGGCAAACCACTGGTTTAAAAAGAAATAGCAAAAGAAGAAAGGTCAGAACTAGGAGAAGATATCAAAATGTTGTGGAATACACAGGTGGCAATCATAACTCTGAATTTGAATGGGACAAACATATTCATAAAGTGGAAGTAAATAGCAGGATGGATCAGAAACTAAAATCCTACCATATGCTGTTGGCAAGAAACACACATGAGGGGGGGGCAGCTGGGTAGTAGCTCAGTGGATTGAGAGCCAGGCCTAGAGACGGGAGGTCCTAGGTTCAAATCCGGCCTCAGACCCTTCCCAGCTGTGTGACCCTGGGCAAGTCACTTGACCCCCATTGCCTACCCTTACCACTCTTCCACCTATGAGTCAATACACAGAAGTTAAGGGTTTAAAATAAAAAAAAAAAAGAAACACACATGAGGTAGGTGGACACATGTAGGGTGAAGGTAAAACTCTGGAGCAAAATCTGTTGGGCTTCAACTAAGAAAAAAGGCAGGAATTGCAATCATGATATCTGACAAAGCAAAAGTAAAAATATATCTGATTAAAAGAGATAGGGAAGGTAATTATATCTTGATAAAGGCAGTATAGACACTGAGGAAATATCAGTACTCAACATGTATGTATCAAATTGTATAGCATCCAAATTTCTAAAGTAGAAATTGGAAGAGCTCAAGGAGGAAACAGATAGTAAACTTTACTAGTGGGAGACCTGAACCTTCCTCTCTCAGATCTAGATAAATCAAATAAAAAATAAATAACAAAGAGGTAAGAGAGGTGAATTAAATCCTAGAAAAATTAGACTTAATAGATATGTGGAGAAAAATAAATAAGGACAAAAAGTAATACTCCTTCTTTTCAGCAGCATATAGTACATTCACAAAGATGGACCATGTTCTAGGGCATAGAAACATGGCAAACAAATGAAAAAGAACAGAAAAAATAAATGGAATCTTTTCAGATCATAATGCAATAAAATAATGATTAATAAGGGTACATGGATAGGGAAATCAAAAATTAATTTGAAAGTAAATAATATGATTCTCCAAAATCAGTTAAAGAACATAGAAACAATTAATAATTTCATTGAAGAGAATGACAATGAAGAGACATTCTACCAAAATCTATGGGATGCATCCAAAGCAGTACTCAGGTGTAAATTTATATCCTTGAGTGCATATGTTAACAAATTAGGGAGGGCAAAGATAAATGAATTGGGCATGCAAATAAAAAAAAACAACTAAAAATCTAACAAATTAAAAATCCCCACGTGAAAACTAAATTAGAGATCATAAAAATTAAATGAGAAATTAATAAAATTAAGAGCAATAGAACCATTGAATTAATAAATAAGATGAGAAGCTGGTACTTTGAAAAAACAAAAAAAATTGACAAAGTACTGGTCAATATAATACAAAAGGAAAGAAGAAAACCAAATTAAACATATCAAAGATAAAAAGGGAAACCTCATCTCAAATGAAGAGGAAATTAAGGCAATCATTAAAATAATTTTCCTAATTATGTGATAATCAATGTAGCAATCTAGGTGATATGGATGAATATTTACAAAATATAAATTGCCTAGGTTAACAGAAGAAGAAATATAATACTTAAATAATCCCATATCAGAAAAATAAATTGAACAAGCCATCAAAGTACTCCCTAAGAAAAAATCCCCAGGACCATATGGATTCACAAGTGAATTCTATCAAACATTCAAAGAACAACTACTCCCAAAAGTATATAAACTATTTGACATAATAAGCAAAGAGTGAGTTATACCAAACTCCTTTTATGACACAAATATGGTACTGATCCCAAAGCCAGGCAGAACAAAAACTGAGAAAGAAAGGTACAGACAAATCTCCTTAATGAACATAGATGCAAAAATCTTAAGTAGAGTACTAGCAAAAAGACTCCAGCAAATGATCACGAGGGTTATTCATTATGATCTGGTGGGATTTATACTAGGAATGCAAAGATGATTCAATATTAGGAAAACTATTCACCTAATTGACCATATCAACAAGCAAACCAACAAAAATGACATGATTATCTCAATAGATGCTGAAAAAAACCTTTGATGAAATACAACATCCATTCCTTTTGAAAACACTAGAAAGTGTAGGAATAGAAGGACCTTTCCTAAAAATAATAACAGTATATAATCTAAAACCTTTAGGTATCATCTGTAATGGGGATAAGGTAGAAGCATTCCCAATAAATCAAGAGTGAAACAAGGATGTCCATTTTCACCTCTGTTATTTAACATTGTACTAGAAATACTAGCAGTAGCAATTAGAGAAGAAAAATAAATAGAAGGTATCAAAATAGGCAATGAAGAAACCAAGGCATTACTCTTTGCAGATGATATGATGGTCTATTTAAAGAATCCTAGAAAATCAATTAAAAAGCTAGTGGAAATACTCAACAACTTTAGCAAAGTTGCACGATATAAAATAAATGCACATAAGTCATCAGCATTTCCATATATTTCCAATACATCTCAGTAACAAGAGTTAGAAAGAGAAATTCCATTTAAAATCACCATATACAAATTAAAATATTTAGGAATCTAACTGGCAAGACAAATACAGGAATTATAAGAACACAACTATGAAACCCTTTCCACACATTTAAAACTAGATCTAAACAATTGGAAAAATATTGATTGCTCATGGGTAGGATGTGTTAACATGATAATAATTACCATTCTACTCATATTAATTTACTTATTTAGTGCTAAATCTATCAAACTACCAAGAAATATTTTTACTAAATTAGAAGAAACTATAACAAAAATCATTTTGCAAAACAATACATCAAGAATATCAAAGGAAATAATGAAAAAAATGTGAAGGAAGGTGATCTAGCAGTACCAGATCTTCAACTGTACTATAAAGAAGTGATCATCAAAATAATAGGGTGCTGGCTAAGCAACAGAAGGGAGGATCATTGGAATAGACTTGGGGGAAATAGCCTCAGCAAGACAATCTATGATATAAGCGATGAACCAAGCTTTTGGGACAAAAATCCACTATTTTACAAAAACTTCTGGGAAAATTGGAAAACAGTATGGTAGAGATTGATTCTAGATCAACATCTCATACCCACACCAAGAAAAATTCAGAATGGGTGAATGACTTGAATATACAAAAGGAAACTATAAGTAAATTATGTGAACATAATAGTATAATTGTCAGAAGTTTTGGAAAGATTTTAAAACCAAGCAAGGGTTAGAAAAAAAATTACAAAATTTAAAATTAATAATTTTGATTACATTAAATTAAAAAGGTTTTGTACAAACAAAACAATGCAACCAAAATTAGAAGGGAAGCAACAAATTAGGAAAAAAATCTTTATAACAAAAAATTCTGACACAGGTCTAATTAGTCAAATATATAACGAACTAAATCAAGCCATTCTCCAAATGATAAATGGGCAAGGGACATGAAGAGGCAATTTTCAGATAAAGAAATAAAAACTATAAATAAACATATGAAAAAGTGTTCTAAATCTTTTATCATTAGAGAAATGCACATCAAAACAACTCTGAGATACTACTTCACATCCAGCAGATTAGCTAATATGACAGCAAAGGAAATTAATAAATGTTGGAGGAGATGTGCCAAAACTGGAGCATTAATGCTTTGCTGGTGGAGTTGTGAATTGATCTAACCATTCTGGATAGCAGTTTGGAACTATGCTCAAAGGGCTTTAAAAGACTGTTTTCCCTTTGACACAACTATACCACTGCTGCATTTATACCCCAAAGACATCCTAGGGAAAAGACTTGTAGAACAATATTCACAGCCACACTCTTTGCTCTTTGTGGTGGCCAAAAGCTAGAAAATGAGGGGATTCCCTTCAATTGTGGAATTGCTGAACAAATTGTGGTATCGATTGATGATAGAATACTATTGTGCTCAAAGGAATAATGAACTGGAGGAATTTTATGTAAACTGGAATGACCTCCAGGAACTGATGCAGAGTGAAAGGAGCAGAACCAGGAGAACATTATTCACAGAGATGGGGTACACTGTTGTACAATTGAATGTAATGGACTTCTCTACTAGTGACAATGAAAATCCAAAACAAATCTGAGGGATTTATGAGAAAGAATACTATCCACATTCAGAGGAAGAACTCTGAAACACAGAAGAAAAACAACTGCTTGAACACATGGGTAGATGGGGATATGATTGGGGATGTAGACTCTAAACCAGTGATGGGCAAACTACTTACCACGCAGGAGATGCAGCCCCCTGAAATGTTTTATCCAGCCTGGGACATTATTCCTAATCTGACGAATACAATGAGTAGGATACCATACAATGAAACTTAGAAAGAGTTGCCTTAGAAACAGACAAACAGATGAACATTTCCTTTCCTTTGCCCCCCTCTTTAAAATTTTGCCCATCACTTCTCTAAACAATCACCCTACTGCAACTATCAATAATGTGGAAATATGGACTTCCAGTTAAGATGGCGGCAGTGTAAGGAGCAGCTGCTCCATCTCTCCTGACTGAACCACACAGAACTCCTCAAGAGGAAATAAAAACGAGTCCAGAGGAACGAAGGAACCCCACAACAGGGCGCAGCATAGAAGGTACACAGAATCAGGGCATTTCCACACTATAAAGGGGTGAAACAGCTCTCACTAAAACGGGAGAGGAAGAAGCCCCTACCCCACCCCCCCACAACACACACCTCCCACAACGCGCCAAAGCACAAGTGGGAAAACAGGACTGGGGCAACCAGATAAACAATGGCAGCCCCGGAGCTTGTACCTGTGTGCTGCAAGACGAGGGACCCCAGGTGGCTCTTGGCGGGCATGGACTTTCCCCGAGCATCCACGTGGGTGAAGGCACTGCCTGGGGCCGGGACAAAGGCCTCTAAAACAGGGCCTTTCCCGAGTGCTGAAGGCATCATCTCAGGTGCGAATAAAGATCTCCAGCCCACGTACTTTCACTACCTTCTGCAGGGGTGAAGGCAGAGCCCTAAGAGCCTGCGCAGGCAAAGGCAGTGCCCTAGGCTTGAATAACGATCTCCAGCCCAGGCTTGGACCTCCAGAGAGGACCCAGTGCAGACCAGAGCGTGGCAGTGGAAGCAGCCCCAAAGACTGATGAAGGAACCTCGGGCAGAGGGGCAGACCGGGAACTACCAGGAGGCCTGACCCCGAGGACAAGGAGACTGGAGCCCCCAGGAGCTTGTAAGGCCAAGGCAGACCCTGAGTGCAAAGACAAAGCTGAAAAGGGGCGGGGCCAACAATGGCCAGCAATAAGGAAGTCCAGAAGAAAAAAGACTATCAAGAGAAACTCTGGAACACTCGACAACTTCTACACAGAGAAAATCCAGACACCAGAGGAGGGAAAACAAAAATCCAAACCTCCCCCAAAAAATGAAAGCTGGTCACAAGCTATGGAAGAGTTTAAAAATGAAATGTTGAGGAAGATGGAAGAAATCTGGCAAGAAAATAACAGTTTAAAAGGCAGAATTTCGCAATTGGAAAGTGAGACAAGACAACTGAAGACCAAAAATGACCAGATTGAAAAGGAAAACCAAAACATTAGAGCTGAAATCCAAAACATTAAAGCCGAAAACCAAAACATTAAAGCCGAAAACCAAAACATTAAAGCTGAAAACCAAAACATTAAAGCCAAAAACCAGTCCTTAAAGGCTAGAATCGAACATTTAGAAACCAATGATCTCTCAAGACAACAAGAACAAATAAAACAAAGTCAAAAGACTGATAAAATAGAAGGAAACATGAAATATCTCAATGAGAGAGTGACAGACCAAGAAAACCGGTCTAGAAGAGACAACTTGAGAATCATTGGTCTTCCAGAAAAGGCAGAAATTAATAGAAACTTGGACTCCATACTTAAAGAAATTATTTAGCAAAATTGCCCAGAAGTTCTACAACAAGAGCGCAATATAGACATTGAAAAGATCCATAGAACACCCTCTACACTGGAGCCAGAGAAGTCAACACCCAGAAATATAATAGCGAAATTGAAGAGCTTTCAAGTTAAAGAAAAAATCTTACAAGAAGCCAGAAAGAGACAATTCAAATATCAAGGAGCACCAATAAGGATCACACAGGATCTGGCAGCCTCAACGCTAAAAGACCGCAAGGCTTGGAATACAATATTCAGAAAGGCAAGAGAGCTGGGCCTTCAGCCACAAATCAACTACCCAGCGAAACTAACCATATACTTTCAGGGGAAAATATGGGCATTCAACAAAATTGAAGAATTCCAAGTTTTTGCAAAAAGAGACCGGGACTAAATGGAAAGTTTGACACTCAACCACAAATATCAAGAGAAAGATGAAAAGGTAAATAAGAAACAGAGGGAAAAGAAAGAAAACTCATAGTCTTTTAAGCTTGACTCTTTAAGGGCATAAATAAGATCTAATTATCTGTATTACTAGGTGGAGAAATGCTATGTATAATTCTCTGTAGTGAACTCTATACACTATTATAATATTCACTATTATAGCAACCAGAAGAATAATTCATAGGGAGAGGACAGGATACTAAATGGTCTAAGAAGACATGGGGGGTGGGAAAGAGGGGGGAATAGTAGGGGACACCAAGAAAAATCTGAGTAAATAAGAAAAATAAGGTATTCTATTACACACAAAGAGGGCATGGGAAGGGGAGTGGATGAATAATATCATAAGAAGGAGAGGAAGAGAGCATAATCAAACCTTACTCTCAGTGTAATCAACCCGGAGAAGGAAGAGTAGCTTTATTATCCATCTGGATAAAAAACTCTATCTAACCCTACTGAGAAAGTCAGAAGGGATAAACCAAAGGGAGCAGGGGAGTGGGGAGGCCAAAAAAGGGAGGGGAGAAGAAGGGGGAGGGAATTCATTTGATCTTTAAAAAAAAAAAGAGGGGAACAAAAAGGGAGGGGGCAGAAAGGGAAGTCAATCAAGGGAGGGGATAAGGGATACTGGCTCAAAGCAAACCACTGGTGTAAAGAAAATAGTGTAATAAGAAGGAGTGGGTCTATGAGAGGATACAAAAATGTCAGTGAATACACAACTAACAATTGTAACTCTGAATGTGACCGGGATGAACTCACTCATAAAACGGAAGCAAATAGCAGAGTGGATCAGAAACCAAAATCCTACCATAGGTTGTCTACAAGAACCACATATGAGGCGGGTAGACACCCACAAGTTCAAGGTTAAGGGTATGAGCAAAATCTTTTGGACATCAAATGAGAAAAAGAAAGCAGGAGTGGCTATCATGATCTCTGACAAAGCCAAAGTAAAAATAGATATGATTAAAAAAGACAGGGAAGGTCATTACATCCTGATTAAAGGCAGTATAAACAATGAGGAAATAACACTGCTCAATATATATGCACCAAGTGGTATAGCATCCAAATTCATAAAGGAGAAACTGGCAGAGCTCAAGAAGCAAATAGATAGTAAAACCATACTAGTGGGAGATCTAAATATTCCTCTTTCAGATCTAGATAAATCAAAACAAAAAATAAATAAGAAAGAGGTAAGAGAGATGAATGAAGTCCTAGAAAAATTAGATTTAATTGATATGTGGAGAAAAATAAATAGTGACAAAAAGGAATACACCTTCTTTTCAGCTGCACATGGTACATTTACAAAGATTGACCATGTAATAGGGCATAGAATCATGGCAAACAAATGCAAAAGAGCAGATATAATAAATGTAACCTTCTCAGATCATAATACGATAAAAATAATAATTAGTAAGGGCACCTGGACAGGCAAGTCAAAAACCGATTGGAAATTAAACAATATGATTCTCCCAAACCAAATTGTCAAAGAAGAAATCATAGAAACAATCAACAATTTCATTGAAGAGAATGACAATGATGAGACATCCTACCAAACTCTGTGGGATGCAGCCAAGGCAGTATTCAGGGGGAAATTTATATCCTTGAGTGCATATATTAACAAATTAAGGAGGGCAGAGATTAATGAATTGGGCATGCAACTCAAAAAATTAGAAAGCGAACAAATAAAAAACCCCCAGATGAAAACTAAATTAGAAATACTAAAAATTAAGGGAGAAATTAATAAAATCAAAAGTAAAAGAACTATTGAATTAATAAATAAAACTAGAAGCTGGTATTTTGAAAAAACCGATAAAATAGACAAAGTACTAGTCAATCTAATAAGAAAAAGGAAAGAAGAAAACCAAATTGACAGTATTAGAGATGAAAAGGGAGACCTCACCTATAATGAAGGGGAAATTAAGGCAATCTTTAAGAACTATTTCGCCCAATTATATGGCAACAAATACAACAATTTAGGAGATATGGATGAATATTTACAAAAAAATAAATTGCCTAGATTAACAGCAGAAGAAATAGAATACCTAAATAATACAATATCAGAAATAGAAATTGAACAAGCCATTAAAGAACTCCCTAAGAAAAAATCACCAGGACCTGATGGATTCACAAGTGAATTCTATCAGACATTCAAAGAGCACCTAATCCCAATACTATATAAATTATTTGATATGATAAGCAAAGAAGGAGTCCTACCAAATTCATTTTATGACACAAATATGGTACTGATTCCAAAGCCAGGTAGACCAAAAACAGAGAAAGAAAACTATAGACCAATCTCCCTAATGAACATAGATGCAAAAATCTTAAATAGAATATTAGCAAAAAGACTCCAGCAAGTAATTAAGAAGGTCATCCACCATGATCAGGTGGGATTTATACCAGGAATGCAAGGATGGTTCAACATTAGGAAAACCATCCACATAATTGACCATATCAACAGTCTAAGAAACAAAAATCACATGATTATCTCAATAGATGCTGAGAAAGCCTTTGACAAAATACAGCATCCATTCCTATTGAAAACATTGAAAAGTATAGGAATAGAAGGACCCTTCCTAAAAATAATAAACAATATATACCTGAAACCATCAACAAGCATTATATGCAATGGGGATAAATTAGAAGCCTTCCGAATAAGATCAGGAGTAAAACAAGGATGCCCATTATCACCTCTATTATTCAACATAGTACTAGAAACATTAGCAGTAGCAATTAGAGAAGAAAAAGAAATTGAAGGTATCAAAATAGGCAATGAGGAGACTATGCTATCACTCTTTGCAGATGATATGATGGTATACTTAAAAAATCCTAGAGAATCAACTAAGAGGCTGGTAGAAATAATCAACAACTTTAGCAAAGTGGCAGGATACAAAATAAATGCACATAAATCATCAGCATTTCTATACATTTCCAACACATTAGAACAGCAAGAGGTAGAAAGAGAAACACCATTTAAAATCACCAAGACAATATAAAATACTTGGGAATCAATCTAACAAAACAAACACAGCTATTATACGAAAACAACTACAAAACACTTTCCAAACAAATAAAACTGGACCTCAACAATTGGAAAGCCATTAACTGTTCATTGGTAGGACGAGCTAACATAATAAAAATGAACATCCTACCCAAATTAATTTACCTATTTAGTGCCATACCTATCAAGCTACCAAAACATTTCTTTAGTAAATTAGGAAAAACAAATTTCATTTGGAATAACAAAAGATCAAGAATATCAAAGGAAATAATGAAAAAAAATGTGAAGGAAGGGGGCCTAGCAGTACCATATATCAAACTATACTATAAAGCAGCAGTCATTAAATCAATATGGTACTGGCTAATAGATAGAGAGGAGGATCAGTGGAATAGACTTGTGGTAGTGACATCAGCAAGACAGTGTATGATAAACCCAAAGAGCCCAACTTTTGGAACATGAACCCACTATTTGACAAAAACTGCTGGGAAATTTGGAAAACAATATGGGAGAGATTAGGTTTAGATCAACATCTCACACCCTACACCAAGATAAATTCAGAATGGGTGAATGAATTAAATATAAAGAGGGAAACTATAAATAAGTTAAGTGAACACAGAATAGTATACTTGTCAGATCTCTGGGAAAGGAAAGGCTTTAAAACCAAGCAAGAGTTAGAGAAAATTACAAAATGTAAATTTAATGGTTTTGATTATATTAAGCTAAAAAGCTTCTGTACAAACAAAAACAATGTAGTCCAAATCAGAAGGGAAACAACAAATTGGGAAAAAAATCTTTATAACGAAAAACTCTGACAGGGGTCTAATCACTCAAATATACAAGGAGTTAAAGCAATTGTATAAAAAATCAAGCCATTCCCCAATTGATAAATGGGCAAGAGACGTGAATAGGCAATTTTCAGATAAAGAAATCAAAAGTATCAATAAGCACATGATAAAGTGCTCTAAATCTCTAATAATTAGAGAAATGCAAATCAAAACAACTCTGAGGTATCACCTCAGACCTAGCAGATTGGCTAAAATGAAAGAAGGGGAGAGTAATGAATGTTGGAGGGGATGTGGCAAAATCGGGACATTGATGCATTGGTGGTGGAGCTGTGAACTGATCCAGCCATTCTGGCTGGCAATTTGGAACTATGCCCAAAGGGTTATAAAAGAATGCCTGCCCTTTGATCCAGCCATACCATTGCTAGGTTTGTACCCCAAACAGATCATAGATAAACAGATTTGTACGAAAATATTTATAGCTGCGCTTTTTGTGGTGGCAAAAAACTGGAAAATGAGGGTATGTCCTTCAATTGGGGAATGGCTGAACAAACTGTGGTATATGCGGGTGATGGAATACTATTGTGCTAAAAGGAATAATAAACTGGAGGAATTCCATGTGAACTGGAAAGACCTCCAGGAAGTGATGCAGAGCGAATGGAGCAGAGCCAGAAGAACATTGTACACAGAGACTGATATACTATGGTAAAATCGAATGTAACGGACCTCTGTACCAGCAGCAATGCAATGACCCAGGACAGCTCTGAGGGATTTATGGTAAAGATGCTACCCACATTCAGAGGAAGGACTGCAGGAGAGGAAACATATAAGATAAACAGTTGCTTGAATGCATGGACTGAGGCGGACATGAATGGGAAATAGGCCCTGAACAAGGACACATGTTACAACCAGTGGAAATGTGCGTTGGACATGGGTGGGGGAAAGCGGGGGGGGGGTGAAGGGGAAAGTAGGGGCATAAAGTATGTAAACAGATTAAAAACGAATATTAATAAATGTTTAATAAAAAAGTAATGTGGTAATAGGTCTTGATTAATGATACATGTAAAACCCAGTACAATTGTGCATAGGTTGAGGATGTGTCTTGAGGGGGTTGGAAAGTACATGAATCATGTAACCATGGAAAAATATTCAAAAAAATAAAGAAACTAAAACAAACAAATAAATAAATATAGAGAATATTGAGTTAAAGTTATAAGAATACAAAGCACTCCTAATTGACAAATGATCAAAGGATAGGAACAAGCAATTCCCAGATGAAGGACATAAAATTATCTTTAATCACATAAAAATGTTCTAAATCACTATTAATTTGAAAAGTATAAATTAAAAGAACTCTGAGGTACTTCCTTAGACCTATCAGACTAGCTAATATAACCAAAGAAGAAAATTATAGATGTTGGAGGGGTTGTGGTATAATTGGAACACTAATACTCTGCAGGTGGAACTGTGAACTGATATGACCATTGTAAAGAGCAATGTGTAATCATACCTACAAGGCCATAAAACTGTGCATATTCTTTGACCCAGAAGTGCCACTATTAGATTTGTATCCCAGAGATTAAAGATATAGGGAAAGGATTAACTCTCTTAAAAAATTTTTATGTCAATCAGACTATTTTTTACCTTGGGGTGAAGGGAGAAAATCTGAATACTAAAATGTCAGAAAAAAATGTACAAAATTATTTATACATGTAACTAAAAATAAATAAATAAGACTATAAGCAGCTTTGGTGTTGATAAAAGTCTTGACACTAAATTGTAAAATGGTTGAACAAATTGTGATATGATTACATTGGAATATTATTGTGTTATGAGAAATGGAATACAAGATGATCACAATAAAATTTGAAAAGTATAAAATGATGCAAAGAGAAGGGATCAGAATCAGGAGAACATGGTAAGTTTTAATAACAATAAAATACAATGATCCATTGTAGATGACTTAATTGTTATCAGAATTGCAAGACCTCAGGACAACTCCAAAGGATTATTGATTGAAAATACTACCCACTGTCATATTAAGAACTGAGAATCTAAATATGTATTGAAGCATACTGTTCTTCACTTTATTTCCTTTATGAATTTTTCTGTAATAAAGCAACATATAAATCATCTTTTACAATATGAACAAGAAAAATGATTGTATAATGCATATAAGCAACCTATATCTTGCCATCTTGGGAAATGGAGTGGTGGGGAGTAAGGAGAGAACATGGATCACAAATGGAAGAAAACATTTATTAAAAACTGCATCAATGTGTAAAAAAATAATTCTACTTACTAAAAACACAAAAACATAAAAGCAAATGAACATATATTATCTCATTTAATCCTCATAGCAAATACATGAGTTAAGTGCTATTTTAATGCTCACTTAAAATTTAGAAAACTGAGGTAAACTCAGATGATGTGACTTGCCCATTGTCATAGAATTAGTAAATATATGAGACTTGATTTGACATCAAGTCTTGCTGATTCCAAGCTGACTGCACTATCTTCTGTGCCACCTACCTTCCAGAATGGTAGCATTGGAATCCAGGTGTTTCTTGCTATAAGTCCAATACCTTTTCCACTACAACACATTGCTTCTCAAAGATGAAGTATTGTGGATGGACATATAGACACCATTAATTGTCAGGAGGCTCCCGTAAGGTTTTCCCTTCTACTTCTAGAGTCTATGCTATAATATAATCACAGATTTATCACTTGCACCTCCCTTTCAAATTACTATCATATTTCTTTATTTATGCCTCTTTATGAGCATATTTTTATTGGTCTTGAGGAAAAGGGAAATAGGATGATACCTGATATATTCTGTTAGAGTATTTAGAGCTCAAAGAAACTTAAAGTGTTGAATTACTTCAGGTATTTTCATAGTGCAAAAATAGAACTTTCAACATCAAACTGAGTTTGTTTCTATAGAACCCATCTTCTGCAAGAACCTTCCAAATTTCAGGACATTGACTATATTCCAAGGCATTAAACCTGTATTTTGTAGATTTGGCTTATTGAATATTGTTTTAAATTCTATGTACACCCACCATGTACTTGATGAATGGGTGTCAGAGATTATAATGGAACTCACCATCATTATGCCATGCTAGATATTGTGGGATGATCGCTTTAGAACTGAAAATGATCTTAGGGATCATGTAGTCCTGTGCCTTCCTTTTCCTTGGCAATATTTTCCTGCATCTCAGTTCTTTTGTGAGGAAAGAAATAAAAAACACAAGGATAAATACATGTATTTATAAATGTGTGTATATATATGTGTGTATATATATATATATGCAAAAGTAAATTGGAGTCAGTTCACACTGAGCCATGAGAACTGATTATTAAATGTTTATTTTGTGTATTTACAGCTCAGAAATTGACAAACAGTATGTATGAGGGAGGGATTGAATTTTACTTTTGTCAATTGTTTAGAACTAAGAAAATGAAGAAAAGTTTAATAATTCAGAATAAACTTCAATGCCCTGGGTACATTTTATTCTCCTAGAGAGACAATTGTTAAACATTTCTCAGCTTGAATAAGGAAATTATTCATCATATAATATGCAACAATATTGGAACCAGTCTAGTGGTTCCTACGCCAGTTTTTAAATTCATTATGCTACTTTTCTTATCTCCTATATTATATATACAGGATGACTTTATATTATTAAAAAAAAGAAAAACTAATTGAGCTATTGTGGATCCATTTATTTTAGCTATAAAACTATCAATAGGATGAGGAATGAGCTATGCCATAATTACTTCAAACAGAATATTACAGGGACTATTTTGTCTTTATCTGTGTGCCAACATTTCACATAGTTGGCAGTTAATAAAAGCTTGTTGTATTGTGTTAAATTACATCGACCTGAAGCAATTGGCTTTGTATTAGCACAAGCCAGGTAGGGAATTGGAGTCAAAAAAGCAATTGTGGAATTTCTGATTAGTTTATGTTACATAGTCACAGCTCAGATTAAAAGCTCTTACATATACTCTTACCCTTGATATTCACAGTATCAGTATGTTCTCATACTGATAGATCTGGGAGGTCAGAACATCCAATCCATATCTGAACAGGAATTCCTTTGACAACACTCAGTTTTTCTATTTGCATACCTTTGGTGAACTCCACTACCTACTGAGGCAACTCATTCAGCTATGATTAGCAGAATGCTTTTCCTTAAATTAAGTCCAAATCTTTATTCAGTTTACTTCCACTCTTTCCTTTGAAGTAGAGAAGAACAAATCTAAGCCCTGCCCACATAATAGCCTTTACCAAAGCCTTGACAACAAGTTCCTTTTGTTCCTTTGCAAATAGTTTAATCCTCTCAGTATTCTTATCAGCATCCTTTGGGTTTGCACTGGTTTGTCAACAATCATCCTATAATTTGGAGCCAAAGCTAAAGACAGTATTCCCAATTTTTTCAACTAGTCTTTTGTACAATTAGCTAGTATACTCTCATGGTCTAGGCAAGTTACCTTTTCTAGATACTGCCTAAAATGATCTTAGTTTTCTTCAATGTATCCATTATTTTGCCTCAGTTTATCCAGTTTTTCAAGAAAAATAAATGAAAATTTTATTGTTTTAAAAAATTAAGTAATGATTATTTATATACACATAGAATACTTTAGGATTTACTGCTAATGTATATACATCGTAGACATAAATCATTTATTAATCATATTTGATTATCATCTTGTTATCCCTGAAGAACATGCACATCAAACATTCATTGTTTCTGACTTCATGTTACACAGAAATTATTCTAGTTTTACTTTCCACAAGAATTTCTGGCTTATGAATTTCTACAAAGAATGATTTGACTAGTTGCAATAAAATAAGAGTTGACATATTTTTGCCCACAATGTGAATATATCTTGTTTCATTATTTCACAGCCCGGAAACTTAAATTGTCTGGTTATTTTAATCTTTGTTTACCTCTCTGCCCCCTGGTATGGGATATGCCCAGAAATAAATATATGCATGAAAAAAAGTTATTCTTACAGGAATTCTTAGTCATACAAACCCATAAAGTTCTGGAAATTCCACTAAGAATGCTATCATTGGAAAACATCCACTTGATTTCCAGACATCCAAAGCATGGATTAAATCATATAAACATTCAAAAACTTTGGTTGTGCATTCTGATTTAATCTACTCATTTTTGAGGTTTACCCATCATTCTATTTACCTAGCCATTTTCTACTACTGTTTCAAATACAACAAATCTTTACAGTCTTGGTAAGTAGAAAAAGACTGTTGGGCAATTGTAGTCATTTAATTTAATATTTTGAATTATATTTCCAAAAAATTGTGTCTTCAAAATTTGTAATTTGATCGTCTATCAGAGTATGTATAAGACCTTTATACATGTTTGGTGGTCTCCCTATTTTGCCTGCAGTTAAAGTACAGTAGCATGTATAGGCTGACACCATTATTGAACAGAATGAAAGTGTTGATTGGCCCTTTTCATTTCTTGCGTGGGACGATTTAACCATTTTCCTGCATCCTGGTGCCTGCCACTCTCAGAGGCTCACCATATTGATACCAGACTTAGTGAAGCCAGGTGACAGCTTTAATCCTGTTGAAGTTTAGAACTTCTGAACTCAAATGACCCATCAGCTGTAGTTATTTAGTCACAGGGATTATAGATCTCCCCCCAGTAACTGGTAATTTAATAAGGAAATAAGAAATATATAACTGATGATGCAGAATGAGTTCTTGGGCTATAGCATAATTAACATAGATTTCCAGTTGAAAATAAATTATGCCCACATAGCATCTTGGAAAGTCACTTTAGTTTGAAATGAATATTTAAATGTGATAACTAGGAAATAGCTTTATTATACATGTTTTATATATATTAAAATATTCTTATCTTTTTATTTCCCTATTTCATTGAAATTTTAAGAGAAAAAAATACTAAAACAAGTTACTATTCTATGATATTTTGTATTTTCTGAATTATAGAACAGGTGGATAAAATCATTGCATTTTGTACGTATGTATGTGTCTGTGTGTATATATGCATGTGTGTAATTGTAAAATAATTGTAAGAAAATATTGAACCTGAAGCCCATCTTATTTAATGATCACTGAAAGCATGTTGGGAGAACCTCAAACAGGAGAGAGGAAAAAAAGGATGATGATTACAATAATGATATTTATTAGACTTTCTGGAAAGTTCTCTAATACATCAGCAAAGTACAAGTGGTGCAAGATAAGTTTTCTAGGCTGGAGTTTTGGGGAAGAAGGGTGGGGGAAACAAAAACTTGAATTAAGAATCTATTTTTCTAAGACAAGTCAAATTAAATTCAAGGAGATAAATCAAAGATATTGAACATCAAATCAAAATGATAAAATAATAATTTTCATGACCAAAAAGTTATTTTGATTTGATTTTGTTTACAAAAAAAGAAGAAAAGTATGTAACAATATGTAGAAGGATTACCCTTTGGATTGGTGGAGAACAAACCCACCCCAGTGAAATATCAGTATAGATTTAGAAATGTAAATAATGTTAGAATACATTTTTTCTTATATCCTCATTTTACCAATAAAAAATGGAGTCATAAAATATGTAGGCTCAAGCAGATAGCAAGAACCTTAGGTGTGATTTGAACCTATTTCTTCAAGTTTCTAAGTTCAGAATCTTATCCACAGGACCATGCTGCTTACCAAATTTAAGTTTAAAAGGGATATTAATATGTTACAGTCAATTTTTACATTTCATTGTATTATCACTAAAACATGGCTTCATTCCATAGATTTAAAGCTGGAAGACATTAGAAGTTAATTAATCTATTCTTCCTCATTCTATAAATGAGAAAACTGATGACAGAGAAATGAACTGACCTGATTAAATTCACATGGGTAGCAAATAGCAGAGGCAGAATTTGAACCCATATACTGACTCTAGACACAGCATTTTGCTATTCTACCATATTGCTTCAATTAGAATAAATGGCTAATACTGCCTTTTAAGTCATAAATTCCTAATTTTACACATTATCACTTCAGTCCATCTTTATGGCAGGATGGTCAGAACTGAACATCTGTTTCAGAGATGATGTAGCCAGCTTGTTCTTTCTAGAATGATCCAGGATGGTAAATATGTTTGTAAGGAAAGAGAGTCAAATTCTTTCTATAACTTTAGATGAGTGGTTTACCCAAGAGTTAAAAAAAGGGAGAAGCCACCTTAATTGTTTGGGTTACTTGCTGGGTACAGGTCCATACTTTCAGATAATCTGTGTTTTTTTTTAATTTTATATCACAATTTAGGTAACACTATTATTATTTGGCAGGTGTTAAAAACTCAGCAATCTCTGATTTCCTTTTTAAGATTTCTTGACATGGGGGTTAGCTGATATACCCCCCATAATGGATTTCTGGAGAATGACAAGAGTCTCCTGATCTGCAGTGGCTCTGTGCCTCTCACCAAATGCTATGTGAATGGTACAGAGTATAGATAGACCTAGAAAGATAAGTACATTCATATGTGTGCATGCATATATTTTGAATAATTTTTGCGTGTACCTCTTTTGTCAGGATAAGCTTAAAGGTCCTGCAGTAATCCTCTTAGAATCCTCAAATTATCTTCTAGATTATTATCACACTCATCCTATAAGTGGGAAATTTGACAATGAGGTCAAGTGGCTTGTTTTATGACACATTTTTGGCAACACTATTGTTGTTTGGCAGGTATTAAAAACTCAGAAATCTCTGATTTCCTTTTTAAGATTTCTTCACTATCACTGAAACCTATTCGTGACTTAGATGATGATCTTTGAAAGTTATTTTTCAAATTATAGCCAACATGATTAGCTTGGATCCTCCAGACTTAGAGCGGATAGTCCTCTGATCACAAACCTACTTTAATCTCCCTCCAAATTCAAGGCCATTTCATCTTTATAGAACACACCAAAGCTTCTCTTCTATTGCTATGAATTTGTACAGCTTTAAAGAGCCCAGAGTCAATTTAATATGGCGGTGATGTTGAAATAGTGGAATCAGTTTGAATTAGGACTGCTTTAGTAGAACTTTGCATAATGTAAATTTAATCTGTAGGGGTAATATTTTGTTTTGTCATTACATTTAGAAAGGTCGTTGACATTTATTTTGGCCTGTATCAAATGGGAATTAATTTTCCCTTGACAGGTGTTATATATTTCTAAAAGACTCTTGTATAAAAGGTTGTACTGTAAATATAATTATCACTGGTTAGTAGAGACATTTGCATAAATGTACACACATCACGATAAAAATAAAAGGTCCTTATTTCCATGTATCCGGAAAGAACATTCCTTCTGGTGATTTTTTTAAGTCTCAAATTATCTACATACTAAGTGGTTTCCTGGGACCAGACCAAACTTACTCCCTAGAGAGGGTTCTACTAAGAAGATACAAATGATTCACTAAGCTCATCTTTTCCTTCCGGGCAGTCTCCAATTTAAAAATAATTGTGTTCTAAAATTTCATTTGGAAGTTGGTGGTTTGGAACTCACAAAGCATTTCCAATAAAAACAAAACAAAACAATGTTATGCATGCTAGTTTGGTCCCTGGGCTAGCTTACAAAAACCTATTTAACTTGTAAGAGACTTAGATATAGTATTTAAATACAAAGCTATAACTAATAATTGTTATGTCAGTTTTAAAGCCCACAAAGTATCCATGCCTATTGCCATTTCAGAAGACAAATTTATGGGGGTGTGTAATAGGGAGACAGCTGCTAGAAAATAGAACATAGTTAGGATTAGATAGAGAGAAAGCTATTTGGAATATAATGGCAGGAAATTTGGATGGGAACTTAGTGGAAGCACAAATCAGGAACCCTCATGATTTAAGTGATTTTCTTGCTATCCGCTTATATTAGATATGTATATATTTTAAACTGCAATCAACTTTTGCCCTAGGTACACCAATTTTTACTATGTTCTGAATACTTCAGCCATGATGTGAAATAATATTTCTAAGGGAAATACACTCAGTGGTCCAATATAGAAGACAGAGAACAAATTACTCACCAAATCCTAACTAATTACCTTTTTATCTAAAGATCTTCAGAATTTACATTACTACATAGCCTTAATATTACTATCATTTAGAGTTACTAATAAGAAATTTGTTTCCTTGTTCACCCAATTCTTTTTTTACTCTCCTTTCTGAAAAATATACATTGTCATTTTGAAATTTCCCAGAATGTACTTTTTCTTTTGGGTGGTGTTTTTTTTTACTGTTTATTTTTTTTCTTGCTAATAATAATAGGAGGCATAGTTCAAAAAAGATATCTGAAATAACCTTAACTCCAGTCTGATGTCACAGCATTGCTTTGCATGATCTAGATGTTTGCATAGTATATCCACTAGGTTGGATTCTTCAATAAATGACATTTCATTCAATTAATCAATAAACATTTATTAAGTGCCTACCATGTAGCAGTCAGACTAAAGGCAATGTCTAGACCTGGCAAGAAATTCCTTCATTGAGAGAGAAGGATGTGATTCAAGTTATGATCCGATAGGAAAATAAAGCAAAGGCTAGGATAAGGCAGCCACTAGTTTCTTTGGCTCACCAATGTCTAAGAAGTTGTAATGAAGAGGTGCACTGGATAAGATGGATGCACCAATCCAGGAGGCTGTGGAGAGAATCAAGAGGCTCAGACTTCCCCAAATCTTAACAGAATTAAAACTTGCTTCAAGCATTTCCTTCTTTAAGGATTTTTGATCAGCCCTTTCTCCATTTCAGCATTGTTTTGACAGTACAAACAGTTCTCAATTTATTTTGAATTTGTTAAGAATGCTGAAGAAAATAGAAAGAAAAATTAAAAATCCATGTTAATTTTATTGTACATCACTGTATTCTCTCTCAGGCTCCTGCTCCTTAGCTCAATGATTCCTGAGCTCCCATCCCACTCCTCTCTGACCCCTCCAAACTAAACAACAACAAAAGCAACAAATCTCCAAGTAAGAGATGAGGAATGGACCTGAGAGTTGGCTTGAGATCTCCAGAATCTGTTAAAAAGGAGAACATGGTCCCATCCACCTATTTCTGGGTGTCCACCTTGGGGTGCTGGGTATCTGTGCCAGATGCCTATGTTCTCCTCCTGCTCTTGCTTCCCTGCTTCCTGCCCCTGAGGGTCCTTGAACCTGTATAGGACTTCTCTTTTTGGGGGTAACTCTCCATTCCTTTCTGCCTGCCTGCTTCTTCCTGCCTTCCTTCTGTTCCACAGGTGTGGGATTAAATTCCAAGTAAGTAAAAATGTAGAGGTCTACAGAACGGGCCACTTAGGTTAAGTAAAGTGGAAATTTTCTGTAGTATATTCAAGGGCAAGCAGGTATTTCACATCCTTACTATAATATATGGAGTCAGATGTCAATTTAGCAAATAGCAATAATAAAATTGATTCTTTTTTGAGGCTAGAAAATATTGGGCTCATTATTTTACATAACAGTTATTTTTTTAACTGACTGGTCTTTTTCATATGAATATTGTCACCACTTAGTATTAATTCTAAAGGAAAAATGATTTTGATCACATGCATTATCTTGACCAAATTTCTATAACTTCTATTTTGATGTTTAATTCTGGCATGGAGATTATATTGATTTCTGAAATGTCATGTCAATGGAATTCAAACTCTGAGTGATTTCATCATAGTAAAAAGACATGGATATAGGGCCAGCCAAAGGGGAAACTGCATCAGTGAAAAGAGATGTGTCAATAATCTGAGGACAACTCAATTAAGTTTCAGGAACTTCATTGTCTAGGTTTTGACCACCAGAATACGTTTTGTTTTTTCCCTTACATTACCTCAGAGTCTATCTTCTAAGACTTGATCATATAACTATTAAGAATATTTAAATTACATAAGTTTACATCATTTTAGTTTTTGTTAGTTTTTGTTTTTTACAGTTAAAGGAATCATTCTAAGACCATTTTTGGATGAACCTGGAAAAAATCAAGTAGATATGAAATAGGCTAGTTATGTTTCTATTTATATACTGGCCATTATCTGACATTGGTGCGACCACTATTGGAATGCTGTAATTCAATTCGGAAAAAAGGAAGTAGAAATGTAATTTGATAACATCAGATCAAATAATTCAATTCAATATTTATCTATAAAGTGCCTGCTATGACCTTATGTTATGTCCTTGGAAAATTAAAAACAAAAACAAAAACAAACAAAAATCCTCCTTGTCCTTGATGAGTTCACATATTTGGGGGGAAGTCAGTTTAAAGAACAAGAAGATATTAACTATGGGGATTCAAGAAAGATATTAAGTAGTAGGAAAATATGCTAGAAGTGACACCAATTTAAAAGAAATCTAGTTTAAATTTTAAAGATCTCTCAAGGAGGAAATAAGTTCAGGGAATTTTAAATATCATAAACTTTTAAAATTTCCATCTAAATGGGGGCAATTCAGTATATATCAGCAACTACTGACTCATTTGGAAGCAAAACATGACCAATAACTTCTAGAAATAATCAACTACATACATGAGTGAAAATTGTGAGAGATCCTACTATCGGGAGTGGAGAGGGCGTGGGAAATCTTCTCATCTGCTCTTAGTAGATTTAAAACTCTAGCCCAGACTTTGGATTGGCAGAGATAGGGTGCTCTCACTGCTCATCTCACCCCACATCTAGCTGGGAATAGCAATTGAAGAGAATCAGAGACTCTTCTTTCTTTAAGTCTGGGAGAGACAGACAGACCTGAAGCATCTGGCAGGATGTGTGTGGCAGCTGGAAATGTCCCTACCCATGCATTTTTTAAGCCCTTAAAATTACCTGTGGTTTCAAAACAAAACAATATCATTATCCCAATGATCAGCTAAAATAAAATGTCATTTTCGTAGTTTTGAATATTCTAGTGAATTTCTCTTCATCAATGAGACTGCATTTCTCAGATTCATCAGTCATGGACACTTTCCAACATGTTACAGTTAAGCCTGAGAATTAAAAGAACACTTTGCACCAAAATGACAGGTAGTTGAGCTCCATATTTGCTGCAAACTGCTTTATGCTTTCTTGAACTAATCACTTCATTTCCTTAGACTTCAGGTTTCTCATCTATAAAATGAAGTGGTTAAACTAGTTGATCTTTAAGGTCCATTAAAGCCCTACATCTCCATGGTTCTATAATTTTAATGAAGATTTATTTAGATGACATAAAAATTACACAAAATAATTTGATTTTCCCAAGACCTTATAGGCCTCCCAGATCTTTTTTTACCTGCTATTAAGGAAGAAAATGTCATTTTGAAGAGGAAGAAGGGTTGTAACAGGTAGAATACTCGAGGAGGATAAATGTGAATTTGTGTATATGTGTGTGTGGTGGTGGTGGTGGTGGTGAGTCATTAAGCAACTAATATGGACCAGACACTGCTTAATTCTAAAGTATAAATACAAAAACTTAAGTCTTTTCCTTAAAGGAAATTAAATTCAAATGAAGGGGGTACACCAAGGAGTTTTGTTCTGATGATTTATTTTGAAAGTGAATGGAATCAAAGGGCAATAGATTATTACTTTCCCCCCCATGAATCACAGTAACATAGATTTCTTAGCTCAGCCTCATAACTGTGAACTCATAAGTAACTATAATATGTAAATGCATTGAAGACCTATTTTAAATGGCTTATTGGTTAAAAATAATTTTATTCAACCCAACCAAATATCAATTATTGACACTTTTTTTCTACAAGCTATCTGCTATTCATATGTTGATCATATAAACTTTCTTAGAGAATATAATAGAAATGATGTCATTTAATGACTCTCATTTAATAAACCTCATCTGAGCAGAAGACACATAGATGTATACTCAGCAAAAATATCCACTAATCTCATGGAAGAGATCAAGTGGAGAATTAAGGTCAAGGAAGGATTTCCTCTAGAGAGAAGGCTCTCCAGATGCTCTTGTTTGTATTGATTTCATCAAACTTCAGGGTATTACAAAGACTCCTGGAAGCATTCTATGGTGACTCAGAATGCTTATTGTTCAGTTTTCAGTGAACACCTGAAGAGGCAATTATTGGACAGAGATTGTCCAACAATATTTATATCTGGGACAGACAATACACATGTCAGTGTACTGAACCGAGAATTTTAAAAGAGCTGTGTTACAGTTTGAAAAATGGAAATGGCATTTTCTGATCCCAATGAATACCATCATATCAAACACCCATCTATTCAATAAGTTAATAGCAGTTCTATATAGCAGTAAGGCTTTTCATATCAAGACAAAAAGTTAAATACAAACAAACAAAAATAAAGCAGAGGATCCTACAGAGTCCAACATAATGGTGCATGGTAGGTGTGAGCAGATTAAAATGCATAACCAATGAATTCTAAAGAAATGAAGGATTAAAAAGTGAAATTGTCACTTACTGAGCACCAGGGATGAGATGCAAAAGGCCAGAGAGCTCCATGAGTATATTTTTCATATTAGAAAAATGTAAAGAAGGATACCAGAAACATAGGCACATCCTTTTCAGTGAGCTTTTATAGTTTCATGGCCAAAAGTTGTGCAGGATAGATATGAATGTCATTTTCAAGTTTTGGAAACCACTTTCAAATTTAGGAGATCACATATCTCATCAAGTTTTTAAGTATTCCAAAACAAGGGTTATAAAGAAGGTAGAGAGCTAAGTCCGCTGACAGAATAGGCAAATGGCAATCAATCCATTAATAAATCTTCATCAGGAATATACTGTTCCAGTTACTGGGTTTTTGGTGCTAAGAATGCAAAAAACCAATAAACATGAAATAATTCCTTCCTCCCCCCATCCCTACTCTTCTACCCTACTTCCTGACACCAGAAAGGACATTACATTTTATTCAGAACTACTCTCTGTGCTATTGGTTTTACCAAGGATTCAGGGATTCTCTTTCAAGAAAATAAGGGGAAATGGGTGTACATCTGGATTCCAGAAGACTGGAGAGTTTGACTTTCTTTTCTTATATCCTAGTTTATTATACCTCTTTTTGGAATCCTCAAGAAAAATCTCTGCTTTGTTGCAAAGTTCATTGTTTACTGTATATGTACTTTTAGTTTATATCTAGGGAAAAGAAATATAGTTTTGGGTGTTTTTTTCTGAATCATCCCCAAAATTCTACAAAATCTCTTAATCTTCTAATGTGAATATTTACCCATTTAGATGAAGATATTCCCATTAAAAAGAATAAGAATCTAAGCAGTCCCAGTGTTCCAGGATAATACCCATGATTTACATTGAGCATTGTACAAATCCTTTTTAAAAAATCATGCAGCTGCTTTCCTTTAGCAAATAGAATAGCTATTGAGGGTATCTCCTGCAATTTCATGGCTGCTGATCTCTGTTCCCACAGACCATTCAAACCCAGATTGGAGCCAAAGAATGAGCACAGTGTGCTGAAATCAAAATTGCAAAGCTGAGATGGCAAGAACAATGGGCTCTAATCTGAACTTGGTAGCTCCTGAACTTGTTTTATGGAGTCTCCCTTAGAAATGTGGTTGATCTCCTTCTATGACATTTTTACACTAGTTGAACCAGCTCATTTTGTCTTAATCTGGGTTTCACTAGCTTGTCATAGACACAAACCTTGCATTGTCAATTCTTGTGCTTTCCTTTTTACTTTTCCTTTATTATGTTCTAAGGCCAGCTGTTCTGTTGTGATCACATCAATACCTGAAAAAGTTATTTTATTCTCCCATTTCTAGTAAGTTACAGAAAAATGTGCAGATGGGAAGTATTTAAGGAAAAATAACTGGCCAACCTTTAAACAGTCTCATACATGTTACTTATCTTCTAGTAATGAAAACCATGAAAAGAATCATAACAATGATTAGAGAATTTGAAATCCTACTCTATCCAGTGTGGCCAGTTATTTTCTAGTTTGAAAAAAAAGGTTTTTTTTGTTTTTCAAGAAAATGGCATATGGCCATCTAAACTTATGAAATTCTAACAGCTGAGTGAGTATATTTTTTACAGTATTGGAAAGTGTTTTTATAGGTTTAAGGTAGTATTTGTAGCTAACATGAGAAACTACCTCATCTGTCAAACAGTGATGATAGCACCAATTTCATAGGATTATTGGATTGATTAAGTGCGAAGATGGCATGTCCAGTGCTTTACAAATCTTAAAATTCTTCATGAATAATAGCTATTATTTTTTAAAAAAATCTTACTAAGTCAGAAAGAATTCAAATAATACTGTTTCCTGACTTCTCTTATTTAATATCTCTTGGCAGATAAAACTTCTGATTTCCCATTTATACAAAGAGAAAAAAATAAGGCATTTCCAGGTTTATTTTACTAAAAGAACTACTGGACATACCATCTTCTCTGGCTGCTAATGTCTGGTTAGAATTTGAAATACTTAAGCTTTGGTTTCGGTCATTATGAAATAATTTTTTAGGAATAAGGAACTGGTTATTATCAGCTGTAGACCACGTAATTATAGCCTCTTACCTTTCCAACATGAGGAATCAGAAAGTTGAAGAACTATGTAGGGGGTACGTTTGCTGTTTTACAACCTTCCAGGTACTTAGTGCCATGTTTTACTTTCAATAGGACAAACATTGATTCTTGCTTTTTGATGAGACTAATAGACTAAATATCTGAGGTTACTAGCATTAAGAAAGCTCTTTTTCTCTTCTCTGAAATGTTCAAGCTCATTGTTCATACTGCTGTTTATTCATATAGTGTAGTCCAAGGTAGAATGTCCAATTCTTTTCTATGGTAAATAACACACACAACTTTTCTATTGCAGTTGTAAGCAACTCCATTTTCCCCATCTCCTCTAGATGCAATTTCTAGGTCCTTCCTTGAGTCTTTTCTCTTTATATTTTTGAATAATTTTCTTTTCCACAGCCTCCTTGATATCATTGCTAAAATCAAACTTTCTTCTCCATGCCAATATTGAAAGTTTAGTCTCATGGTTATAAGTGTGGGCAAAACATTCCTATTGATAACCACTTATGTTGCTGTCAGAGCAAATGTGTAATTTTTAAAAATAACTATTTCACTAATAAAAGAGATTTATGACTTCAAGTCTTCATTTAATTTTGCTCATTTATTTATTTATTTTGTACAGATACTTATTTTTGTTTGGATGATTATTCATTTATTTATCTATCTACCTAGCTCTCCATTTATTCCTTTGTTTGTTGATTGCCTAAGGTGGTTGAAAATGATACTGGTAAAATATAAAGAATATTGGATATCAGAAATCATTGGCTTGATTCCCGATTGCCCCACCTTTTGGCTGACTGATGGTAGGCAAGTGACAACATCTCTGAGTCTCTGATATTTCACCTCTAAAATCGGAATAATAATAATTGCTTTAACTACTTCATAGCATGTTATATGAATTAACTGTTAAAATTTAATTAATGAAAATATGTTTAAGCATAAGACATTATGTCAAAGTGAATTATTAGAAAGATTTTAATGTTATAATATTTGTACTCCCTAATAAATCCAAATAAATAGACTTCAGTCATTCAGTTTTTATTGTTATTTTTAATATCCATTATTATATTAGAGCTTGTCTCCAGTATATTTTTGATTATAACTCTACTTCTGATTCTTTTCTCTCTTGTTTAAACTCAGCTGTGCTTCCTTTCTTGCCAGTACTATAAGCTTATTATCTACTCAGATCTTTATCTGGGATACTGTTTTCTTTTCCTTTTTTTTCTCCCTTCCTAGTTCTACACCTTCATCTTGATATGTCTGCTTTAAATCTCCATTATAAAAATAGCAAGCTAGTTGTAATGTTATTCATTTGTTTAAATAAGTCCCAAAGCTATCACTTATATCAGATAGTCTGGGTATTGATAGGATCTTCATCTGAGTAATTAGGTGAAGTGCAGTTATGAGATGGAAGGTGGAACTTTTAAACCTATGAAGAGAATTTATTTGGGGATAAGTAGTTGATTTTTTCCCCAATGTGACAAAAAATTAGCATCTTGGTTTTGAACGTTAGTTTTCAGCCTGTTTTTTGAACCTACCCATCTGTCTTTGAATGCACTTCATAATCTTGTTTGTATGATTCAATTATTATTAAAGATAACAATCGAGGGAGCTAGGTGTTTCAGTGAATAGAGAGCCAGGACTGGAGACCAGAGATTCTGTGTTCAAATCTGACCTATGGTACATCCTAACTGTGTGACCTGAGGCAAGTCAACCCCCATTGCCTACCCCTTACCAATCTTTTGCCTTGGAATCAATATTCAATATTGATTTTGAGAAAGAAGATAAACATTTAAAAATAATAACACCTAGTATTTATGTATTCCTTTAAGGCTTGCAAAGTATTTTAGAAATAGCCATTTAATCCTCACAGCAATCCTAGAAGGAAAGTGCTAGTGAAATTAAGTAATTTTTCCCACTTTTACATAGCTAATAAATATTTAAGGTTAGATTAGAACTCAGGTCTTACTGAAACCAGGTCTAGTATTCTGTAACACATAGCTGCCCACTGAACCATCTAGCTGCCTGTTGGTTTATCTGATAAAAGAATAATATTAACACTGTCATTTGTATTTCTTTCACTTTACTCTGAATTAACAAATGATCATTTCAGGAATCTAATACTTGTTAGATGATAGAAATTTTTCTCCAGTTCACAGATAAAAAGGGTGAATCAACAAAGTTTTGCCTAAAACCATAAGCTCATAGTATCATGTATAGTTAGAAAAGTCTTTTAAAAGAAAAAGAAAGAAAAGTCTATAGAGGTCATCAGTTCCAATACTTCATTTCACAGATGAAGCAACTGAGGCATAGAAAAGTTAAATAAATTGACTGACATACAAACAGGAATTGTTTGAGGCTGGGTTTGAACTAAGATCTTCTTGAATCCAAATATAACATTCTCCACTATATCACATAGCAGGCATAAAAGAAAAAAATAGGCAAATTCTTCAAACACAATGTTTCTGCACATTGGATAGATTAACATCCAATACTTGTTCAAGTATGTACTGAGATACAATGGTAACATTTAGTGATGATACCATGTGGTCCGGTGGATAGAATGCTGAAATCAGGGAGACTCATCTTCCAAGGTTCAAATCTGACCTCAGAGACCAGCTGTGTCACCCTAGATAAGTCAATCTTTGCCTCAGTTTTCTCATCTGTAAAATAAGCTGGATAAGGAAATGGCAAGCCATTCCAATGTATTGCCAAGAAAACCCCAAATAGTGTAATAAAAAGTCAGATACAAATGAAAAGACTGAACCACTACAACATGGCACTAGAACACTTCTCATTAATACTATTTTTAACTCGATATCTACATTGACCTGCTTCTTTTTTGAAGTTCTAATTCAGTATCTAAGCCATTCTCCTAAAATTTTTATTTGCATATTTTAAAATAGCTTTCTGCTCTCAAAAATTTTTTTTCAGTTTGATTCAATGAGCAATAAATTGGGCAATAAATGGAGATTTGTTGTTTGTAGTGTTGTGCCCAGCACTAAACTAACTTAAGTGGCAGATATGGAAATATACAACCTGGTACTTTCTCAAGGAGTTTATAGTCTAGATGGAGAAAATAATAATAATATACATTAAATGATGGAAAAACCTTAAAACTTGATATATAAGTACAATAAGAGTTTAAAGAAATGCAGGGTAAATTAATGCAAAGTGAAGTAAAGAGAAGCAGAAAAAATGACATATACTAATATACAACAATATAAATAGAATAATAATTTAAAACTATATAATTTTATTCACAAAACAGCTCTAAGAGTACAAGAATATAAAGTTATTTCATCACAGAGACAGGGAATATGGTCACAGAATGTTGTTTGTACTATCAAAAATGGTTGATAAGTTGATTGATTTTTCCCGAGCTGCTTTTATTGTTTTCTTTTTCTTTCTATCTGGGTGATCAGCCAGTTTTCTGTTTTCTTTTTGTTATTCATTCATTTCAATTTTGTCTCACTCTGCATGACCCCCATAGGGGCTATTCTTAGCAGAAATATTGAAGGGGCTTATATTTTCTTCTCCAGAAGGAGAAGTTTTTATATATTTATACATGTATATATATGTATATGTGTATATACATATATATACATGTTAAAAAGTCTCATTTTACAAATGAGAAACTGAAGCAAATGGGGATAAGTGACTTGCATAGGGTCTCACAGCTAGTGTCTGAGATCAGATTTGAACTCATGAAGATCAGTAAGGCACTCTATCCAAGTATCTTCCCAAGTTCTCAGGTTGGGAAAACATAAAGAATATGCTCAGAATGAATGTGATATGCCTACCAAAACATCAACAAAAATGTATTTGTAAAAAAAATATGATAGGTGTAAAGGGGAAAAGGGCCATAGAGCAATGATGGAAATAAGAGCTAATTTGTCTTTTTTTCTTCTTATTTATTTTTATTGTAAACTCAGATACATTCCATTTTAAATAGTTTTTTTAAACATAAAATATTATTTAAAATTTAGGACTTATGACATCCCCTCTATTTTCTAAGTGTATGACCTTTCTCATATTTTTCTAGAAACTGTTAAATTGAGATTTTCTTGCCTGATCAGAGAAGCACTTAATGAAGTCAAATCAATGACCATAGTTAAGTGCCATTTCCACACTGTGCTAAATACAAGAAGTACAAAAAATCAGTGAGAAAATTCCTTTCCTCAAGACACCTTAACAGAGGAAACATATAAACTGCTTCATAAAAACCAGATATACACAGGACAAATAGGAGATAATTTCAAAGGGAAGGCACTAGGGCCAATCCACTGCTTTGGCATAGGATCTTTATTCCTCATTAAGTCCTCCTTTTTGGGTACCACCTTTCAAAGTAAAAATATTTCCCAAAATGCTTATCTTTTCTCTGAATCAACCAGAATGCATATCTCTTATTTCTTTTACAATTTAGTCTCCTCACTATAGATTCTTTTATATATACCTGGATATGTATAATTCTATCTACACGTACATCCATTAGATGCTTCTCAGAATCTAATAAAGTACTAAGAATACAGATGTGAAAAGTCCCTGGTGGGCTAGGCAAGTGAAGCCATCAACACCTAGACCACTATCTTTACTTAGATCTTGATGGGGTCAGCAAAGAACCCTGAACTTAAGAGTCTTAGAAATCACAATACTTTTAGCCCCTCCAGCATGATCCTGGAAAGCAGATCTTGTGGAGATGTAGTCTGGCAACTGCTCCTCCTGTTACTAAAACCACAGCTACTAAAAATTCAGAAACAGAAACAGAAACCTGTGTCTTTAATACTGTCAAGTGATTCGGGATCAGAAATTAATGTGATTACATGAGTGGAAATATCATTAAAGAAGAATTATTACCATCTGCTTTGTTAATGATTGCTAAGGACCATGGGACATTCCATCTGGCTTGCAACTGAAACCAATCAAATCCTATGCAATTGAATCCAATCAATATTTATTAAATATCTACAACTGTCAGGCTCCATGCCAAGCATTGGGATTAAAATTATTTTAAAGAAAGTCAGTCTCTGACCTCAATGAGTTTACAGTGTAAATGGATGGAGGATAAAAGGATGCAGGAAATCATGGATGAGGGATGGGACACCATGGGGTACCTGGTATGGGGGACATCTTGTTCTGTTGAGTTGAAGCCAGGAAGGGAAGCAGGTGCAAAGTGGAATGATTTGAAAGCCTAATTTCTACCACCTATAAGGGAAAGGATAGGGCTGTTTTGAGACTCTTTTCTCTAGCCCTTCAAGAAGAGGTTGAAAAGGGTGAAGTCAATGAAGGTTTGATTGGCAGCAGAGTGGTAAATTTAGACGTGATAAACTTATTATGGGATGGTCACTTCGTTTTTTGGATTTGAAGCCAGGCAGGTCACCCAATGCAAGGTGGAGATTATTTTTTATATCTTTTCCAGATAAATTTGGATTTTTTTTGCATTTTAAATATTGAATTTGTTTTAAATATAATTTTGTTTTACTTTTGTCTAAGATGAACTCCTTCTTATTTTCCAAATATAAGATCATTTTTATTTAGAAAATGGTAATTTTTACATTTTATATTCTGGATTCTTTACATTTTAAATGTTGAATTTGTTTTAAATATTATTTTGTTTTACTTTTGTCTAAAATGAACTCTATCTTATTTTCCAAATATAGGGTCATTTTTATTTATAAACTGGTAATTTTTGCTTTTTAAATTCTGTATTCATTGCATTTTATGTATTAATCTTGTTTTAAAATAGTATTTGTTTACTTTGGCCTAAGATGAACTCCACCTTATTTTCCAAATATAGGGTTGTTTTTATTTAGAAACTGATAATTTTTACATTTTAAATTCTGTATTCTTTGTATTTTAAATGTTGAGTTTGTTTTAAAATATTATTTTATTTTATTTTTGTCTAAGATGAACTCTATCTTCTTTTCCAAATGTATGGTCATTTTTATTTAGAAACTGGTAAGTTGGAAGCATCTCATCTGATTATAGAACTACTTATTGAAGTAATAAAGAACCTTGTAAATATTAACTCTACTATTGGTTTTTTGTTTGTGTTTTTTTTTACTTGCATCTGAACAACTTTTCTTTTTTTTTTTATCTTATTTTATTTTACTTTTTACTTTTTATTTTGAATATTTTCCTATAGTTACATATTTCATGTTCTTTCCCTCTCCCCCAAAACCCCCTATTTCCCCTAGCAGACACAATTCCACTGGTTTTTACATGTATCATTGATCAAGACCTAATTCCATATTATTGATAGTTGGGCTAGAGTTATCACACAGACCCTGAGCGCAGGTACAAGCACAGGCTCTTGAGTCCACAGATCCTGAGCACAGGAGTGGACCTTGAGTGAGGACCCAGTGCAGAGGGATGCATGACTGTGGAAACAGTGCCCTGAAACTATTAAAGGAGCCTCAGACAGAGGAAAAAATAAGGGGGCCACCAGGAGGCTTTACCCTGAGAACAATGAGATCTGAAACTTCAGGAGCCTAGAGAGCACAAACAGACTCTGGGTATGAGGAAAAACCTGAGAGAGCACAGGGTTAACAATGGCAAGCAATTCTTAATAACCCCAAAAGAGAAAGATCATCAAGAAGAAATCTGTAATACTAGACAACTTTTACACAGAGAAAGTCCAGACAGCAGAGCAAACAGCAGAGGAGAACAAACAAGTAATCACATCCAAACCTTCCCAAAATAATGAAAACTGGTCACGAACTATTGAAGAGTTCAAATCTGAGATGATGAGAAAGATGGAAGAGATCTGGCAAGAAAATAACAGTTTAAAAGGCAGAATTTCACAATTGGAAAGTGAGGCAAGTCAACTGAAGACCAGAAATGACCAGATTGAAAAGGAAAACCAAAAGATTATAACAGAAAACCAGTCCCTAAAGGCTAGAATTGAGCAATTAGAAGCTAATGATCTCTCAAGACAGCAAAAACAAATAAAACAGGGGTTCCGGGTTAAGATGGCAGCAGAGTAAAAAGCAGCTCTTAACCTCTCCTGACCAAAACATACAGGACTCCTCAAGGGGACATAAAAATAAGTCCAGACAAATGGAGGGACCCCACAACATGGAACAGTACGGAAGGTACATGGAATTGGGACATTTCCATGCTATAAAGGGGTGAAACAGCTCTCACTAAATCTCTGGCTGAGCAACCACTCCCTCACCCCCTCCACACACATCACCTATAGCTCCAAAGCCACCTGAAAAGAAATAGAGCAAGTTTGGGGCACCCATTGAGTCATTGGCAGCTCCAGGGCCTGTTCCTGACAGCAGCAAGATTTAGGATCCCAAAAAGCTAAAGAACGTGCACAGACTCTGAGCAAGGACAGGGAGCGCAAGCATGGGCGGAGGCAAGGGTGGAGGCTGACACAGGGGTGAGCTAAGACTCTGAAACCCTGAATGGGGAACAAGTGCAAACTGGTATTCGACTGTGGAAGCAGCACTTATAAAGGAACCTCTGGCAGAGGACCAAGCAAGGGGGTCAACCATGGGCCTTGACCTTGAGAAAAACCAGACCTCAGGACCCAACAGACCGCAGACAGACCCTGAGGGCGAGGATAAAGCTGAGAAGCTGCTGGGCTAATAATGGCTACCCAGAATCAGGAAGTTCAGAAGAGAAAGATTAACAACAAGAAAAAGAAATCTTTAACACTCAACAACTTTTACACAGAGAAAATCCAGACAACTGAGCAAACAGAGGAGGAGAAAAAACAAGCATCCAGACCCTCCCAACATAATGAAAACTGGTCACAAGCTCTTGAAGAATTCAAAACTGAGATGACAAGAAAGTTTGAAAAGATTTGGTTAGAGAAATGGAAAATAGCTCAAAAGGATATTAGGCAAGAAAATAACAGTTTAAAAGGCAGAATTTTACAATTGGAAAGTGAGGCTCAGAAATCAAATGAACTGAGAAGCAAATTGGACACCAGAAATGACCAGATTGAAAAGGAAAACCAAAATATTATAGCCGGAAAGCAGTCCCTAAAGGCTAGAATTGAGCAATTAGAAGCCAATGATCTATCAAGAAAACAAGAACAAATAAAACAGTCAAAAGACTGAAAAAATAGAAGGAAATATGAAATATCTCAATGAGAAAGTGACAGACCAGGAAAACCGGTCTAGAAGAGACAATTTGAGAATCATTGGTCTTCCAGAAAAACTAGAAAATAATAGAAACCTGGACTCCATACTAAATGAAATTATTCAGCAAAATTGCCCTGAAGTCCTACAACAAGAGAGCAATATAGACATTGAAAGGATCCATAGATCACCCTCCACACTAGACCCAGAAAGACAACCACCAGGAATATAATAGCCAAATTCAAGAGCTTCCAAGTAAAAGAAAAATCTTACAAGAAGCCAGAAAGAGACAATTCAAATATCAAGGAGCACCAACCAGGATCACACAGGATCTGGCAGCCTCCACGCTAAAAGAACTCAAGGCTTGGAATATGATATTCAAAAAGGCAAGAGAGCTGGGCCTTCAAC
>NC_058135.1:67563139-67578583 GCF_016433145.1 Gracilinanus agilis | reverse complement strand
ATCTTTTGGGCTTCAAATGAGAAAAAGAAGGCAGGAGTGGCTATTCTGATTTCTGACAAAGCCAAAGTAAAAATAGATATGATTAAAAAAGACAGGAAAGGTCATTACATCCTGATTAAAGGCAGTACAAACAATGAGGAAATAACACTGCTCAATATGCATGCACCAAGTGGCATAGCATCCAAATTCATAAAGGAGAAACTGGCAGAGCTCAAGAAGGAAATAGATAGTAAAACCATAATAGTGGGACATCTAAATATTCCTCTTTCAGATATAGATAAATCAAACCAAAAAATAAATAAGAAAGAGGTATTATTTTTTTATTATTATTATTCCTATTGACTCCTTAGGAGCATAGGGCCCCAACCATCTCATACCAGCAGACCCTGTTCTGGGCAACTTCCCCGAGCGGCGCCCATGTCATTCCGACTGTTTTTGTTTCATTTTCTGCAGATCTTCGCCAGGTCTGTTTTGGTCTTCCTACTTTCCTCCTCCCTGAAGGGTTCCAGCACAATGCTTGTCTGGCTACATTGTCTCCCGGTTTTTGTAGAGTATGTCCTATCCATCTCCACTTACGTTTCTTTATGTCCTGACTAATGGGATACTGGATTGTTCTTTCCCAGAGACTAGCATTGGAAATCTTTTCAGGCCATCTGATGTTCAAGATGTGGCGTAGACATCTGTTAACAAAGACCTGGAGGTTATTGGTGTTAGCGCTCGTCACTCTTTAGCTTTCTGATCCGTATAGGAGGACGGCCTTTATATTGGTATTGAAGATTAGGAGCTTAGTGATGAGGGACAGTGCTTTGGAGATCCAGACAGACCGTAAGGTGTTAAATACCTGTCTGGCTTTCTTGATTCGGTTTCTGATGTCCTCATCTGCTCCGCCAAGAAAGAAAGAGGTAAGAGAGGTGAATGAAGTCCTAGAAAAATTATATTTAATTGATATGTGGAGAAAAATAAATAGGGACAAAAAGGAATACACCTTCTTTTCAGCTGCACATGGTACATTCACAAAGATTGACCATGTTATAGGGCATAGAATCATTGTAAACAAATGCAAATGAGCAGAAATAATAAATGTAACCTTCTCAGATCATAATGCAATAAAAATAATAATTAGTAAGGGCACCTGGACAGGCAAATCAAAAACTAATTGGAAATTAAATAATATGATTCTCCAAAACCAATTAGTCAATGAAGAAATCATAGAAACAATCAACAATTTCATTGAAGAGAATGACAATGATGAGACATCCTACCAAACTCTGTGGGATGCAGCCAAGGCAGGGCTCAGGGGGAAATTTATGTCCTTGAGTGCATATATTAACAAATTAGGGATGGCAGAGATCCATGCATTGGGCATGCAACTCAAAAAACTAGAAAGAGAGCAAATTAAAAATCCCCAGATGAAAACTAAATTAGAAATACTAAAAATCAAGTGAGAAATTAAAAAAATCGAAAGTAAAAGTACTATTGAATTAATAAATAAGACTAGAAGCTGATATTTTGAAAATACACATAAAATAGACAAAGTACTGGTCAATCTAATAAAAAAAAGAAAGATGAAAACCAAATTGACAGTATTGAAGATGAAAAGGGAGACCTCAACTCTAATGAAGGGGAAATTAAGGCAATCATTAAAAACTATTTTGCCCAAATATATGGCAATAAATATAACAATTTAGGATATATGGATGAATATTTACAAAAAATATAAATTGCCAAGATTATCAGCAGAAGAAATAGAATACCTAAATAATACCGTATCAGAAAAAGAAATTGAACAAGCCATCAAGGTACTCCCTAAGAAAAAATCACCAGGGCCTGATGGATTTACAAGTGATTTCTGTCAGACATTCAAAGAGCAACTAATCCCAATACTATGCAAATTATTTGATATGATAAGCAAAGCAGGAGTCCTACCAATTTCCTTTTATGACACAAATATGGTACTGATTCGAAAGCCAGGGAGGTCAAAAAAAAAGAGAAAGAAAACTACAGACCAATCTCCCTAATGAACATAGATGCAAAAATCTTAAATAAAATATTAGCAAAGATACTCCAGCAAGTAATTAAGGAGATCACCCACCATGATTAGGTAGAATATATACCAGGAATGCAAGGATGGTTCAACATTAGGAAAGCCATCCACATAATTGACCATATCAACTGTCTAATAAACAAAAATCCCATGATTATCTCAATAGATGCTGAAAAAGCCTTTGACAAAATACAATATCCATTCCTATTGAAAACACTGAAAAGTATAGGAATAGAAGGTCCTTTCCTAAAAATAATAAAAAGTATATACCTAAAACCATCAACAAACATCATATGCAATGGAGATAAATTAGAAGCCTTCCCAATAAGATCAGGAGTCAAACAAGGATGCCCATTATCTCCTATATTATTTAACATTGTACTAGAAACACTAGCAGTTGCAATTAGAGAAGCAAAAGAAATTGAAGGTATCAAAATAGGCAAAGAAGAGACTAAGCTATCACTCTTTGCAGATGATATCATGGTCTACTTAAAAAATCCTAGAGAATCAACTAAGAAGCTTGTAGAAATAATCAACAACTTTAGCAAGGTTGCAGGATACAAAATAAATGCACATAAATCATCAGCATTTCTATACATTTCCAACACCTTAGAACAGCAAGAGGTAGAAAGAGAAACACTATTTAAAATCATCCTAGACAATATAAAATACTTGGGAATCTTCCTATCAAAACAAACACAGCAATTATACAAAAACAACTGCAAAACACTTTCCAAACAAATAAAACTGGATCTGAACAATTGGAAAGCCATTGATTGCTCATGGGTAGGACGAGCTAACATAATAAAAATGACCATTCTACCCAAATTAATTTATCTATTTAGAGCCATACCTATCAAACTACCAAAAAACTTCTTTACTTAATTAGGAACAATTATAACAATTTTCATTTGGAATAACAAAAGATCAAGAATATCAAGGGAAATCATGAAAAAAAAATGTGAAGGAAGGGGGCCTAGCAGTACCAGATATTAAACTATACTATAAAGCAGCAGTCATCAAACAATATGGTGTTGGCTAAGAGACAGAAGGGAGGATCAGTGGAATAGACTTGGGGTAAATGACATCAGCAAGACAGTGTATGATAAACCCAAAGAGCCCAACTTTTGGGACAGGAATCCACTATTTGACAAAAACTGCTGGGAAATTTGGAAAACAATATGGGAGAGATTAGGTTTAGATCAACATCTCACACCCTACACCAACATAAATTCAGAATGGGTGAATGACTTGAATATAAAGAGGGAAACTATAAATAAGTTATGTGAACACAGAATAGTATACCTGTCAGATCTCTGCGAAAGGAAAGATTTTAAAACCAAGAAAGAGTTAGAGAAAATTACAAAATGTAAATTAAATGGTTTTGATTATCTTAAACTAGAAAGCTTTTGTGCAAACAAAAACAATGTAGTCAAAATCAGAAGGGAAACAACAAATTGGGAAAAAAATCTTAATAACAAAAAACTCTGACAGGTGTCTAATTACTCAAATATACAAGGAGTTAAATCAATTTTATAAAAAATCAAGCCATTTCCCAATTGATAAATGGGCAAGAGACAGGAATAGGCAATTTTCAGGTAAAGAAATCAAAAGTATCAATATGCACATGAGAAAGTGTTCTAAATCTCTAATAATTAGAGAAAAGCAAATCAAAACAACTCTGAGGTATCACCTCCCACCTAGCAGATTGGCTAAAATGAAAGAACTGGATAGTAATGAATGCTGGAGGGGATGTGGCAAAATTGGGATATTAATGCATTGCTGGTGGAGTTGTGAACTGATCCAACCATTCTGGATGGCAATTTGGAACTATGCTCAAAGGGCTATAAAAGACTGCCTGCCCTTTGATCCAGCTGTACCATTGTTGGGTTTGTACCCCAAAGAGATCATAAAGAAACAGACTTGTACAAAAATATTTATAACTGAGCTTTTCGTGGTGGTAAAGAACTGGAAAAGGAGGGTATGTCCTTCAATTGGGGAATGGCTGAACAAACTGTGGTATATGCTGGTGATGGAATACTATTGTGCTCAAAGGAATAATAAACTGGAGGAATTCCATGTGAACTGGAAAGACCTCTAGGAACTGATGCAGGTGAAAGGAGCCGAGCCAGAAGAACACTGTACACAGAGACTGATACACTGTGGTAAAATCGAATGTAATGGACTTCTGTATGAGCAGTAATGCAATGACGCAGGACAGTTCTGAGGGATTTATGGTAAAGATGCTACCCATATTCAGAGGAAGGACTGCAGGAGAAGAAACAGAAGAAAAACTATTGCTTGAACGCTTGGGTTGAGATGGACATGATTGGGGATGTAGACTTGAAACTACCACACCAATGCAAATAACAACAATTTGGAAATAGGTCTTGATCAATGACACATGTTAAAACCAGTGGAAATGTGCGTCGGCCATGGGTGGGGGGAGTGCGGGGAAAGTAGGAGCATGAATCATGTAACCATTTTAAAAATGAATATTAATAAATGTTTTAAAAAAAGATATTCAGGAGTTCTTAAAAATTTAAGGGTTTTACTGAGCTGTATAGTAAACCTTGGAAAAGCAAAAAAAAAACCAATTGGAACCATCTTCATGATTATTATCACCTATTATCACTAAAATGAATATTCTTCAAGTATACATGTAATCTCATATCAGAACTTTTACTTAATACTTCCTGTTACCTGTCATAATGTAATTAATTATTTAGTAAGGTAAGTAATCTGTCTTTCAAATTATCTTGGAAATGTAAATACATAGCATAAAATCTTTTAAAAATATATTTGTCATTTTCCTTTGATTCATTTAGCTGACAAAACAAGTGGAGAAATATGCAAAATGTTTATTTACTTCAAACCTACCAAGCATTTAGTAAGCATCTACTATGTGCCAGATACTGTGTTTTATGCTAGAAATATGAAGACAAATATTTAAATATAGTCAAAAGTACCTTTCTCCTGGATGCAGGGAAAGGGCATAAGATATACATTGAGAAATAAATATAATATAATAATATACACATGAGCACAAAGAAAGTACAAAAAAACCTTGTCAAATAGACTACTAAATCTAGGGAGGGGAGTTTAAGAAAAGATCTATGGAAAGTAGCATTTTCATTTTATCTTGGGAACATTGTGCCTGTCTGAACTATTGCTATACCATGATAATTGATCTCCCAGTTTCATCTCTTCTCACTCTTCCCCATCCAGTATTCACTTGGTAAAATAATTTTCCAAAGTGGCTGTTTGGCCAAACCACCCACCCACTCAATGAACTCCAGTGGCTCCATACTACCTCCAAATATTATACCCTCTGGCTTTTTAATCCCTTATAATCTGGCTTCTTCCTGCTTTTTCCAGTCTTCAGTTATGTCCTGTATATATTCTGTGATCCCATGAAACTAGTCTTCTTGCTCTTCTAGGTACAAAATACTTCAACTCCTGATCCTGGGAATTTTCACTGTCTGTCTTTCATGCATGGAATTCTCTTCTACCTTCGTCTCCTGGCTTCTTTCAAGCTTCAGGTAAAAATGCCACATTCATCAAAAAGCACTTGTTTGTTCCCATTAATGCTAAGTTGGTCGCTCTATTATTAATTTGTTCTGCATATATATATACATATATATATATATATACTTCTTTGTACTTAGTTGTTTTATTTTATTCCCTTGAATATTGTCTTCTCCATTAGATTACAAGTTCCTTGAGGTCAGAGAATCTTTTTAATTTTTTTCTTTGTATCTCTAGCTCTTCAAAAAGACTTTATCTAGGTAGTTCAGTGGCTAGAGTGGCAGGCTTGGAGTCAGGAAGGCGTGGGTTCAAATCTAGCTTCAGACAATTCCTAGCTATATCACCATTTGCAAATCACTTAACCCTAATTGACTATTCCTTGTCTCTTTTCTATTTGTAAAAGAGATCCTAGCATATAAAAATTCTTTAATAAATGTATGTTGACTTGCACAGGCTCTGTAGAACTGTTTTAAATTCAAATAGAAATGGAGGATCACTAAACCATACAAAACGATCCCAGTGACTTACCTATTAACTTAGAAAACCATATGTTAATATTATCTATATTTTAATATGTTTTAATTTATTTTGTTTAACCTGGTTTAGGCTACACTTCTGTGGTCCAGTGTTTGTCCCCTATAATAAGTACTTTTAGATTGTCAAGGAAAGCCAAGGAAAACTACTAATTAGGTGACCTTGGTCTCTGATAAAGATTTGTGCATTTTAATGGGTTAAATCAAACAATTATAATTTCTCAAGTACTATGGCTTGGGCTTAATTTTTTTTCTTAAAAAATAAAAGACAGAATGAAGTTAAATCTCTGCTTGCATTTTTCTCATTTTGAGCTTTAACTAGTTTCCATTTTCTCTTTTTTAGAATTTCTGCCCCAAATTAGTGATGTTTGATTGTTTCAGGTGCTGAGATAATTTCTTTAATTATAATATGAATGAAAATAAAGGTTTTTTTAAACTTCTTTTTTGTTGTTTTTTTCTTTAAACTGGTGAGTTCTTTTCTTTATTGTAGTTGGCTTCATGGTAGTGGTTGTAATAGGAAACTGGGGATTATTTAGCTATGAAGCAAACCAACTCTAGTTTTAGATCAGCTTATCACTAAGGAAATTCTATTCTTTACTTATTTGGATTTGTTTTTAATGTCAAACCACACAAATTTGGTTATCTTTATATGGAATTTTTCCCCTTAAAAGTAAACTTCAAAAACTTTCTGAACATAATACAAGCCCTATTGGACCCTTAAATGAGAAAATAATAGAGTTCTTGAAAAACAAAATATCCCGGTCCACCCCCACCTCCACCCATTTCTAGCCAAAAGACAAAAAGAAACTTGAAAGCCAATATTTCTTTTTAGAATTTTTTTAAATATTGAAAACTGGTACCATCACATTCCTCCATAATACCATTCTTTGTAATAAGAACACCATAGTGATTTCCATGGCAACTAATTGTGTTTACCTAAATAATAAATGGTTTTTAAGATTCAATCCTATTATTAAGCTTAACTATAGGATATTACTGTGACATCTATTGATTTATACTCCAACCTGATTGTTGTTCTCTCCTAACTTTCTGAAAAACAGCTCCTATATTCAGCTGAAGCCTATGATGGGTTTAAAAACAACTTTAAGCGAAAAATAATACTGCTTTTTTTTTTACTTACAGGAAAAATAAAATTTCAAGTTATGGAAAATATTTGAAATTAATATGAAGATGATTATACTTAATACAATCATTCATGTGGTTTTTCAAATTTTATTGAAATTTTAATATAATATTTATTATAAAATAACTTACATTTATTGTAATTAATAAGTATAATGATTTTTAAATATACTTCAGTCATTAAAATTTTTTGTTCACAACTTTGTAATGTAGAGTTACTGCTCATGGTTATATAACTATATTTTTGCAAGAGCTAGAATGGGAGTATTTTGACTTCAAATTCAATATTCAAAGTTCAGTGTGAGATACTAAACACTTATAAAAATATATTTTTGTACACATAAAGGTAAAAATAATTGCTTCTTGAGGTTTGGAGCTGGGCTTATAAGCAAGATACAACTTTCAAAACCTCAGTTCCAGGGATCTCATAAAGCTTAAAATTTATACTTGTAAAAATTAGAATTTCCTACAGCATCCATAAAAAACAATGAGTCCTTAAACCTACTGATGATAACTGAGAAGCTTTATAAGTGAAAATAATGGAATTAAAAAAAATTGGCCTTGAGGAAGAAAAGACAATTAAAATTAATTCAACAAAAAGGATCAAGTTCTAAGTTAAAGACCAAGGAAGATACAGATATTAAAATTACACACTTTCTTCTTAAGAGTTTGCCATAGTGGAAATTAAACAAAATAAATTTGACAAACACACATTAAATATCTGGTAGGGACAGACAGGATTCTAGTTCTCTTTGTTCCAGTGGAGATATAGAAAGACTTTGTATTCTTCAAGTTCATTAGCACATTGGCTTCAGCAGCTATACTATAGTTCCATGAATTACTGTGACAGAAAAAAGTGGGACAGGTGAAAAAAAAAAGCCTCATCAAAAGATTGTGTGTTGTTAGGAATACTGAAGACTGCTTTAGAATATCAGAATTGGAGGGTTTTTTTCCCTTGCCCTATCCATAATTGAAAATAAATTTCATATAAAATATTATTAATATTCCCACTAAAATTTTCCTAAAGAATAAGTTTAGGCAATGGACAGATATACAACAAAAGATAAAAAAGCATTTATAAGTTTGTGTGTGTGTGGAACAAAAAGCTTTAGTACAAACAAAATTATACAAGTAGGATAAAAAAGGAAACTTTTGATTAGAGGCAAAACTTTTACATCTATTAGTCTTATATACTGTATACACAAGATTACACGTGATAAACATATATGTGTTTGTCACAAATAATAATAAAAAGAACTATTCCTAAAAGAGCAGTTGTTAAAAAATAAAATGAAATAGTTGTCAATAGAAAATTTGGAAACTTTTAACAACTGTATGAAACACTGCTCTAAAATTACTCAGTAAAAAAAACAAAACAATATTAAAACACTAACCTTACAGCAAGAAAAACATAAGGAAAGAATAGTAGAGGTTCAGAAAGACAAGTACTTTTAACATGTTATTGGTGGAGTTATCAATTGGTATAATCATCTTGCAAAAGATTTGGAATTAGCTAATTCAAAAAGTAACTAAAATATTCATAATCTTTGGTTAAGATATCAGTATTGACATTTCCAGATTTTATCAAAAACAGAAAGAGCCCCATATATGATAATTTTATTACTTCATATGGGAGCAAAGAAATCAATCTGGTTGTCCTGGTATTTAAGAGTTGCTATTTTTATTTTTTGGCATATGAATATAATGAGATGAGATAGACAATGATGAGTAGGAAGAATTCTGAGAAGAAGAGGAAGAATTATATTGGCATATGTAAATGAATTAAACAGAACCAGGACATCAAAATGCACATTAACTACAATGATGTATACAGAACAGCAACAAAAGAAACCCAATTTTATATAATTATAATAATCATTCTTAGAAGAGAAAAGGAAATTAACCCATCCTCATTTATTTTTGCAAAGGTACTGTTAGAATGTTTATTGCTGTGGAAAACTGCAAGTGCTATCAAAAACGGATAGTGTTGGTTAAATTTTTTTTTGTATTTTCTTTACTTTCATTGTAAAACTTTTTGGATTAAGGGCATAGTTCTCTATTTAGACAAAAGGAAAAGCTATATTGAGAACAAATATATTGTTAAGACAAAAGAGAACACAAATGGCATATGTGCCTTTGAGCAATACATTTGGCTAAATTGTAAAAGAAAGGAAACAGGGAAGAAAAGAGGGAAAGAGAAAAAAGAGGAAAGAAAGAACAATAAAGAAAACTTGAAAATATTGAGTCACCGACCCTGAATTTATTAAAAAGGAACACCAAGTAAAATTTTAAAAATAATATTGCTAATACTTTCACATTTCATGATATTGAGTATACCTTTAACATTTGTGGATCATTTTAAATGTCTTGTTAGATGCTGTATTTTTTTTTATTGGTATGTCTTGTTATTTTATTTTGGTAACGGATATGCATGTACGTGTATATATTGATTTACATTCTACTTTAAGGAAGTTAGATGACAGTAAATAGAAAGCCTGGCTTGGAAATAGGAATACTTGAGTTTGAATCCAGTCTCAGACATTTCTTAGCTGTGTGATCTTGGTCAGTCACTTAATTTCGCTTGCCTCAGCTTTCTCATCCATAAAATGGGCTAGAAAAGGAAACAGCAAATCATTCCAGTATCCTTGCTCCAAATGAGGTCAGGAAAAGTGAGACATGATTGAAAAAAACCTGAATAATAAAAACAAGAAAGTTGACTTTTTATATGCATATGCCATCTAAAGCAAACTACTCTGTATCTGTAGCTTACTTAAGATCTCTTATAGCAGAGAAAAGAAGGAAGTGGGTAGAGAGAGAAGGGAAAGGGGAGAACTTAAAGTCATTTTAACAATTACTCCTCTTGGCCATTATTCTTTACCCCTTCACTTCATCCTGATTATATTTCCAGAACCAGATTGTCTAAATTCATCACTGTTTATATCTTAACTTCAGTGGTCACAACAAAAGCTAATTTATTCTTCATTCTTACATTTAAAAAGGAAAAAAAATCTTCAGGGGCTATTTTAACATTACATTACAGGCAATTATCTCTTTTCGTGTTAAGTAAGACCAAATTACTTTTGAAGGAAGGTGTCTGAGTGATATATATTAAACCTATTATCCAATTTGTTTTATTCAAACAACAAATAGGAAAAGGCACCCCTTGACAGACATGCAATCTGGTATCTAATTCTGAGCACAATGTCTAATAACTACTTCCAACATGGCTAATTCCAGTTGCATGTGCATGCACACACATGCACACGCATGCAGACACACACACCACTAATCTCCTTTTTGCTGCTGATGTGATAGGTCAACAATTCTATTTACAATCCTCTTTTGGCATCTGCCATGTTTTATAAACAAAAAATGTGCCAAAAAATAGTGAAATTAAATGTTGCTGAGTGATTAAGATTCTATTGTCTATTTTATATTTTCAAAGGACTATGACATATTTCTATTTATTAAAAAATACCCTCCCTAATAAGAAGAAAACACCTTTAAGCAAAACCAACCAATATTGTTAGAACATCTAACAGTGATTATTATATTCTGTAACCAGTCATTTCTCTCCCAGACTTCTTCAAGGAGGAACATGCTCCCTAAACAATTCTCTGTAACCAGATTTGGTCACTCCAATTATTTTTTTAAAAATTTTTTAAATTAATTTTTTTAATTATTTTTAAACATTATCATAATTGTTAATAACATATTCTCCTGGTTTGGGTTATCTCACACTATATCAGGTCATAAATCTTTCAATTTTTCTCTTAAGTGTACATGAATCATTTCTACAGTCCAATACTATTCCATTACATTCACATATGATAACTAGTTTGGTCACTCTGAAATCAATGGACAAATACTGTATTGCCTGGTTTCTGCTACCACAAAGAATGGCAATATTAAGTTACATATGAATGTTTTCTGCCTTTGACTTCCTTAGTATATTTTCCCAGAAATGGGGATGAATAGCCTCTTTGGTGAAATTGTGGTACATGTGCACAAGTGGCATATTGCAGAGCTGCTCTGTTCCCTCTCTTCCCAGCACCCAAGGATATATTTTGCATGCCCTACCCCTCTGTTTAGCCCCCCCAAAGCAAGCATTTTCTCCCTCAACTCTGTCTGGTTATCTGGAGGCTCACAAAAAGCTTGAATTTTTCCTATGGGCACTTGAGCTGGGAAAAGGTTCCCCAACTCTGCTCTATAGTAAGTCAGTCAGTCAAACAACAAGCATTATTTTTTTTTAACTACCAAAATTAACCCAGCATTTGGGTAAGTGATGTGCATGCAAATATAAGCAAAAAATGTGTCTAGCCTCAAGGAGTTTACATTCTAAAGGAGAATATAATCAATGAAAGAAAAATGAAAAAGGGAGTGGGGAAAGGTACGCAGTATAAGGAGCATGATAAAGATGTCCAAAAGGATTCAGATTGGTAGTAAATGAAAAAATAGCCTGGGAATACTCTTTATTTTATTTTACTTTTTTATTTTTAGTATTTTTTAAAATTTTTGAGTTCCAAATTTTAGACTCCCTCCCAGGTGTCCCCCATTGACAAGACAAGCAATATGTCAATTATACATATGAAATAATACAAATATATATTTCCATATTAGTCATATTTCAAAAAAGTAAGAAAAATAAAGAATGAGAAAATTATATTTTAATTTCTGGGCATACTCTTTAAATGTAGGATCTCATAGAAGTACTCTCTTCCAATCATCAGGGAAGGGGGCAGACTGTATTTCTAAAGTATCTGATTCAGATTTAAACTGATCTTTGTGAATTTAGAGGTTTCTGAGGAATGATACAGAGAATATCCAAAGGAATTCAACAAGCAGGTGAGGTAAATTTTATAATTTCTTTTATATATGTACACATATGTATATACAGGTATGCACATGTATATGTGTATTTATTCATACACATACACATTTGCACAAACTTGCATGCAAATAATAAACATTAAACTATAGTTCTCATTCATTTAATTTTTCTTCAATATTAAATTATCTGTATATTATAATATATTACAATAATAATAATATAAATTAAGGAGAAAAACTTCAAATTATTGATAATAAGCATTCACTGATTTATAAAATAGCAATACTAAGTAGAATTTTTGAAATTCTAGAATCTTAACAATTAATAACATTTATGGTGTGGGAATGTTTTTGGGTTTATGAAACGAGCATTTCAACAAATTTGTTCTAGTTAAATCTCAGGAAATAATAGATATTTATTGACCAGAGGACTGAATCTAATTGCAAGTATCTGTTATATATTACTCTGTATAAACAGAGCCTTACCTAAGTATTTTCTGAGTTACTAAGTAATATTGTGAGTTACAAACCCAAATTTGAGTCTGACTTGACAAAAAATCTTCCTACAGTCTTGATGTCATGAAATAATAGCATTATTATTTTTTAAATTCTACTTTGTGTTCCTGTTTAATAAAATCAGTACTGCTGATCATCAATATTATAAAGTTTTCTCTTTCCTTCCCTCCAGTCTTCCATGCTTCCTTTCTTTCCCTCTTTTTTATTCCTTTCTTCATTCCTTCCTATACTCCTTTGTTCCTTTTCCCTTCCCTCCCACCCTCCCTCACTTTCTCTCCCTCTCTCTCCTCTTTTCTCTCTTTCTCTCCCTTTCTCTCTCTCCCTCTTTCTCTCTCTTTCTTTCTCTCTTTCAGCAGCAGATCTATGATCCTATGGATCTATTTTATTTTTTGAAAAATTTCCCATGGTTACATAATTCATGTTTTTACTTTACCCTTCAACCCCTCAAACCCTCCTCCCCCATAGCTAACTCACATTTCCACTGGTTTTAACATGTGTGGTCAGTCAAGACTTATTTACATATTATTGATAGTTACATTGGTGTGGTCTTTTTGGGTCTACATCCCCAGTCATGTCCTCATCAACTCAAGTGTTCAAGCAATTGTTTTTCTTCTGTGTTTCCACTCCTGTAGTTCTTCCTCTGAATGTGGGTAGCATTCTTTTCCCTAAATTCCTCAGAATTGTCTTGGGTCATTGCATTGCTACTAGTACAGAAGTCCATTACATTTGATTTTACCACAGTGTATCAGTCTCTGTGTACAATGTTCTTCTGGCTCTGCTCCTTTCACTCTGCATCAATTCCTGGGGGTCTTTCCAGTTCACATGGAATTCCTCCAGTTTATTATTCCTTTGAGCACAATAGTATTCCATCACCAGCATATACAACAATTTGTCCAGCCATTCCCCAATTAAAGGGCATACCCTTGCTTTCCAGTTTTTTGCAACCACAAAGAGCATAGCTATAGAGAACCTGCTCTATAACCAGAGACTAATCTGAGTGGATTGGGTGGTTGTTGGACTCAAAGAATGAAACAGATTGGAAGCACGGCTTGTTAGCTCATATTACTCCAAAAAATACTGAAGTATCCACTTTATTATAAAGGAAATTAAAGCTCCCCTTCTCCCAATTCCCAAGAAAATTTCCCACAGTTACAGAGAGCAGGATTTTTACTATAATCAAAACAAAATCCTTAGAAGCCTCCAGGTATAGATAAACAACCTATGCTAAACTATCAACTGCATGTGTTATCTTTAAGTGAAGCCTGGGACATCTCCGTTAGGCCGGAAAGCCCTGGCATTTCTTGGCCTTGATAGTATTAAACAATTTTTGAGCCTCATTATTTTACTTTAATTCTGGGCAAAATGCCCTACCAAGGGTTCAACCTTGGCCATACCAGCCAACTGTGTTCTCGGTCAAAGGGGAATAGAGTTAGCCCCCCTCCTGCTGGAGTGGTGAGAGCCCAAAGCTTTTTCAATAAGACTATAATGCATTTTGAAGGAAGGTGAGAATTATGAAAGGAATCAAAAGAGGAATCTCAGATTTTTATCTTAGATATCCCACTCGATCTCGACCCAATAGGGAGAAAGCCAATACATGGCTCTGCCAGTCTATATTGATCTTTTGAGGGGGTCGAGATAAAAATATCTACTTGAGATTCTAATTTCTCTTAATAGCTGACATATCCCCCTTCTCTTCAAAATAACATGATTTATTAGACAGGAAAACTTTGAATAATGAAAGAAGTTAAAATTAGTTATAATCATCAGTTATAGTTGGATCTGATATGAATTATGGGTCAAATTGCTTGTTTATGGCTCTCTACATGCAGCTATAAATATTTTTGTACAAGTCTGTTTATCTATGATCCCTTTGGGGTACAAACCCAACAATGGTATGGCTGGATCAAAGGGTAGGCATTTTTTTATCACTCTTTGGGCATAGCTCCAAATTGCCATCCAGAATGGATGGATCAGTTCACAACTCCACCAGCAGTGCATTAATGTCCCAATTTTGCCACATCCCCTCCAACATTGATCCTATGAATCTAAATATTTGATAAGCAATTCACTTTGCCAACAGTGATATTATATATATATATATATAATAAAAACTCAGATTTATTTAGTATTTTAGGATTTACAAAGCACTTTTCTCAACCTAGTGAGTTTGTAGTAGTTTTATTATTCCCATTTTACAGGTATGGAAATTGAGACTCACCTGGGTTAAGGACATGAACATTAAGATAGCTAAGTAAGTGTCAAAATCATGATTCAATTAAAGACTTTCTGACTCAAAACCCTATGCTTTTTTCATGATTCCAATCAATCTAGGTTATAAGATTTGAGGATTAAATAATCATATTTCTAGTACCATTACGAATATGCTTATCTAATGTTTTGTTTACTTACCTTCTTCTATTAATGAGATAATTAATGCTGTCTGGTTAATGAAAGAATTAAATCACCAGAATGATGAAAGTATATCTTAGGCCAAGAGTTGTTTTTTTATTGTCTCTAGGTAAAGGGGTCTTTCTGTTGTTGTGAAAAATTAAGAATTATGCTAGAGTCCTTTGTTTTATTTTGCTTCCTAAAATTTATGCATTAATGAGTAGTTTGTTTTCCTAACCAAAATTAATAGAAACAGAGAAAAGGAAAAAGAAAGACAGAGGGAGAACTAGAAAAAAAATTAACTTTTTTTAACCTTCCCACTAATACTAACTCTAGCTCTCATTTATCTTAGTTCCCCTCTTTTTATTAGTTCTCCCTCTCTCCCTCCCTGCTTCCCTCTCTTTCTGCCTCTGACTCTGTCTCTGTCTCTCTGTCTCTGCTTCTTTCTCTGTCTCTGTCTCT
>NC_058135.1:67481085-67562867 GCF_016433145.1 Gracilinanus agilis | reverse complement strand
TATATATATATATATATATATATATATGCATATCGGGATATGTTTATACACACATACATATATAGACATTTTACATTGACCATATTGTTAGAACCAAAATTTGAGAAATTTATAGATATATATGCATAAAGAGATAGATATATGAATATTTCCCTAAACATATTCTATTGTGATATTTTCTTCCTCCTTTTAAGTGATAAAATGAGATCACCACTGGCAGATGAAAACTGAACTCAGTGAAATAGGTTTTCTCCAAGTAAATCCTCTACCTGGCTGACAAAGATTTCTCTATGAAATCCTGACTATCCAGGGAGAATTCCTCAGAGCAAAATCCTCCTTCAGCTTACAGTTGCAGGCAAAGAGACAAAACCCACTCCCAGCTCAGATAAAATCTAAGAGGGAAGTGAAGTACAGTTGTTTTCAGTTGTAGACCCACAATTCCTTTCTTACCAGGAATCCTTTCCCAGGGCTTATCTCAAAATTCCCTTCTTTCAACTAACCCTAGAAAACCAGACTATCCCTAATTTATTCTTACACTGTCAAGTGATTAGAACAGTGACACTTAATGAAATCTTATTTCTTTCCTCATTCTCTTCCCCCTTCACACAGTTAATAGGTTTGTGTATGATGCTGGCCAATACTGACCCAGGTATTTCTCTCTAAGAAAAAGAACCAAGAACAAGTTGGGGCAATTGATATTAATTAAACTAACAGTTTCCTCATGATTTTCAAGCACTGCATGGGCTCAGTAGGAATATGATGCAGCACATGGGCACAAAGAGCCACACAAGTCATCACAAGGATGACCCAAAATGAGGAGAACCATGGTTGCATATAGCTGGCACCCTATGGGGCCAAGATTTAGAGTGTCCATGCTCTAGGTCTGTATTGGGGAACCTATGGCATTTGTGCTAGAGAGGGCTGCACCTTTCCCCCTCTCCACACATACCTGAGAACATTTCTTATATCACCCATCCTTCTGCTCAGCAACCCAATGGGAACGCTTCCTCCCTCCCCAATCTGGGGTAAGCATCTTAGAACTAGGTCTCTAAAAAGTTTGTCATCACTGCTCTAAGTATTCCAATAACTTGCTAACTAGTCTCTCATTTGCATGTATGCAGATTGGTCTCTGACAACCCCAGACCTTTGCAATTTTCCAACTGCTTGTAGCTGTAGATGAGACCTTAAACTATGAAGAAAAATGAAACTGTTATTCCCACTACAAGTCTTACATTCATCTCTACTTGGTACTTTTAGAAAGTCTCATTTTATTATTTTTTAAAAATGGCTTCTTCTGGCACTACTTGACTTTAGACTTATCATCTTCTTACACATTATGTAGAAACTTCAGTACCTTCTTATGTCCTTTAAATTATTGAATGTTTATAAATAGCACTGTGCTAATACTATGGTTGAGGTGAGGGCAGGCTGATCTGTGGATACAAACCTTAAAGTACTACTATAACTACTATATTCAAGTTACTTTGACGTATATGTGTATATGTATGCCCTTTGTACACTACAAAGCAGAAGAAATAAATAAAGGTTGAATATTCACTTACAAAGGAATTTCTCATTTAAAATAAAATTTGGTATCTGGTTCATCTATATAGTGAGCTTTCGTTCTGCTTAATTGAATTAGTTTGCCAAAATTTTAATTTATAAATTTTGGAATGCACAGTTGATGAATTGTGACTGTCAGCTAATGAAACTGACTCTTAAAATAAGTGATTCATGAAAATCACTCTGGACAGGAGAGACATCTTTATATTCACAATAAAGAGGTGATAATCTTGATTTATGAAATACCAAATTGACCCTTGTCCCTGATAATCTATTTTCAAGAAATCTCCTGCCTGACTTTTGTTTGGGACTGAAAAATAAACCCATAAGCACCCCATAGATCATCCCAGATGGGATTAGGGGATATAATCAAATCATAAGTACCTTTTTTTTAGTATTCTTGGTTTCTCCTATTGTATCCAGATAGCTCTAGGATACTCTAGCCTATGGCTACATTTTCTTTTCTAAGCCTTCAATAATTGGTCAATTGCCCTTCCTTTCATCTACTCCATAAAGTATAAATAAAACTCTGAGTTCTACAGTTCAGTGGGAATTCCCATTATTGGTCTCTTTCCCAAGACTGTGCTCTTAGGATGGTGGTTCTATATGATGACTTTGACCGTTATCTTCCTTGTCCTGATTAAAGACATGTTCTATTATAAGTAATCTGATAGATATTATACTTTTCAGGTTGACTGAGGTTGAGTTTATTAGAAATCCTCTAAAAGATAATCTGCTTTTTTCAACTGATACCTTGCTCATATATTTCATTACGAATGGTAATATCAGTGGTTTTCATGTATGATACAAAAGACTCATCCTCTACTGAAAACTTTTCCTAATCCACCTTAAAGCTAAGACCTCTCTATTAATTATTTGTAGTTTTTTATTTTTCCTTATTTATTTCTTTAACAGAATTTTTTATAAGTTTCTCAGCTACTTCCTCCCCTCACCACATAATAGAAGGCATAATTTGGGACACAGATAGGTATATTTAAATTGCATTTATAAATTATATTTCTCATGTTTCCATTTTTTCAGTTTGTTTTTGAACATTCATAAGTTATTCAAGTATTAAATCTATAGCTGTATGTAATGTTTTCTGAGTTCTACTCATTTTACTGCTCACTATCCCAGGTAGTTTTTCCAAGCTTTTTTTTTAATTACCTCCTCATCAATTCTTGTGGTATCAAAATCACATACTACAATTTGTTTAGTCATTCCCCTATTAATGGACATACCCTCAATTTCCAGTTCTTTGCCAACACAGAGAGCAGCCAGAGGGGCAGATTCAAGATGGTGGCTTAGAAGCAGTAAAAGTCAATTCCTCTCTGAAAACCCTTCCATACCAATCAAAAACAAAACTCTTCAAGGAGGGCAGAAAACCAAATCCAACAACGAGACAGAACAATGGGATCCTCCTGCTTGATTCAATTTAAAAGGTATGCAGAAGAGGACCAAAGAATACCAAGAAAAATGTAGGAACAACAGAAAATTGAACACAGGCTTTGGAAGAACTCAAAATAATTCCAAAAACAATTAAGAGAGGTGGAAGACAATTAGGAAAAGAAATTAAAAAGCAAAATAAGTCATATGGAAACAGAGACACATGAATAAGAAAATTGTGTCTTGAAAGCTAGAATTGACCACCTTGAAAACAATGCAAAGAAAATGAAAGATGACCTACAAAGAAAAACAGACCAGAAGGAGAAGGATGCCTAAAAAGCCAGGGATGAAATTCAGTCTTTAAAAATTAGAATTCACAAGGTAGCAAGAGTCTATAAAAGAAAATCAAAATAATGAAAAAAAAATGACAAAGTTTATTTGGAAGAACAAAAGATCAAGAATAGAAAGGGAAATAATGAAAAAATGTAGGATGGGGTCTAGCAGTACCAGATATTAAACTGTACTATAAAGCAGTGATCATCAAAACAATATAGTACTGATTAAGAGACAGAAGGGAGGATGAGTGGAATAGACTAGGGGCAAATGACCTCAGGAAGACAGTATATGATAAAGCCAAAGATTCCAACTTTTGGGACAAGAACTCACTTTATGACAAAAACTTTTGGGAAAATTGGAAAACAATATGGGAGCAATTAGGTTAATATCAACAGCTCAAACCCTATACCAGAGATTCCCAAAGTGGACGCCACTGCCCCCTGGTGGGTACTGCAGTGGTCCAGTGGAACGTTGATGGCCACACTTTTTTTGTGTTACATTCTATTCTGAGTTCAATAAATAGTTTCATAATTTCCAGGGGCTCTAAGTAATATTTTTTCTGGAAAAGGGGCAGTAGGCCAAAAAAGTTTGAGAACCACTGACCTATACCAAGATAAATTCAGAATGGGTGAATGGCATATATAAAGAGGGAAATTATAAGTAAATGATGTGAACATAGAATAGTATACTTGTCAGATCTATGGGAAAGGAAAGAATTTAGACCAAGGACCAAGCAAGAGATAGAGAATATCACAAAATGTAAAATGAATAATTTTGATTACATTACATTAAATAGGATTTGTATAAGCAAAACCAATGCAAACAAAATTAGAAGGGAAGCAACAAATTGGGAAAAATATTTTTAACGAAAACCTCCAACAAAGGTACATTTTCTCAAATTTATAAGGAGGTAAGTCAATTGTGCAAAAAATCAAGCCATTCCCCAATTGATAAATGGTGAAGGGACATGAATAGGCAGTTTTCAGATAAAGAAATCAAAACTATTAATAAGTACATGAAAAAATGTTCTAAATCTCTCAGAATTGGAGAAATGCACATCAAAACACCTCACACCTAAAAGACTGGCCTATATGACAGTAAAGGAAAATGATAAATGTTGGAGGGGTTGTGGCAAAATTGGGACACTAATACATTGCTGGTGGAGCTGTGAATTGATCCAACCAATCTGGAGACAATTTAGAACTATGCTCAAAGGACTTTAGAAGACTGCCTGCCCTTTGATCCAGCATTGCCACTTCTGGGTTTGTACCCCAAATAGATTAATAAGAAAAAATAAGTGTACAAAAATATTTATAGCAGTGCTCTTTGTAGTTTAAAAAATTGTAAACTGAGGGAGTGTCAATCGATTGGGGAATGACTATACAAATTGTGGTATCTGATGGTGATGGAATACTATTGTGCTGAAAGGAAAGATGAAGTGGAGGATTTCTATGTGAAATGAAAAGATCTTCAGGAATTGATGCAGAGCAAAAGGAGTAGACTCAGGAGAACATTGTACACAGAAACTGATACACTCTGACATAATCAAATGTAACAGACTTTTCTACTAGTATCAATACTATGATCCAGGACAATCTTGAGGAACTTAAGAGAAAGAACGCTATTCACATCCAGAGAAAGAACTGTGGGAGTAGAAAAGCAGAAGAAAAACATATGATTGATCACATAGTTTGATAGGTATATGATTATGGATTTTGAAATTAAATGATCACTCTATTAAAAAATAAATGATCACTTTATTGCAAATATTAATAATATTGAAATAGGTTTTGAACAATGATAAATGTTTAACCAAATGGTCAGTTCTGGGATGAGGGAGTGAAGCAGGGAGGGAAAGAACATGAATCATGTAGCAGTGGAAAAATATTCTAAATTAATCAATTAATTAATTTTTTTAAAAAAGAGAGATGCTAGAAATATTTTGGAACATATCAATTCTTTTCCCTCTTCCCTTATCTTCTTTGAAATAGACCCAGATAAGTATAAGGGTATACATAGTTTTATAACTCTCCAGATGTAGTTCCAAATTGCTTTCTGACATGATCAGATCAGTGCCTCACTATACCAATAATGTATCAGGGTCACCATTTTTGTAAATCCCCTCCAATATTTGTCATTTTTTCTTTTTGTCATTTCAGCCAATCTGATGAGATGGTATCTCAGAATTGTTTTAGTTTACATTTCTGTCATCAGTAGTGATTTAGATAATTTTTTCTTGTATCTATATATGGATTTGGAATCTCCATTCAAAAATTGTCTGTTAATATCTTTTCCTTTTTTATCAGTTGGGGATAGCTTTTATTATTATAAATTTGACAACCTTCTCTATATATTTTAGATAAGAAACCTTTATCTGACAGTCTGTCTATAAAAAAATCCCCAACTTTCTGCTTTCCTTCTCATCTTGGCTACATTTCCTTTATTTGTATAAAACCTTTTCAATTTATTGTACTCCAAATTATCCGTTTTGAATCTCACAATGCCCCCCATATCTTGTTGACATATAAATTACTCTCCTTAGTATAAATCTGAGGCATCATGTTTACTGTTCTTCATATGTATTTTCTATATAGCTTCTTTGTGCACAGATATTTACATGTCATCTTTTATATTAAATTTTGTGATTCTCAAGGGCCAGGATTTCCTTTTGTCTTTATTTGTATTTCTAGCACTTTCCACATTGCCTGAAACATATTAGTCACTTAATAAATGAACCTTGACTGACTGTATCCATATAATGCTCAAACTTCACTTGTGTTATTACCAAATCCTTTAATGATAACATAGGTCAAAATTTGCACAGAATGAACACACCCAAACACACACATACAGACCTTTATGTATTGTGTCTGTGTATGCATATATCTCTATACATGGTTATGGCTCCTCTCAGGGCTATTGGAAATAGCAGTACCTGGCCATAGCAGTGTTTGGCAAAGCAGCCCTCTGGCAGAAGATATTTTTTTTAATTTTAATTTTAATTTTAATTTTGAATACTTTCCCATAGTTACATGTTTCATGTTCTTTCCCTCTCCCACAAACCTCCCACCTCCCTGTAGCTGATGCACAATTCCATTGAGTTTTATGGGTATCATTGATTAAGATCTAATTCCATATTATTGATAGTTGGACTAGAGTTATTGTTTAGTGTCTACATTCCCAATAATATTCCCATCAGGTCATGTGATCAAGCAGTTGTTTTTCTTCTGTGTTTCTCCTGTCAAAGTTCTTCCTCTTAATGTGTCTAGTTTTCTTTCTCATAAGTCCCTCAGCCTTGCTCTGGATCCTTGCATTGCTGCTAGTAGAGAAGTTCCTTATGTTCAATTGTACCACAGTGTATAAGTCTCTGTGTACAATGTTCTCCTGGATCTGCTCCTTTCACTCTGCATCAATTCCTGGAGGTATTTCCAGTTCACATGGAATTGCTCCAGTTCTTTATTCCTTTGAGCACAATAGTATTCCATCACCAGCAGATACCACAATTTGTTCAGCCATTCCCCAATGGAAGAACATTTCCTCATTTTCCAATTTTTTGGCAGAATGTATTAGGGGTCGCCTAATATGCTAACATTGGCATTCCCTGCCAGGAATTGACTAACATATGTGAAGGCTTTTTCTCTCTGTATATAACATCTAGAGTTTGCATTCGTCTGCCTAGAAGTGATCAATTATTTATGCAATATAGAACAAGGATTTGTCCCCAATTTTGTTATCATATACCTTATCATCTTATCTTAATCCTTTCTTGTAATCTAGCATGTTTTCACCTTTGTCCTAATCAATGATCTGACTGGGAAGAGATGAAATGAATAGAAGAAGAAAGATAAATGACCCCCACATTGATAGCCAGATTTTTTCATTATAGTTAACATTATTTTCATTTTTCTATGTGTAATATTGGTGATAATAATAATGACAATCATCCAGTGATTAAAGGGCAGTAAAGCAATATATATATAATTTCATTTGTTCTTCATAATACCTGAGGTAATTGCTATTATTTGTACAATAGAGATGAAGACACTTAAAATATGAGACATTAAGTAACTTGCACAAAGCCATAAATTAATATCTGAGGTGGAATTTGAACATGGGTCTTTTTAATTCCTGTTCTAGCACCCACTGCTCCACTGAACTTTTTCAAAATTGATATTACTATTTTATATTGTGATATATGTATACCTGGGACTTATCACATCCAGAGCTTACCAACTCTATTCTTGAAAAAAAGGAAAATGAGAATGTGATACTTCTGAGTAATTGATATTACTTTTTACTTCTTAGCCCTAGATTATTTTCAAAGACATACATATATACACATTTATTTAAAGAAAAACAGCTCAAATACAAACTTGTGTCAAAAAGGAGGAAGTAGAAAAATTAAATGAAGAAATCAACAATAGTTCCTAAGTTCGTCTTGATGAATAGTAAGTAAAATACAAAGGTGAGTTAGGAGAGAAAAATGTGTGTGTATTTATACATGTATATACATATGTACATATTTATATAGCTTTGCACTATGTTTATATATATACATATACAATTCTGAAAAAGATATAAAATGTATATTTTATACAGAGATGTATATATCTGTATATATACATGTATATATAGGTATGAATATATGTGAGACTAAATTTAATATCCAAATACTCCAGGTATTATAATTTTATAAGGTTTTATTTATTGTTTTTTTTTTAAACCCTTGTACCTCTGTGTATTGTCTCATAGGTGGAAGATTGGCAAGGGTGGGCAATGGGGGTCAAGTGACCTGCCCAGGGTCACACAGCTGGGAAGTGGCTGAGGCCGGGTTTGAACCTAGGACCTCCCGTCTCTAGGCCTGACTCTCACTCCACTGAGCTACCCAGCTGCCCCCCTAAGGTTTTATTTATAATGACTTGAAGCAGAAGGAAAATTAGCAACCTCAGTAAAGAAAAAGCAAGTTTCCCAATCACACACACGGGAGAAGAGAGAGAAGTCAGGGTTCCCCACAACTATATACAAACATGGAAAGGATGCTGGGTAATACTAAAGGAATTCTGGGAAACGTATTCCTGGGGTAGAACATTCTAACTACACATTTAGATACAAAAAACTGTCCATGTATGTATATGTGTATATATGGATTGTTCAGAACAAACTAGCATCTCTCATTTGAGGATTTGCTGAGGAAACTTTTTTGAGGGTTTCTCATCCACTTTTGGCATCTACCTTTCACCGAACTCTCTCCTGTGGCTCCAGGAGGTATAGCATGCACAGTGACCAAAGTCAGGTAAAAGCATTTAGAAGACAGTTTAAACCAGGTTGAGGGACTCAAACCTGTTATTGCATTAGAGGGAGATATCTTTTCCAATCTCATTCATTTCTTCATTGATTTCTCTACTTCATCCTTTTCAACACTATTGGTAGAGAAATTACCCTTCCTGATTTAATAGTCTATTTACTTATGTTCATTCTAAGTATTTAAATCCAAAAAGGCTCCACGAAAGGAAGCTTTTGTGAGCTCAATAAACTAGCTCTTCCAACTGCTTATTTTTGCATCACTGGAGAAACTACAAACTATATTTCCATTTACTGCAGTATCTCTGTAATGTTTTCTACTTCCATTTTTAGCATGACTAGCAGTTTGGGTTGGATTTAGCTCTTCCAGGATGTTAACTAGTCTCTGGTCATTGGATAAAAGTATGAAATACCAAATAATTTTTTTCTATGAGCAAACAATATGCCAAATTTTAAGGATACCCATAAAACAATAAATTTGTCTCTTCTCAGGAGGCTCACATTTTAATGGAGGCGATAATGCACATCATATTGTTTCTGAGCAAATGTTATACATTTTGAGCATTGACTGTTAAAACAATGCATGGAAATAGTCTAAAATAATGTGATTTTTCTATTAGCTTGGACACATTATTTTCAGAGAATGTAATGTATGTTTATAGAGGGAAGGAAGGGGGAGATGATGAATCCATTTGCTATTCATTGGTATTTGTCTACTATATCTAAATGTAAAAAATACTAACCAAAGCCAAATTATATAAAATAAACCCTGTCTACATCTTTGCGCACATATCCCATAATTTTGATGATCCCTCACTATTTCAGTGAAAGAAGAAGACTAAAGGAATGAGGGTTATTTGGTCTTTGTCTACTTTCAAGCAGTTAGTTAAATTAATCTTCCAGAAAATGTCACACCCCCTTAATTCAGAATTGGTATTACAGCTCCAGCTCTCTAGTAACTCTAATTTTAAGACATGTTGGTTGAATTTCCCCTTCAGTAAATCTCCCTCAAAAAATCTCTTTTCATTGTATGTTTGATTCTTTTAATTGCCCAAAATCTCGCAGAGGAAAAATTAATAGGAGAAAAATAGGAAAACAATTAGTATAACATCAGCAAAAGCATTTCCAATAGTATGTCATTTCCATTTTCATGTCTTGTTGGATATTCAAAATTACTTAATCTTTACAGAGATTTTAGTAATTTAGAATGAAAGAACTTTAATCAATTTCTGGAATATTTCTCCTTGTGGAGTAAACCTGTAAATTTCCCTTTTTAATTTTCAACACGATTTCAGAGGCACTAAGTGAAATTGAAACCTTGATTAAATAGTACATCATTTAAGTAATGCATAGGGACTAATTACCTTCTAGATAGAAGCAGACCTTTAAAGCAACTGAATCAAATTGCTGCAGTCAGACAATTTAGAGAACTGAATCTGAAATTGGGACTCATGGGAGACAGGGTGCTCCAGAGAAAAGAGCATGTCAGGTTTGGAATCAGAAGAACTTGATACCTTAGTGAATGGATTACTGGATTTATAGTTAGGGAATATTCTGTTCTAATTTTGCCTCATATATGTACTCACTGCATGACCCTGATCAATTTGCTTAACATTTCTGTGTTCAGAATCTTCTTCTGTGACAAATGAGCTCAAATATCCATGGCAGCTCTAAATTGATGATACTAGGATGTGGGTTTAAATTCTAGCTCTTCCACTTAACCTGAGTAACTGTCCAAAAGTTTCTTCACTTCTCTAGGTCTTTAGTTTCCAAATCTAAAAAAATAAAAAATTAGAACTAAATAGGATCTAAAATTACTTCCAGATATAAATCTGTGATCTAATTTATTTTATTCCAATAAACATAGCCTTCTTCCTTTTATCCTTGCAAACTATTTCCTTAGATCCCTGATATTTATTTTATATAATCAAATTATGCTTGTGTTTGAGTTGATCCAAAATGAATGTAAATAATTGTGATGATTATTAATTTTTGGTTTTGTACAAGAAAAGAATTTGAAGAAAATTTTAAAAATCAAATAAAATTATTTAATCACCCATATCATATAAATCTCTTTTTTTGTTAAAGATACTGTGATATGTCTTGGGTAATCTTGAAGAAAATAAATATGTTTGATCCTTCATCTGTTCTGATATTTATTCAATAATGCCTTTAAAAATTTCAAACACATTACCCTCAGTTCTCAGTTTATTTTACAGGGCACAGAAAGGAACACTGATGAATGCTTGCAGTTACTTATCTAATATACCTAAGGAAAAAGAATGGACTAATACACTGTAAGATTTAAATAAATATCAATAACTCTAAGCATTATATTTTATAAGATTTATTAGTAATCACTTGAAGTAGAAGAAATAGAAGTATAAAGTTTAAGTATGACCACATGAGTAAAATTTCCTGCCAAGCTCTCCCCTCCCCCCCCCCCTCAGCCTCCATAGACCCATTCTGGGAAGAAGAGAGAGAGAGGGCCAGGGTTACACCAAAATTTTCTCTTTAGTGCGTTCACACCTAGTGTACACACATAACATAAGGATGCAAATAGAATGCTGGGTAAGATAGTTCTGGGGAGCAAGTTCCATCTACACAACACCTAGAAGAAACTGAGTTAGAACAATGATTGAAATGGTGGTATTGTGTGCTTAGGTAATATGCTGAAAGTTCCAAGGTTTGGGGCACAAATGCTCTCTCAATATTTGAGATGATTGGGCTCAATACTAGAAATAGTGAAAGATAAAAATAAGATGAACTGACATAAAATTGTCAGCTTCTACTTTCTCTCTCCTCATTGTTCAACTGCTTCCAATAACTTCCCTTTCCCTCACAAACCAAGATGACTGGTGCCCCAACTTATGATGCTCTCTTCTATAGCTCTTTGGTGAAGAACACCAAAAGTTATATATTGTTTATTTATTTTATATGAATTCTGACATGGCATGTGACCCAAGGCTACAGGCTCTATTGCTGCCGATAAATTACTCTGAGTCAATGTTTGCAGGTCTAATGTTGTGTCCTTAAGTAGGTGCTTCTAGTGATTTGCCTCATCATCTCTAATTTCTAGATCATGAAACTAAACCTTAGAGAAATGAACAATTTGTTCAGGATCACAAAGGTAAAAACCAACAAAGCCAAAAGTTGAAATGTGTTTTAGCCTTTTCTCATGTTCACTACTCTTTTACATTAAAACACTACTCAAGAAAAAAAAATACACAGGATAAGAGGGTGTCTCTTGGCTATTATGTATATCAGTAGAGAGATTACCCATGACAATTAGATCAAGGATTCACTTAATTATTGAAGTGTGCTTTGCAAGGCTTTCTCCCCAAAATCACATTTTCTTAGAAAATACACATGATTCTTCTCTTTAGCATTCAGAATGAAATCATATCTCTTTGTGTCCAAAACTGTCCTTGACAAGAGGCCATTACTTTTCTACTTTCCATTATTTTTCTCTTTGCTAGAGGCTGTGTCTGATTTGTCATCAATCTCCAAGAACAGATTTTTCTAAGGCTATTACTAGAATCATTACCAGTATTACCACTCCATTATATTTTATTTTTTTATTTACATTCTATCTAGACCCATTGTAGGACTGTGGTAAGGAAAAAGGGGGACCTCAGTGCCTCAAGTTCACAGTAAGGAGGGAATCAGTTTTGGATATTCTGATCCTGCCACTTTATGAGTTAATGATTCAGTGTTTCTTGCCCCAAAGACTTTACATCAGCAAGCATTCATTAAATATTTTCTATGTAACAATGTAGGATATACTAAAAATCAGGAAATAAATTCCAACCCTTCACCCAAATGTGAATATACTGTTAAGAAGCCACTTAACTACTCTGGGACATATTTCTTCATCTGTGTGAAAATATTACTTGCATTAACTAACTAAAGAAACTTATATTTATCTTTATATTAACATATCCAGATAAATCTAATATATTAAAAGTTTGGAGGAAATTAGTTTTTCTAGAGTTAGACAAATAACTGATAGAGATGGGATCTGAACCTGTCTTTTGATTTTATATTCAATATATCTTCCATATATTGAATTGGTGCATATTTCAAGACCACAACAGAAACTATGTCCTATCCTTCTACTAGATACATTTCCAGATAGAGTTGAGGGGAGATACATCTAACCTTGAGTAAGTGTTAGATTATCTTTGTTAATAAATAGCTTTTCTATTTGGTGGCTAAACTAACTTTTGTTAATAATTGAATGATCTATAAATGCCTCATTTCACTCCAGGATTGACCTAACTTGACAGAGTACTCGTCCAAATAGGTATATCCCAAGTATTTCCCATCCTTAACAATTTCACTGGTGTTTGTAGAATTGAAAGTCTATCCAGAAAGCAAAGAAATTTGTAAAAACAATATGGGAAAATTCATACAGGAAACAATGTTCAATAAAAGAAAATTGAGGAATAAATTTGCTACATATGAAACAGGCTATAAATGTATTATAGCCAACTCTTGTAACAGTATGAATTGCTGACCAATTAAAATAGCTATCAGTCTGTATGAAGGGAGTGTATGGAATACATATGGTAAATAAATGACTGTGCTATCACTGAATTCATTCGTATCTGTGCAAAATAACTTGCCTGGATATAGTGCCAGGAGGGCACATTTGTTGGCTCTGAAGTTCAAATAAATGTATCATGCTTTAATTTGCTGTAGTTATTGCAGTTTTGTTTATGGTATGAAATATTAGAAAGCCAATGGTACAGAACCATAACATGAATTAGTAATACAGTAACATATAGACAACATATTTTAATACAGGCATTTATGGCTTAATAATAGCATTCCTGATAGGCTTTCTGTCAGAGGTAAAGTAGGTCTCAATATAATCAGAAACTTGCTTTTTTTTTTTAAAGAAAAGCTTTGATAAATAATTTTCATGAGTGATTCTACATAAGGGTTGACTTCCTTTGAGACAAATTATTCAGCTACATAGTGACTTTCCCAAAGAACACATTTGCATGATCTCTGAGTTCATTGCTAGAGAGCTACTAAATAATAATAAGGTAGTAAAGCCTGAGACAGGCAGCTTAGATTGCTCTGTAATTTGCACTACAATAGTCATTGAACCTAAGCTCTTCTTTCTGAATAATAATGCAAATAATTAAGACAGTTGCAGGCTTTGTCTGTAAAAGTTGAGTATCTTTACTTTGAGATGGCAAGAACATTGATTGGAGACTGTTGCTTAGCTTAGTGGAACAGACACAATCAAGAGCAAAATCTTACCCTCTGACACAAATTGATGTCAGTTGATGAAAATTGAAGCTACCATTGGAAAGTTCATCCAGGCTCTTGAAAGCTTTAAACCAGCTTGAACTAGTCCTGTTGAGCTACATTGTCTTGATGGATTGTCTCTAGGAATCAGAGAATCAGTTGGGGAGTTAGGGGGTCTAGGTGTCTATACCCAGTCCTCTGACACTACCAGTTACTCTATGGCAAGTCACTTTCCTTACCCTCAGTATTCTCATTTATAAAAAGGAAGGATAGACTAGATAATCTCTAGATCCCTTCCATCTCTTGAGAGATGATCCTCTCTACATGTCCTCTCTGAATGATTTGCCCCACTAACAGCATCTGGAGGCATTTAATTTAAGTTGGAGATGGAGGTTTTTTTTTTTTTTTTTGCTTTTTTTTTTTTTTTGCAAAGTGAAAATGAATTAAATGTAATTGATCAAATAATTTGTTACTATTAAAAGGGACTCCAAACACATTTTCCTATCATAAGGGTATCATGTTTTCTGGCATATGTCCTGTTTCTCTAAGTCTTGGGATGCTATGTCCTCATATTCCAAGGTATTTGTACATAATATGTAATTAATAATGATGATTATGATGATAGCTAGCATTTATATATTAGAAGGGGGATTCTTTTTGTCCAGGTATCCACATATCTGTGCACATAATATGTCATGAATAATAATAAAATATGAATAACAACAATATTTAGCATTCATCTAATGCTTCAAGGTTTATTAAACCTTAGTTATCCTAAAGTATTGTAATGACCTTCCATGAAGACTTGGTAGATTGTCCTTATCATGGAGAGTCTCCAAGAAAAGTCTAGATAATCCATTTTTCAAGATATTTTTGAGATAAATTTAGTCTGAGTCTAATTTCCATTTGTATCTCTGCTTGGTTTCAACTCTAGAACCAGGTGCTCAAATCTCATCAGCTTCATGATTGACTCAGTTCTGTATACTCAACATGTGAAAAGCTTTCCTTTATTGTAGCTAGGAATTGGACTTTCCAATTCATTCTATACACTTTTTATCTGCTGCTTTGCTTAGCTTCAACTCCACTAAACAAGATTCCCCAACCTCTTCCAGTGTCCTTTCATGTGTATGTGTTTATGGTTGTCTTTTCACATTAGATTATAAGCGCTTAGAGGGCCAGGGAAGTCTTTATTTTCCTTATTTGCATGCCCAGCATGTAATGTGTTGTATGGAGCTTAATAAATCTTTATTGAATTGTATCTATCTGAAGCAGAAAATCTATTGCCAGCATGCCCAACAGTTTATCTGAGTTGTATCTCTCAGGAACTCTAGTGTGATTTAATGACCAAGTCAATGAATGGGGCTGAAAACCAGTCCTCTACTCATTTTTCTTGTCTTTTCTATTGATTTGCAACATGATTTTGGAATTCAACCAAGTAGATATGTATACAAAAACTCTATTTTGAATATATTTTAAAATAATTTTGATATATTCTAATGATGGAAAGAACATAAATAGAAGAAAGCCACGAAACATCATATAATCGTTACACTTTTGACAACTTTCAAAAATATCTTTTTTGTGTTCTGAGGCAGAAAGAATTTAAACCAATTCTATTAATTTTGAGGATAAGAAGAAAAAACCCAACATATGTAGGGTTTTGAAAAAAGTGACAAAATAATATACCTGACACTAAATCTTATGATGTCAGTTTCATACTACTCAAAGTTCTTTTCCAATGCATTGGACAATGGAATAAGGACTAGATTTGGAGTCAGTTGGAGTATCCTGACTCAAAGGGTTGTGTGATCTAATCTTCAATAAACCACTTAATCTTTGGGTCTTAGTTTCCTCATTTTTAAAATTAAACTGTTGGCCTCAATGACCTCTAAGGGCCCTTCCTCTAAATCTATGAAGTTTTTTTAAAGGCTTATGCTAGGGATTTTACAGTTGTACTTTGAGACAACTAATGAGTTTGCATGACATATCGTTTGCTCAAACTTATTGAAAGGCATAAAGCATTGTGGTGTAAAAAGGCTTTCTTTATGTCCTGAAAAATAGCACAGAGAAATTCTGTATAACTGCCAGAGTAAATTTCAGTGTGGAAGTTAATGGATGGCTAGGCTGATATTGTGGATGAAGCTTATTTGTAAGACCATTTGACAAGCAGTGGTTCTCTGCCAATGAGCCCTTTTCTGGGCCGAATGGGAAAAAAGTATACAGAAGATAACAATTACTTGAGCCTCTGACTAAATCATTTTTGTGAACTGCAGTAGCATCTAACAGTCTGCATTTCATACACCAAGGTCATTGGTACTATTATTCATTGATGTTGTAATTTGTGTGCTGGCTTTAGAATACATGTGATTAAGTCAGTTTTGTTGTGTTACACAAACATATGGACTCTGGCACATTGAGGGGAGAAAAAGGAGAGTAAAATTGCTACTCTCTTTAGTTGTGATGACAGTTACTCCATCTTTCCCTCCTACCAGGAGCAGCTCACCACCTCTATGAATGATATGAAGGGAAACAGAAGCTCTAATAGGGGGAGGGCAAAATTGTTTTCCTCACTGATCTAAAATCCACTTTCAAGTTCTTTATTTCACTTAAAAATAATTATTTCTGGAAAGCCTTGGTTATGTTACATTTATGATGCTTAGAAGGTTGAAGAGAACCCCAGTGTTCATTGTAGGCCTGTTTCATTAGTTTTGATTAATTTATTGTATTAGACAGCTATCATTGGAAAGTAATTAGGGATCCTGGTACTGATAAAATGAGTTTCTGAAAATTTTAATTTGAATGTTTTATGAGATATAGAAAATAGGGACTAAGTTGAAAAATATGTAATGATGAAGGGAGAATGGAAGATCACACCATGGGACATTTCAGTGGCTTTGCCTTGGTTCTATAAGAATTACCACTATATCACTGAGGTAGAGAAAATATCTATCTACAGATATTTAAATATGCATATGTGTATACATTTACATATATACATGTAGTTTTATATACACACATATATAGTATATAGCTAGATGATGCAATGGATAGAGAAGCAGATTTGCTTAAGACATGGAGTTGGGCAAATCATGCATTAAAAACATCTTAAATATTTCTTGAATCAATGTATTATAACTTACAAATATGTTTTGTTCACATTAATATTGCCAATAAATTATTATTATTATTAGATATTACAAACTTAAAACCAGATTAAAGTGTTACACATTTGTGTATGCATTCATATAACGCCTATATGAATGAATATCTTCAGGGTAGAAGCCAGCTGTACAATTTCTTTGACTAAACAGGTTCTTTTAACAGCTATGAATTTTAAAATAAATATGTGTTAGAAAACCTTTTTTAATGTTTCATTGAAATCTAATATGATTTGTGTGAGCTTTGGTCTCCCATCATGGCTCGAGAACTGAGGAGGAATAATTTAAACATAAGAGAAACTGTCTATGCTTGCTTCAAGTCTTGTTGGAATCACAGGGAAATTTAGACATACACAGTTTTCTATTTAAGTGTATATTAATATAATCTCTGAATGTTTGGCTTATCAGAGTCAAGAGAAGAATAGTTGTCTATGCATTCCAGTCAGAGACTTAATGTAATTGGTGGCTATGAAGGGCCCCAGAAATTGGGATTTTTTTCCCCAACAACTGCCTGTGCCCCATACCATCATCTTACTAATCCTGAATATTTCAGGATAAAATAATCATATTTTTGTTTTTGTTCTTGTTCTTTCTTGTTCTCCACTGCCCCTACCTCCTTCCTATTTTCTTTATTGGTATCATTTTTTGCTTATGTTATTATATTGTTTTAGTTGTGAAAATTGTTTTCCTAACTAATTAATTCACTCTGAATTAATTGATCACAATGTTTATATGCTCCTCTAGATTAATAAAAAATGTTTGGAAGAAAAATAGAATTTAAAATTTTAATTTTTCCATATAAACATACCATAAACACTATACATCGGTCCAGTATACAAATATTAAATACATGTATACATATACCTGCTTATATTTACACACATATACATTTTTATATTTGTATTGCTAGATTTCCTTTCTTTGTTCTCTTACTGACCCTTCCCTCATAATTATTACTTATAATGAATAGTTTCTAAGGAGAACAAATTCAGCAAAACAGATGAAAAAACTGACATTGTATGTAATGTTTTGCATTTAAATCTGCTTTATAGCTATAAATTAATGAAGAAAAGTCTATTTTCATATTTCTTCTTTTGGGAAAAAGTTTTTTATAACTTCAAAATATTAATTTTTATTGCTATTTTTATTTCTATTGCTTTAGTCAGTAGATAATCTATTGCATTACTGCATATATTGCCATTTTGCCATTTATATTACTCTATTTATTTTTCCCATTTCAACTTATTTAATTTTGTATCACTTCATCTAACAATTTATAAGGTTCTTGATATTCATCATAGTCATAATTTTCATCAATAATTATGTCCCATAAAATGTCTTTAACATTGTTTAGGCAATTTCCAATAAATTAATATCTACTTTCTAGTTCTTTGCTACTCTAAAAAGTCCTTCTATAAATATTTGGTACGAACAGTAATTTTTTGTTGTTTTTAATAACCTCCTTTAGGCACACATCTAGCAAAATAATATTTTGATCAAAGTATCAATATTTTAGCTACAATTTCTATAATTTCAAATTTCTTTCCCAAATGTTTATACTAACTCACAGATCACATAGTAACAAGACAGTATTTCCCTTCCCCATTAACTATTCTCATTTATTTTGATCTACTTTTGTCAATATTCTCTGGTTGTGAGATGAAATTTAGGGATTGTTTTGGTTTGCATTTCTATTATGATTAGTGATTTGGTGCTTTTCTTTATGTGGTTATTAATAGCTGGCAGTTTTTTTGAGAAATATATGTCATTATTCTTGGAGACATTATCTATTGGGTAAATAATTTGGGCTTATAAACTTCTTTCAATTTAGCTATAATAAGCTGACATGTCATAAATTTTTGACAAAATTTGACATAGGCCATTCTCTTCTCTAATATCTCTCTTTTTTTGTTTTAAATGCATTAATTTCATTTCAGGAAAAAGTATTTAGTTCATATAATCACAGTTATTATAATAAACAAAATTACCTTTTTACTTCTTGTAATTGACTATATCTTCTGTCTGTTTAGGAATTCCTCTCCTACCCAAAGCTGTAAAAGCTATATTACCATTTTCTCTACTAATTTCATATATTTCATTTCTTAAGGTATGTTACTATTTCATTGCTTTTATGTATCAAAAAATAGTTCATCCATTTCCCTCTCAATGAAATTCTAATGCCCTTACTTATACAAAATCAATGACAATTTGCTTCAAGTTTTAGAGAAATGAAATGACATATAAGAGTCTAACATTCATTTAAGTCTCTTGTTCTCCCATAAGAGGATGTAAATCATTTTGCTTGCAATTTAGCTACATTTTATGACACAGAGTCTCAGATTTAGATGTAGGAAATTCATGCACTCATCTTGGTACAAAACTTAATGGGAGGGTGAATATGATAAGGAGAACATTTTTTGTATCGCTTTTGATAAATATACATATTTTAATGTCACTAGATTCTGCCAAACCTGACATGCAAGCATTATATTTGTATAAGTCAAACAGCAAAATTTATACAGAGGATTCAGTTTCTAGTGGAACACATAAAGCAAAATTTTCAAACATTGCCAAAGACTTAGGAATGCTTTTTTGTAGTGTTGATTCATTAATTTTAAAATATGAACATATTTTAAATTGATTTAGTTAATATTGAATTGAAATTGTATGATTTCTCACTGAAATGATAACAATTATCAGCCTAGTGTGTTGAAATTAGAAGAGCATCACAGATTAAGAGCTAGAATCAACTAATATTTTTATTAAGTTCTTAATATGTCCTAGATTCTGTACCAAATGCTAAGGATACAAAGAGACAAAAAATAATTTCTGTTCTCAAAAGGTTCACATCTAATGGAGGAGAAATTATACAAACAAACATCTACAAAAAAAAAAGATATGGACAGGTTCAAGAGGAAATATTGAAACGCAAAGAATCAGCAAAGTGTTGGAAAAGGCTCCTACTAAAAGATGAGATTATACTTAAGAATTAAAGGAAAAGCGGAAAGTCAGTAGGTAGAGTTAAAGAAGGAGAATATTCTAAACATAAAGAATAGCCAGGGAAAATGCCTGCAGTTGAGGGATGGAATGTCTAATTATTGAATACCCAAGAGGCCAGTGCCATAGATCAAAGAGAATTGTGGGGAGTAAAGACTGGAAAGGCAGGCGAAGGCTAGGTTAAGAAAAGTTTTGAACATTTAAATGTAAAAAATATTATATTTACCTGCATGTTTTTTATGACAAAATTCTGCTGTCTCTGACATGAAAACATTAATTTCATCATAAGTTACAATGAAGTTCTTTTTTTAATTTTTTAACATTTATTAATATTCATTTTTAACGTGGTTACATGATTCATGCTCCTACTTTCCCCTTAACCCCCTTCATCCCCCCATATCCAACGCACATTTCCACTGGTTTTAACATGGGACGTTAATCAAAACCTATTTCCCAATTGTTGTTAGTTGCATTGGTGTTGTTAGTTGCATTGGTGTGGTGGTTTATCATACACTAGCTTGCTGATGTCATTTACCCCAAGTCTATTCCACTGATCCTCCCTTCTGTCCCTTAGCCAGTACCATATTGTTTTGATGACTGCTGCTTTATAGTATAGTTTAATATCTGGTACTGCTAAGCCCCCTTCCTTCACTTTTTTTTCATTATTTCCCTTGATATTCTTGATCTTTTGTTATCCCAAATGAAATTTGTTATAGTTTTATCTAATTCAGTAAAGAAGTTTTTTGGTAGTTTGACAGGTATGGTGCTAAATAGGTAAATTAATTTGTGTAGAATGGTTATTTTTATTATGTTAGCTCAACCTACCCATGAGCAATCAATGGCTTTCCAATTGTTGAGATCCAGTTTTATTTGTTTGGAAAGTGTTTTGTAGTTGTTTTCCTATAATTTCTGTGTTTGTTTTGGTAGGAAGATTCCCAAGTATTTTATATTGTCTAGGGTGATTTTAAATGGTGTTTCTCTTTCTACCTCTTGCTACTCTAATGTGTTGGAAATGTATAGAAATGCTGATGATTTATGTGCATTTACTTTGTATCCTTCAACTTTGCTAAAGTTGTTGATTATTTCTACAAGCTTCTTAGTTGATTCTCTAGGATTTTTTAAGTAGACCATCATATCATCTGCAAAGAGTGATAGCTTAGTCTCCTCATTGCCTATTTTGATATCTTCAATTTCTTTTTCTTCTCTAATTGTTACTGCTAGTATTTCTAGTACTATGTTGAATAGTAGAGGTGATAATGGGCATCCTTTTTTCACTCCTGATCTTATTGGAAATACTGCTAATATATCTCCATTGCATATGATACTTGTTGATGGTTTATACTGTTTATTATTTTTAGGAAAGGTCCTTCTATTCCTATACTTTCCAGTGTTTTCAATAGGAATAGATGCTGTATTTTGTCAAAGGCTTTTTCAGCATGTATTGAGATAATTATGTGGTTTTTGTTTGTTAGACTGTTGATATGGTCAATTATGTGAATGGTTTTCCTAATGTTGAACCATCCTTGAATTCCTGGTATAAATCCCACTTGATCATGGTGGACAATCCTCTTGATTACATGCTAGAGTCTCTTTGCTAGTATTCTATTTAAGATTTTTGCATCTATGTTCATTAGGGAGATTGGTCTGTAGTTTTGTTTCTCTGTTTTTGATCTCCCTGGCTTTGGAATCAGTACCATATTTGTGTCATAAAAGGAATTTGGTAGGACTCCTTCTTTGCTTATCATATCAAATAATTTGTATAGAATTGGGATTAGTTGCTCTTTGAATATCTGATAGAATTCACTGGTGAATCTATCAGGCCCTGGAGATTTTTTCTTAGGGAGTTCTTTGATGGCTTGTTCAATTTCTATTTCTGATATGAGATTAATTTAGGTATTCTATTTCTTCTGCTGATAATCTAGGCAATTTATATTTTTGTAAATATTCATCCATATCTCCTAAATTGTTATATTTATTGCCATATAATTGTGCAAAATAGTTTTTAATGATCGCCTTTATTTCCCCTTCATTAGAGGTGAGGTCTCCCTTTCCATCTTTGATACTGTCACTTTGGTTTTCTTCATTCCTCTTTTTTTATTAGATTGACCAGTACTTTGTCTATTTTATCTGTTTTTTCAATATTCCAGCTTCTAGTCTTATTTATTAATTCAATAGTTCTTTTACTTTCTATTTTATTAATTTCTCCCTTGATTTTTAGTATTTCTAATTTAGTTTTTGTCTGGGAATTTTTAATTTGCTTGCTTTCTAGTTTTTTAAGTTGCATGCCCAATTCATTAATCTCTGCCCTCCTTAATTTGTTAATATATGCACTCAAGGATATAAATTTCCCCCTGAGTACTGCCTTGGCTGCATCCCACAGAGTTTGGTAGGATGTCTCATCATTGCCATTCTCTTCAATGAAATTGTTGATTGTTTCTATGATTTCTTCTTTGACTAATTGGTTTTGGAGAATCATATTATTTAATTTCCAATTAGTTTTTGATTTTCCTGTCCAGGTGCCCTTAGTAATTATTATTTTTATTGCATTATGCTCTGAGAAGGTTACATTTAATATTTCTGCTATTTTGCATTTGTTTGCAATATTTCTATGCCCTATTACATGGTCAATCTTTGTGAATGTACCATGTGCAGCTGAAAAGAAGGTGTATTCCTTTTTGTCCCTATTTATTTTTCTCCACATATCAATTAAATCTAATTTTTCTAGGACTTCATTCACCTCTCTTACCTTTTTCTTATTTATTTTTCGGTTTGATTTATCTAGATCTGAAAGAGGACTATTTAGATGTCCCACTATTATGGTTTTACTATCTACTTTCTTCTTGAGCTCTGCCAGTTTCTCCTTTATGAATTTGGATGCTATGCCACTTGGTGCATACATATTGAGCAGTGTTATTTCCTTATTGTTTATACTGCCTTTATGCAGGATGTAATGACCTTCCCTGTCTTTTTTTAATCTTTTCTATTTTTACTTTGGCTTTGTCAGAAATCACAATTGCCACTCCTGCCTTCTTTTTCTCATTTGATGCCCAAAAGATTTTGATCAAGCCCTTAACCGTAAACTTGTGTGTGTCTACCTGCCTCATATGTGTTTCTTGTAGACAACATATGGTAGGGTTTTGGTTTCTAATATACTCTGCTATTTGCTTCCATTTTATGAGCAAGTTCATCCCATTCACATTCAGAGTTATAATTATAAGTTGTGCATTTGCTGACATTTTTGTATCCTTCTCTATTCCTACCCCTTCTTCTTAAAATATTTCCTTTTAAACCAGTGATTTCCTTTAAGCAGTTATCCCTTATCCCCTCCCTTGATTAACTTCCCTTTCTATCCCCTCCCTTATTATTCCCCCCTTTTTAGTTTTAAAGGCCTAATAAATTACCTCCTCCTTCTTCTCCCCTCCCTTTTTTAACCTCCCCACTCCTCTGCTCCCTTTGGTTTATCCCTTCTGACTTTCTCAGTAGGGTTAGATAGAGTTTTATATCTCAATGGATAATATAGCTCCTCTTCCCTCTCCAGGTTGATTACACTGAGAGTAAGGTTTAAATATTACCTCTTAATGCTCTCTTCCTCTCCTTCTTATAATAGTATTTGTTCCCTCCCCTTCCTATGCCTTCTTTGTGTGTAATAGAATATCCTATTTTTCTCATTCTCTCAAGTTTCTCTTGGTGTCCCCTACTATTCACCCCCTCTTTTCCACCCCCCATATCAACTTAGACCATTTATTATTCCACCCTCTCCCTATGAATTATTCTTCTGATTACTATAATAGTGAATACTATAATAGTGAATAGAGTTCACTACAGAGAATTATACATAGTATTTCTCCACATAGGAATACAGATAATTAGATCTTACTGAGGCCCTTAAAAAGGCAAATTTAAAAATTATGAGTTTTTTTTCTTTCCCCCCTGTTTCTTATTTACCTTTTTATGTTTCTCTTGATTTTTGTAGTTGGATATCAAACTTTTCATTTAGTCCTGGTCTCTTTTGTGCAAATACTTTTAAATCTTCAATTTTGTTGAATTCCCATACTTTCCCTGGAAGTATACATATAGTCAGTTTCGATGAGTAGTTGATCCGTGGTTGAAGACCCAGCTCTCTTGCCTTTTTGAATATCATAATCCAATCCTTGAGTTCTTTTAGCGTGGAGGCTGCCAGATCCTGTGTGATCCTGATTGGTGCTCCTTGATATTTGAATTGTCTCTTTCTGGCTTCTTGTAAGATTTTTTTCTTTTATTTGAAAGCTCTTGAATTTGGCTATTATATTCCTGGGTGTTGCTCTTTCTGGGTCTAGTGTAGAGGGTGATCTATGGGTCCTTTCAATATCTATATTGCCCTCTTGTTTTAGAACTTCAGGACAATTTTGCTGAATAATTTCTTTTGATATGGAGTCCAAGTTTCTATTAATTTTTGTTTTTTTTCTGGAAGTCCAATGATTCTCAAATTGTCTCTTCTAGATTAGTTTTCTTGGTCTGTCACTTTCTCATTGAGACATTTCATGTGTCCTTCTATTTTTTCAGTCTTTTGACTTTGTTTTATTTGTTCTTGTTTTCTTGAGAGATCATTAGCTTCTAATTGTTTAATTCTAGCCTTTACGGACTGGTTTTCGGCTATGATCTTTTGGTTTTCCTTTTCAATCTGGTCATTTCTGGTGTTCAATTTGCTTATCAGTTCATTTGATTTCTTAGCCTCACTTTCCAATTGTGAAATTCTGCCTTTTAAACTGTTATTTTCTTTCCTGATTTCCTTTTGAGCTATTTCCCATTTCTCTAGCCAAATCTTTTCCAACTTTTACGTCATCTCATATTTGAACTCTTCAAGTGCTTGTGACCAGTTTTCATATTTTGGGAGGGTCCGGATGCTTGTTTGTTCTCCTCTTCTGTTTGCTCGGTTGTCTGGATTTTCTCTGTGGAAAAGTTGTCAAGTGTTAAATATTTCTTCTTCTTGTTGTTAATCTTTCTATTTTGGACTTCCTGATTCTGAGTTGCCATTGTTAGTCCAGCCCATTCTCAAGTTTATCTTCTCTCTGACTCAGGTCTTGTTTTTCTCAAGGTCAAGCCCCCTGGTGGTCCCCCTTGCTTGATCCTCTGCCGGAGGTTCCTTTACAAGTCTCAGGGCGCTGCTTCCACAGTCGTATACCCATCTGCATTGGTTCCCCACTCAGGGTTTCAGAGCCTTCACTCAAGTGCAGGCCTGTGTCCCACCTCTGCTCGCGCCTTTGCTCTGTGTCTGGGCTCAAGGTCCGTGTGCGTTCTTTAGCCTTTTGGAGTCCTAAGTCTTGCTGCTCTCAGGAACAGGCCCTGGAGCTGCCAATGACTCAATGGGTGCCCCAAACTTGCTCTATTTCTCTTGAGCTGGCTTTGGCGTTGTAGGTGGTGTGTGTGGGGGTGAGGGGGGGGGGTGAGGGTTGCTCAGCCCGCGAATTAATGAGAGCTGTTTCACCCCTTTATAGCATGGGAATGTCCCAATTCCACGTACTTCCATGCTTCACCCTGTTGTGGGGTCCTTCTGTTCGTCTGGATTTGTTTTTATGTCCCCTTGAGGAGTCCTGTTTGTTTCAGGTTAGGAGAGGTTAAGCGCTGCTTTTTACTCTGCCACCATCTTAACCAGGAAGTCATACATATTCTTACAATGATGTTCTAAAGTTTCTGATGGTTAGAAACAGACGAGACATAGAGGTGAGCCTTATTGGAGTTCATTTGACTTATTTATAAATTATAATTATAAAATTATATTACACTAACCCCTATTACTAAACCTCTTTCCTATAATTCTATTATTTAAATTTTTTCTCAATAAGTAAGAATTTCTTATTTGCTTCTGCAGTAACAGACATTGTGCTAGGTAACAAAGACAAAATCAAAACCACCAACTACTCTCAAGAAACTTCGATTCCAAATGGGAAATACCACCTCCTCACAAACACATGTACACACCCACACATGCATTTAAGTAGACAATAAAATCTGATAAATAAAAGGAATTTGAATTCAAAATTCTTAGGAAGAAAGTTTCCTAGCAGGTAGAAAATCGCAAAAGGCTTTGTGTAGAAGGTGGTGCTTGAGATCCACCTGGAAGGAGAAAAAGGATTCCATTAAATGGAAATGAGGGTATAGTGTGTTTCTTAGCTTGTAATTTAAAATCTCTAATCCTACTTTCAGACATGTACCAGTCTCCTAATTAAAAAAAAAAAAAAAATGGAGGTATCACTTCTCTTCTAGTTACTTCCCAAACAATTCTGTTTTTTTTTTATTTTTCTGGTAAGTACATTATAATCATTTTCTGCTTTCTTTTTCTATTCCTTTTTTCTATTTCTGATCCCATCTAATTTGACTTCTTCCTTCACAACCCTATGAGTTTTGAATTTGACGTCCTATTCATTGAATCCTATTTTTTTCCTACCATTTTTATTCTTCTCAAATTCCTAGTTACATTTATCACTTTTAATCTTTTTTTCCAAAAATACTTTCTTCTTGAAACCCTCTTGTTTTCTATAGTTAAATATTGCTCTAGTTCTCCAATTATATCTTTGATTTCTCTTGTTCTCACTGCAACAACTAATTGACTTCTTTTCCTTCTCCTAGTATCCATATCAGGTTATTTCACTGTTCCTTTTTTTCCACTCTCTGCATCCTTCTAACAAAAAAAATCATAGTCTTCCCTAGACTTCAGCTATTATCTCTATGTACATTAATTTCACATCTATAGAAAGTAACCAGCTTTCCACATGAATACATAAATGCATTACTCTTTGATATCTTCCTTTTTCTTCTGTTAGTTGTATTATTATTATGTAATTTTGGAGTCATTCATTACATCTTATTATCAAAGAAGTTTATAAATTAAATGAGCTTTAAAAGGAAATGACCAAATCTATATCTGAATTCTGCTTCATTGAGCAGAAATTTTCTCTACAATAGTCCTAAGAGGCCATCCAGTCTTCATCTAAAGACCTCCAGTAAATAAGCTCATTATCTCTCAAAGCAATACATTATTTGTTTGTTTGTGTGTGTGTGTGTGTGTGTGTGTGTGTGTGTGTGTGTGTGTGTGTGTGTGTGGTATATAGACTGAGTTCTGAGCTTTAGTGAGGTTTTTGGTCCTATCACCTAGATCCCAGTATCTCATTGATTTTATTTGTTTCTTTTCTTTATTCCATTTATCACCATATAAATAAGATCTTTATTACAAAACCTTTTTACATTCTTTTAAAAACATCCTTACAGATCTTCTCACCTTCAGTGACTTCTTTCACTTCCTTCTGATCAATTTCATGTATTAATGCTAATTTGCTAAAAAAGCTTCAGCAATTTTCCTTCAATGACCCTCAGTCTCCCACCCACTGGGTCTAAGGCCCTGTGAAATTAAAGTCCTCATTGGTGAGAGATTTCTATAGCTAGACTATCCCAGGTCTGCTTTTAAACCACCCTTTCAATAATTATAATTAAAATTAATCTTGAAGATTTTATATTGAGTTCTAATGATTTATTAGAGAGAGAAAGAAGAGTCTACTTTGAAGTTCTCCAAGCTACACCATGTCTCTCTCCAGGTTCCCTTGCACCTATGCTGCTGGCAGCAGCTGTTCCAAGATCATTTAGATAGAGATCCAAGTCTGGCACGGGGCTTTCACCCTGAAAAGGAAAGAGTGTAGAGTCAGATAAGAGGCAAATTGCTCTGATATGAGAAAGGAACCCTGATCTCACAAGGAAAAAAATGGCAGAGAGAACTCATGCTTGTTCTGGTGGCCTTTTGAACCTGGTTCCATCCTTTCTACTCAGAATTTCTAATTCACCAGGGTTTACTTCAGTCCCCACCTTTAGCAGACATATCAAATATGTTGACTTCCACTGGTCAGGAACTGCACTGCCATTCTGGCAAATAAAACACATGACTCAATTGTGCCTATCTAATTCTGGAACTGGGGTCTCCTAGATATTTAATTCACATGCTATTTCTTGTCATTGGATCAATAATCAATCAACATTACCATTCTTTGAAAAGAAATATTAACGAATTTCTCTATGTCATCACTCGTTATCCAAGGTTTTCCAAGAAACCACCTCACCAACCCCATTTATCTATCCTCTTCCTCTACTACAATTTAGGGCAAAGACCATCTTGCTTTGTGTTTTTGTATTCTCCAAACACAACTTACTGCCTAGCCTACAATAAAGTCTTAAAATGCTTTTTTTAAATTGTATTGATTCATTTAAATAAACAATAGACTCTTCATCTTAGCATCCAAATTCCCTCAAATCTGTCTCCCACTTGCAAATTCCCAGTATACTTTTATGCAGAATGTTTGACTCCAACCAAACTAACCTATGTAGTATTTGTGAAATATATCTTGCATTTTCTTGACTTTTGTATCTTCTCTCATACTTTTCTAGAATTCTCTCTCATAAATGTCACCACCTTTAAAAATCATTTCCCAAACAGTTTAACTCTTCCTTCTCTAAACTTGTATGGCACTTTGTAGTTGACATGGATCTGACTTGTCCTATATTACTTTGGATTTTAGTCATTTGTATGCATATCTTATTTCCTATAGTCTATGTTGAATTCCCAAAGTTCAAACATACTATATTTTATATACATTTATCTACCACATTGTCTCCATAAATATGTGAAGTACAAAATAAATGAATTCAAGAGAAGTAGTCGGGACAATAAAATTCAGTTGTCAAATTGAAAGTGTTAGTAGGACATCTCCACAGTGATTGTTGATATAATATTTACAATAAATTCAGCTCTTACATTTAATAAGTTCAACTTTCTAAAGTCAATGTATCTGCCAATTGCTTAATGATTTTGTGACTCTGAAAGAAATAACAGAGAGATTACCTATATCTTCACAATTAAAAACACAAAAAAAGGACTAAATATAATTTCATCATAATACATTCCCTTCAGGGAATAAGATTTATTGGATATTTTGTCGATCTTCTTTTCCTCAGTTTTCTAATTTACTACAGCAGTCTTTTTCCTCCAAGATTTTCAAGGGATAATAGATGGTTTTCTTTTTACTTCCTTATCCAATCCCTTGTGAATTAATCCTGCTCTGTAAGCATCACTGAAATGCAATGACAATGTTGGAGTGTCTAAACAAAAGTACATTTACATATCACTTTTCACCCTTTCTCACTTATATTTTCTTTACATACTTACAATTTGATTTACAAATTGCTAAGCCCAATCCTTTCACTTCCCAGAAGGATTCTTTAGAATCCTTAACATCTCTTATGTTTAGCAAAGGACAACCCACACTTCATCTTAGGCATCTATTTAGAAAACCTATTGTCATAGGATTATAGGGCGTTATAAGGACTGAAGGAATCATTGAGACCAGCAAGTCCAATTACTTTATTTTAAAGACTAATGAATCCGGTGTCTAGAAGGTTAAATGACTTTGACCTTTTACCTTTAGCCTGCATATTTCTTTAACAATAGGTCTGGGTTCCATTAGGCAAAGCATCTCTGCTTGAGGACTAACAAAAACTAAATAAAGGACTCCATCACTGGAAATCTTGTTTTGCAATGTGTTGTCAAAGCTCCAGAATAATACTGATGAATATCTTCAAGAATAGACTGGTGCTTCTAGAAAAATCCTTTAATAGTTGAGATGGTTAGAATCTATATAAGTTCTACAGAGTCAAAATATATTAAAACTTCAGTAGTTCTAATATCTGATATGGGTATTACATTCTTTGGTGATAGTTGTCTCTAACTTTTCCATATTTTTTTACCGTCTTTTAATCTTATCCCTACCCTCTCAAAATCATTCCACCAGCGACCTACCCATATTTTCTCTTCTAAATCTTTAATATTACATGTACAGCAGCACTTAAGATATTTACATTTTGTCTCATTCTGGCTAGATTCTTGTCTCATTCTTGTCTAATAATACATTTCCTGGATTATACATTTTATACTGTTTCTTGTGGAAAATCATTATTGTTAATGTTATCAGATTATTCATTTTTACCATTACCCTCTGGGTTATTCAGGGTTTTATTTCATAATTTATAATGTTCCATAATTTAAACCCATATGGACCAAAAGAAGTTTGATATATGGAGTTTTTCTTCAGAAATATAATCCACAGTCTTCCTCCTATTCAATTCTGACCCTCCATTTTTATTGTTCATTCATAATATCTATCTAAGATTTTTATCTATGTATCTATGTATCTATCTATTCATCTCTATCTGTGCATTCATCATCTATCTCTATCCTATCTATCTATCTATCTATCTATCTATCTATCTATCTATCTATCTATCTATATATCTATATACATATATATAAATTTTCTCTGTCTTTCTCTACATATAGATACATAAAGATATATCTATCTTTGGATCTATAAAACTATAGAGATAGATAAGGTGATAAATGAAATTAATGGTCTGTTCAATTTCATATCAGTATTTGAAATAAGCATTCTAAATCAATCAACAAGTATTTATCAAGGAAGCTAGTTAGCTCAATGGTTAGAGAGCCAGGACTGGAGATGGGAGGTACTGGGTTCACATCTGAACTCAGACATTTCCTAGCTCTGTGACCAAAGGCAAGTCACTTAACCCAGTTGCCAGCCTTCAATGTTCTCCTGCTTTGTAATTGATACTTAGTATCAATTCCAAGACAGAAGGAAAAAGTTTATTAAAAAACAGAAGCAAACAAAGGAAAAGAAGCTACTATTTACCACACAGTGTACTAAGATCTTGAACTATGAAAAGAAGCAAAAACAAGCACTTACTTCAAGGAGTTTACTATGTATTGGGGGAAACAATATGCAAGCAAATATATATGAAGCAAGCTATTTACAGGATGATAAGGAAACACTTGATAAAGAAAGGCACTAACATAAACAACATTTGGGGAAGGTTTCCAGTAAAATGTGGAAAAACCAAAGAGATCAGTAGGTGGCTGAGAAGAAGGATAAATTTTCAGGCCTGAGAGATGACTGAATAACATGCCCAGAGCCAAGAGATGTAATATATTATTTGTGGAATATTAAGGGGTCAGGATCATTTGAATGAAAATTTTATGTCCTTGATTTTGAGTTATTCCATTTTTGTTCCTTTGCAACATTTGATAACTCATTTAGAAGATTTTTGAATTTTCTGGGGCCATATTATACCAGTGGAATATCATTGGGAACATGAAATATCTATAAGATACCATCGGTCTACAGGAAATCTAATTTTCTTTTTCATTTGTACACTATACTGGACATCTTCACTGACTCTGACAAACATGTTCTTTTCCAGTTTCTTCTCATAGTGACAAAGGAGTGTAATATTTGTTGTGTACATTAAAGAATCCTGTAAGCTCTAAAATTTTATGTAAATACTTGAGAAAATTGTATACAAATACATATTTCTCTAACAAATCAAATTTATTAAAAATCACAAGGGGAATGCAGATATCCTGGTATTATACAATTGTATGAAAATACAGTCTATAATATAAGTATTATATGTAAAATCTTCCTAAATGCTTTTTCTGACTGACATAAAAAATAAAAGCTTCCTACATGCTTTTTCTGACATAAAAATAACCTGAGTATATATTTATATGTATGTATGCATATATATATATATATTTATATACATACACATATATATTTATACATTTCTCATAAATACTTTAGTGGTATAAACATTTGTGATATACATTAATTGTTATTGATATTCTTGATAGCACTTTTTTAAAATTTTGAACCCTTAACTTCTGTGTATTGACTTATAGGTGGAAGAGTGGTAAGGGTAGGCAATGGGGGTCAAGTGACTTGCCCAGGGTCACACAGCTGGGAAGTGTCTGAGGCCAGATTTGAACCTAGGACCTCCCGTCTCTAGGCCTGGTTCTCAATCCACTGAGCTACCCAGCTGCCCCCTTGATAGCACTTCTTAGATGAGTATTTTAACTTTTTCTATTTGATATTTTTCTGTCATCAAGGTATTTTGAATACTGACTCCTCAGTAATCATTAAAATTGCATTTCTTGCCACTGGGAATTCCACTGAGCATCCTTGCTTTGGTTCAGCTGGTGGTCCTTGTCAATATCCTTCCCAAAGGATAGCAAAATAAATGATATCCTAGTAGTGATAAAATGAGATCAGAGATTAGTAAGTTATTAATTTATTGTGTCTTTTGTTTTTCTTAAGACACTCTAAGATTGCATTTTTCTTTTGTTCAATTGTAATGTTACACCACTTTCTCATCTAAGTGACTGGCACATAATAGTTGCTTTATAGATATTGTTATTGTTTTGGTTTTTGTTTTGGTCTTCTTTTCTTTCTCCTTTCTCCTTTCTCCTTTCTCCTCCTCCTCCTCCTCCTTTCTTCTTCTTCTTTCTTCTTCTTCTTCTTCTTCTTCTTCTTCTTCTTCTTCTTCTTCTTCTTCTTCTTCTTCTTCTTCTTCTTCTTCTTCTTCTTCTTCTTCTTCTTCTTCTTCTTCTTCTTCTTCTTCTTCTTCTACTTCAGAATTTATCAAGAGTCTATTGGGGGGCAGCTGGGTAGCTCAGTGGATTGAGAGTAGGCCTAGCGAAGGGAGGTCCTAGGTTCAAATCCAGCCTCAGACAGTTCCCAGCTGTGTGACCCTGGTCAAGTCACTTGATCCCCATTGCCCATCCTTACTACTCTTCCAACTATGAGCCAATACACAGAAGTTAAGGGTTTAAAAAAAAGAGTCTATTGGCTATGCACTCTGCTATACATTTTAGAAATATAACTCATTGATATACCCATACTTTTTGTTTTATTTCCTCCCCCTCAAAAATATGTTATTGACTGCATTTCCTATATAGAACACGTGAATGTTCTATATATGAGTACAAGTGCTGGACTTCAAATTTATCTTCATTCAATTTCATTGCATCTGATGCAATATATCATTCTTGCCTATTACTGTTGAGACATTTTGGTACTTTTATTTTGCTGCCCCTCTTTCAAAATGTGGGCGATTGTTTATACCTTCTAACCTTTCATATGATGGAATTTGCTCAATATAGTTATAACTATTAAACAGATGACTGAGAAATTACATTAGATAGTTTTCCCAATTGACACTATTATTTGAGTATTATGATATAACCAGGTTGAATCTATTCAATTCTTGGTTTGAATTAAAATTTTTAGAATTTAAAAACTTTTTGAAAAGAATTTCCCCTACTTTACATCTCATGAAATTACACAATTCACTCTTTGAGCTGATGAGTAGTCCCAGAGCTTTAATGTATTGTCTTTCTGCCTTTGGTTCATTCACCTCATTTATAATGATATGGGTCCTAGGTACAATACAATGAAAAGAATATTAGTGTTTGAGTCAGAGACAAAGCATCAGGGTTCAAATCCTATTTTAAGCATTTACTGTTTTCCAATAGGCATACAATTTAATATATGCAAGCCTCAATTTCTCTATCTATAAATGAATTAATTGGATTTGACAAAAAATTATATTGAACTTTCTAATCTCAAATCTGTAGTGCTATAACAATAAATGAATGGTCTGAAGATTAGACCCAAAATATATGACTCTATCAATGGAAAGACTCCTAGAGCAATATGTAGAATCTCTTTGAAAGATTAATGGAAACATATGGTCAAGAATCCTTCCAAATAAGATGAGAGAGAAGCATGATCTGCATTGTAAGTTATAATACATTGACCCAAGAAATAATTAATTTACTAATATATCAAAGGAACTAGGTATTATGTCCCACAGATATGAAAATGGCAGTGATAGCCAAAGAGCGATCAGATTGATGTGTTTTGATTTCATTTTAATAACATAGATGAAAGCTTATTTTGGGGTCAATGATACTGACTTCTCAGTCAGTCTTTTTAAACCTGAATCTAAGAAACAGAGAGTTAATTAAGGTAGTAAGTAAGCTAATGGTTTTGCATTGAATTGTGGGGAAGAGAAGATGGACAGTATCTTTCTAAACCCCAAGAGGAAAAAAAAATTGGCTTTCGTTACTTCATGCCTTCCTTTTTACAACTTGGAAGTAAACCTTGACTTAAGTTCAGGTGGTTTTTCCCAATTCTTACCTTATTCATTTGTTTCTATCATTAAGAAAGGCATCTTAATGGAAATTACCTTACAGGAGAATGATTTCCATTTCATTGAATATCTCCAAGAAGATATTTTTTACTGGGACAATTAAGATCAGTTGAGGTTATTCAAAATCAAATTCATAACTGAATCCATTCTAAATTTACAAAACAGATTTCATAGCAATCCATTCTTTGTCCAAAACATTGGCTTGATTTTATAATTTTTATTATGTAAATATAATATTTATACATAAATATTATATATTATATATATTATATATAAATATAATAATTTATATATAATAAATAAATATAATAATAATATATTTTATTATTACTACTATTATTATATTGACAGTTTTCTTGTAATTCCTTTACTCCTTTATATCATGCAGAAATCTATTTAATTATTAAGCATAGCTATCTAGTAAATAGGTTCCTTTGATATATTCAGCCAAAGGCCTACATTGAATGATTTCCAGAAAGGTTAGCTACAATGAATGTCATGTCCATTCTTGGACATTTCAAAATTAGTACTTGATGTAAATGCCAGAATACTGTATAAATGTTAATGAATGGGATCTCTTACATATTTCTTTTAATTTTGCAATAATGGTATATCTCTAACATGTGGGCACTAAATGCTTCCCTGTATTTTGGCACAACACATTATTATAATTTTAGTGCCAGTCAAAATGATTTTTATTGTGAAGTGGCTTTTGTATTATCAGTAACCAAATTTTTCTGAATAGGAGTTTTTAACATTGTGAATTCTGTACTCTTTGCTGGGCTCTTGAAATACTACTATAACAGAGAATGCTCTCCCTAAGAAATAAGTTCAATTCAATTAATATTAAAATTTAAATTTTTCCAGCAGAGGATGTGCCATAATATTATATAAGGAAATGTATAATCCTATTCTTATAACAATTTCTGAAAACCCTATAGCTACATTTAGAAGCAATGGATTTAGAGAGAATAATGTAATATTAGACCCATTCAAAGTTCTCAACATTGTAGAGTTTAGACTCTACTTGAGACTTCTAGCACTAAAAGCAATTTGCCCCAGATCACATTAAGAATAAATAATACAATCGAGGTATAAGTCATTCTAGTTGAGTTTTACCACTATTAATTGCCAAATGTAAATGTCTCAAAGAATTTGGAAGGAAGGGATTTTAAGTCAGGATTTAAAAATGATTTTCAAAGAAGAAAACACTCTATATACCCTGAAGTGAAAATAGCAATCAACTCATGATAGAGGGGGAATGTGTAGACAGGAGTTTTCCATAAAAGGAACTAAAGATTTTTAGTAAATTGTAATGTCACCATGCATCCAAAGTGTTATTTCACAATAATTCAGTTGGGACTATATAATAGCCAGGAGTAGGGAGGTATCCTAAACTCTGATAGTCAAACTCTGCATCTGCTGGTTTTCCCATTGTCTTTTTCTGGTTGATTTATCTGCATTGGAGAGCTCATATTCCCATTTGATTTTATTTTTACATATTTAGTTGATTATGACTTATTTTAAAATATAACATCTTGCAGCACTCTAACTTTTTACTATGATTGCTGAATTTTAGAGAGACAGAGTAACAAAGACAGAGAGATGGAGACAGAGAGAGACTGACAGAAACAGAGATGGAGATAGTAAGAGGCAAAGAGGGACAGAGAGAAAGAGAAAGACAAAATTAAAGAGAGAGAGACAGAAGCAGAGTGACAGAGACAGGGAATCAGACAGAAAGACAGAAAGAAAATGAGAGAGAGAAGAGTTCTGCTCTATAAGTCTTGTGTTATATAAATGAGTTTTCAGAAAAGTAAAGGTGATTACTTAGAAATAACTTTAGGCAACCTGAAATGAAAAGCTGACTAAGACAAGGTACAGATTTAGGCATTAATTTTTGGACTAAGTTAATGCAGGAATTTGATTTGTTCAGATATGCATAATTGTTAAAAGAGATTTGTCTTTAATTTCTCAAAACAGGGTCAGAGTGGGAATAAGAAGGAAGTAGAACAAGAAAAAAAGTTTAAAACAAAGAAAATAGTTCTTTTAGGGATCTTGCCACAACAACAACAACAACAACAACAACAACAACAACAACAATAATAATAATAATAAATTTCAGGAGAGAATTGTAGAATAGAAGAGGAAAAGTGTCCAGAAAGAATAATAGCTAAGTAGGACAGTTTTCAGCCTACAGGTAGAATTTATTATTTAATTAAATTCAAAGCAAATTGTTCATGTACAATTACCTTTTTCTATTTTACTTTGTTCTTAGAAATGGCTATTTGAGGTAGGTGGTGGAGATGGAGAGAGAGAAATAAAGAATGCTCATAAGTTGAAAAATAAAGACTAGCCCCTTGAGGAAGGAGATAGTGGTATTTGAAAGAAGCTGGACAAGGCGACTTTCGTTTGGTGTGGATTTTTTGACTCAAAGTATCTTTGTTACTCACTTTCTATATTACTATCTAAAGGTATAGATATAAAATTTGGTAAATAATATTTTTAAATCACATTGAATTAGAGTTGTTGGTAAATTTCAGAAAGTTTGATTTCAACTCAAAAGAAGGCAAAAGAACAATAAAATCCAAAGCAGTCAGAAGGCAAAATTGGTTTATGATATCGTGAGCCTCCATTTTAGAAGGTTTTCAAGAAGACACTAGATGGTCATTTGTAAAAGATATCATATAATTTCTGTATAGTTATTAGGTGAAATAAGTGTCTCTTGAGGTTCTAAAATTCAATGATTCAAAGTCTTTGAAACACTTCTTCTCAGGATTCAGAGAGGGGCTTATTGTATATTATGAGTTTCAATGATGTTGGTAGTTCAGTTCCAGCCCCATCCACAAATCCTAATAAACTATAACAAAATTGATTTAAGCTGTTGTTGACCCTTCCAATGAACTTTTTAATGGAAGGAAATGGGTGTTTTCCTCTTTCATTCAGCATTGGAACATAGTATGTTCTCAATAAAAACTCATTGATTTTTTTATTTAAGAAATACGTATGGCTTCTGAGTTAAGATGGTGGCAGAATAAAAAGAAGCTCCTTAACCTCTCCTAACCCACACATATAGGACCCCACAATAGGGCGCAGCATTGAAGGTACTCGGGATCAGGACATTTCCATGCTATAAAGAGGTGAAACAGCTCTCACTAAAACACAAACTGAGCAACCCCTCCCCCCATACACCACCTACAGGGTCAAAGCCAGCGCACAAGAGTTAGAGCAAGTTTGGGGCATCCATTAAGTAATTGACAGCTACCTGGGCTCACCAGGGCCTGTTCCTGAAAGCAGCAAGGCTTAAGACCCCAAGAGGCTAAAGAATGTGCAGACTTTGAACACAGACCCTGAGCATAGGCTTGGTCGCACTTGCAGACAGGGATTCTGAGCACAGGTGTGGGCCTTGGGTGGGGACCCTGTACAGAGGGGTGTATGACTGTGGAAGCAGCTCCCTGAGACTGTTAAAGGAGCTTCAGGCAGAGGAACAGGCAAGGGGACCACCAGGAGGCTTGACCTTGAGAACAACTAGACCTGAGACCTCAGGAGCCTAAAGAGCGCAGACAGACCGTGGGTATGAGGGTAAAGCTGAGAGGGCACTGGGCTAACAATGGCAAGCCAGAGACAAGAAACCCAAAAGAGAAAGATGAAGAAGAAATCTTTAACAGTCGACAACTTTTACACAGAAAAAATCCAGACAACAGAGCAAACAGCAGAAGAGAACAAACAAGTAATCACATCTAAACCTTCCCAAAAAAATGAAAACTGGTCACAAGCTATGGAAGAGTTCAAATCTCAGATTATGAAAAGATGGTAGAGAACTCCCAAGAAAATAATAGTGTAAAAGGCACAATTTCGCAAATAGAAAGTGAGGCTCAGAAATCAAATGAATTGATAAGCAAATTGAACACCAGAAATGATCAGCCAGAAGCCTTGAAGAACTAAACAGACCAGATTAAAAAAAAACCAAAAGATTATAACCGAAAACCAGTCTCTAATGGCTAGAATTGGGCAATTAGAAAAAGATGCCAATTGATAAGCACATTGGAGACAAAAATCAAACAGCTAGAAAACAGGACAGACCAAATCAAAAAGGAAAATCAAAAGAATATAGCAGAAAACCAGTCTCTAAAGACAAGAATTGGGCAAATAGAAGCCAATGATCTCTCAAGACACCAAGAACAAATAAAGCAAAGTCAAAAGACTGATAAAATAGAAGGAAACATGAAATATCTCAATGAGAAATTGACAGACCAAGAAAACAGGTCTAGAAGAGATAATTTGAGAATCATTGGTCTTCCTGAAAAAGCAGAAATTAATAGAAATTTGGACTCCATACTAAAGGAAATTATTCAGCAAAATTGCCCTGAAGTTCAACAACAAGAGGGCAATATAGACATTGAAAGGATCCATAGATCACTCTCTACACTAAACCCTGAAAAGACAGCCCCCAGGAATATAATAGCCAAATTTAAGGGCTTCCAAGTAAAAGAAAAAATTTTACAAGAAGCCAGAAAGAGACAATTCAGATATCAAGGAGCACCTATCAGGAACACACAGGATCTAGCAGCCTCCACTCTAAAAGACTGCAAGGCTTGGAATATGATATTCAGAAAGGAAAGAGAAGTGTGTCTACAACCAGGAATCACCTACCCATCAAAACTGACTATATTTCCAGGGGAAAGTATGGGCATTTAATAAGATAGAAGATTTCCAAGGATTTGCACAAAAAAGACTAGGACTAATTGGAAAGTTCGTTATCCAACCACAAAAACCAAGAGAAACATGAAAAGGTAAATAAGAAACAAAAGGAAAAGAAAGAAAACTCTTATTTTTAAATTTGCCTCTTTGAGGGCTTCAATAAGATCTAATTATATGTATCTCTATATGGAGAAATGTTACATGTAATGTTCTGTAGTGAACTCTATTCACTATTATACTATCCACTATTATAGTAATTAGGAGAATTATTCACAGGGAGAGGTTGGAGTACTAAATGGTCTAAGATGATAAGGGGGTAGGTGGGAAAGAGGGGGTGAATAGTAGAGAACAAGAAGAGAAACTTGAATGAATAAGAAAAATAATATATTCTCTTACACACAAAGAGGGAATGGAAAGGGGAGGGGATGAATACTATTATAAGAAGGAGAGGAAGAGAGCATTAAGAGGTAATATTTAAACCTTCCTCTCAGTGGAATTAAGGGAAGAGTAGCTATATCCATTGAGATATAGAACTCTATCTAACCCTACTGAGAAAGTCAGAAGGGATAAACCAAAGGGAGCAGAGGAGTGGGGAGGTCAAAAAAGGGAAGGAAGGAGAAGGGAGAGGGAATTCATTAGACCTTAAAAATAAAAATAGGGGAATAACAAGGGAGGAGGTAGAAAGGATAGTAAATCAAGTGAGGGGACAAGAGTTCCTGGTTTAAAACAAATCACTGGTTCAAAAGGAAATAGCCTAAGAAGAAGGGGTAGTACTAAGAGAGGATACCAAAATATTGGGGAATACACAACTGATAGTTATAACTCTGAATGTGAATGGGATGATTGATTATACTAAATTAAAAAGCTTTTGTACAAATAAAAACAAAGCAACCAAAATCAGAAGGGAAACAACAAATTGGGGTAAAAAAATCTTTATAACAAAAACCTCTGACAGGGGTCTAACTACTCAAATATACAATGAGTTAAATCAATTGTATAAAAAATCAAGCCATTCCCCAATTGATAAATGGGCAAGAGACATGAATAGGCAATTTTCAGGTAAAGAAATCAAAAGTGTCAATAAGCACATGAGAAAGTGTTCTAAATCTTTAATAATTAGAGAAATGCAAATCAAAACAACTCTGAGATATCACCTCACACCTAGCAGATTGGCTAAAATGAAAGAAGGGGAGAGTAATGAATGGTGAAGGGGATGTGGCAAAATTGGGACATTAATGCATTGCTGGTGGAGTTGTGAACTGATCCAACCATTCTAGATGGCAATTTGAAACTATGCTCAAAGGGCTATAAAAATACGCCTGCCCTTTGATACAGCCTGAAAGAGATCATAAACAGACTTGTAGGAAAATATTTATAGCTGGGCTTTTTGTGGTGGCAAAGAACTGGAAAATGAGGGGATGTCCTTCAATTGGGGAATGGCTGAACAAATTGTGGTATATGCTGGTGTTGGAATACTACTGTGCTCAAAGGAATAATAAACTGGAGGAATTCCATGTGAACTGGAAAGACCTCCAGGAACTGATGCAGAGTGAAAGGAGCAGAGCCAGAAGAACATTGTACACAGAGACCAATAAACTGTGTTAAAATAGAATGTAATGGACTTCTGTACTAGCAGCAATGCAATGATCCATAACAAATTTTGAGGGATTTATGGAAAAGAATGCTACCCAAATTCAGAGGAAGAACTACGGGAGAGGAAACACAGAAGAAAAGCAAGTGCTTGAACAAATGGGTTAAGGTGAACATGATTGGGGATGTAGACCCAAAACTACCACACCAATGCAACTATCAACAATTTGGAAATAAGTCTTGATTGATGACACATGTTAAAACCAGGGAAAATGTGCCATGGGGGTGGGGAAGGAGTTTGGAGGTGAAGGGGGGAAAGTAAGAACATGAATCATGTAACCATGATAACTTTTCTAAAAAATAAAAATTATTAAAAAAAGAAAGAAATACTTATATCAGAAAACTCTATGAAGTAAGAGACAAGAGAAGGAAATGGTGGTAATGACATAAGGAAACTCCTATGAATGAGCCTAATTGCAGAGTCAGTCTTTGATTTATTCTCCACCTATGCCTCACACTCCAGTATCTCCAATCTTTAATATACAGAGTACAGCACAACCATGCTGACACCTTCATTCAGTGAAATGCCCTCCAATTCAATTTAACATTTATTAAATGTATACATTTTGCAAGGTACCTTGGCTGGTTAATTCTATAATCTCAGTGAATAACTATAACTCTTTTCATTAATGTGTTTCTAGTTTAACTCCCAATATAATATCTCCTTCATCCTTTTAGCATCCTTAGCAGTTAATCCTCTATGTAACTGCCAATTTTAACAATCCTAAACCACAGGTCTGTCCATATCAACACCATTACTCCTTAGTTCCCATAGGATATATATATATATCTTATAAACAAAAATAAAAATGATTTAAGAATCAAAATTTCTAAAATCTGAAGGAGGATTTGAAAATAAATGTAGACATTGAGATTATAAGTTATACCATTAAAAAATTAACTATCTGAACTGCATGTCATTAGTTTAATAAGTAGAGAGTTAAGAGAGTAGATTAGGCTAGGTAAAAAACTTCAGAAACGAAACATCGATTACCTCCTTTTTAGTAAACCCAAGTCATTGAACTTCTCATGGAAAAAGCCTCTTTTTGACATAAATTCAGTGGGAGGGGGAAAGTGGCAAGAAATTTCACAGAAATGAATTTAGGATATCATATACTAAATGCCACAATAAGCCAAAAAAAGTGAAAATAGAAGAAACAGTGTAAAGAAGAAAATAAAGTAAAAGAAGAAACATCTGGTAACTTTCACAATTATGACAAATAAAAATTTATTACTCTAATGAGGATTAAAGATAGAAATTTTAAACAATTTTTAAATCTAATTCAAGAAGTCTAACTGAATAAAATTAATGTAGCAAGAATAAAGTAATATAATGATATTTTAGGGGAAATTATGTCATTTTTATTAAAGAATCTGATATTCAAAATCTCTAGAGAATTAATATGTTTGTAAAAGCAGTACATATTTATCTTCTACTAAAGTTGTCTAAGAATATAAACAAATAGATTCCAAAGGGGAAAAAATGCAATCTTATCAATCATATGAAAAATTTCTTCATGTTGCTAATAAGAAAAGTGAAAGATCAAATAACTCTTAAGACTCATCTCATGCAGCAAATTGTCAAATGTGACAGAAGATGAAAATGATCAATGTTGGGAAAGATGAAGGAAGACAGAAGCACAAATAGATTTTTGTTGGAACTGTGAATTAGTTTTTAACCATCCTGAAAAGCAAATTGGAATTATATTAAGAAAGTAAAGTTCCTATGACCACTAAGTGAGAAAGTTCACAGCTAGATGCATATTCCAAAGAGGCCAAAGATGAAAACATATAGGTCCCATATTTACCAAAATATTCATAACAACCATTTTATGGCATTAAAGAACTAGAAAGAAAATATCTATTAAAGGAAGACTAGACGAATATTTGTACATAAATATGGTGTGATATTATTATATTATTAATTATAAGATATGAAAGAAACATGGGGATAATATATGAAGTAATGCAGAATAGACTAACGAAAATTAAAAAAGTATACATCAGTACCATTACATAAATGAAACACCCACACACATTTTAAAGAGAAACCAGATTCCAAGTAATTTATATGTTTGTTTATATAGGTATGCACCAAGAAAAAATAATGAGACATCCCTTTTTCCTCTTGGTAGAGAAGAGAAGACTTGAGGTGATAAAAGTCAGGATCCATTGCTAGACAAAGACATTTCAGACACCTCCTCAATTTTATCCATCGTCTTTGCTTAATTGTTTATATTTGTTATATGCAAGGGTTCAATATCTGCAGGAGAAAAATGGGAAATAGAAGGAGGGAAGATAGATATGCAGAAATGACTGAGACACCTTTGAAAATATTAATATGGGTTTTATATTCACACACATTGATATACACATGCAGAATGAAAACTAAATATCATTTGCCTCTTTTCCTTACAATATTTTAGTGTACTATATTTATTTCCTCTGATTCTTTCTTTCAAGAGAATCATTTTCATCTCCACCCTTAGTTGTCTTCCTTTTTTAACATCTGTATCAGATTTCATTTCCTAATTTTCTTATACTTTTGTACTTATCTGTCTTCTCCCATTTAATTATGTAACCTACTGAATTCTGATGCCACTTTAACTACTTTTCTTCTGGATCTTACATTAATAGTCTTTGTTAGCTTTATATTTTACTCTTTATTTCCCTTTTTAATTACTTTGGGATTTTCTTTTTCTTCCCAGAGACAAATAATTTAGGCATATCAAAGAAATATGAGAGCTATCTATCTATCTATCTATCTATCTATCTATCTATCTATCTGTCTGTCTTTCTTTTTTCTTTCTTTCTTTTCTATCTATTCATCTTATTCATCCATCACATCAATTTCTATATCCTTTTCTCCTTTATTTATATCTATCTAGCTAAGTATCTTACTATCTCATTTATCTGCCTTATACATCTATTTCATATAACCATCCACCCATCTGTCTATATATCTATTTTTCCATGTATCTATCTATCTGATACGTAAGTAAAAGAGCTCCAGAAAAAAACATAAGTGACGGGAAGGGAAGATGTAAGAAGAAAGACAAAAGATTTCATGAACAAATAGCAATGGACATTTTTTATAGATTCTCAATTCCACATTTCTGGTAATTTCTTGAGAGTATGAAAGGAACTTTGTATTCTCTTAAATTACTCTTTAGTGTTAGTGGGTATCACTTCCTTCCATGTACCACACCCCTTGTGTAAGTTTTGGATAGAACTCATCCCAAACTCTATTTAAATTAAGCTTTAGTAAGTAGCCATTCTAGAGGAGCCCAGACATGAACATGTTAATAGAGGGATGTGTTTGACTTGAGACAGAGTATCTGCTCATGAAACCACTGGTTCATTTAGAATCTTCTTTCCTTCTCTCTATCATCTTCTTTCCTTTCCTTTCCTCCCCTGCTTTGTCCTTACTCTTCTTGCCTCCTTCCCATATTCATCCACTATCTATGTTCAAGAAACTGGTTAATTTTCTGGAATCTACAAAGATGAACAAGTCACCTTCTTCATCCACCTCATCATTCCCTCTAATCCCCTAACAGGTCCCCTTTCCATTCTCCCTGCTTCCTTTGGAAGGGTTCCAAGGAATTAAAAAAAACACAACTTTTTCTATAGATATCCATTTTCTGTGAACATCTAATTTACCTATGAGGCTATCTAAGAAGTTAGACTATTAACAAGCTTTTAAAAACTCTATAGTACAAAGATCTTTTGAGGTAACCTTTTTATTGTTTCCCATGTGATTTTAGCAAAAGGCAGAAAATCAGATCTCTGCATTCTTGACAGGAAATAAGAAATGGCCTCTGGGTCCAAGCTCTCCCCAAAACAAAACCCCAAGTATGTGGTCCTAAGCAGGAGGAGAAATTTATAGAACCAGAGATGTCTGCAACATTACTGCCCTGTCAGTATTTTACTGGTAGGCAGAGAACATCTGGGTGACAGCAGGGGGTTTCTACCAACAATTCAGAGAAGAAACATCCAGTGTTAGTGACTAGCAGCCATATTAACCAGACTGAATTCTGTGATGATATTTTCCTCCCCTGACACATAAATGTTTGCCTGAAGCCACAATTATCAGAAGCTTCTGCTTGCCATCTGAGAGGAATCCACTTCCAGGGACTAGCTGTCCCTGGAAAGCATTTCCTCTCTGAAAGTCCCTTTATTCTTAAAATATTCATATAATATATTACACAAAATGGACAGTTGAAATATCTCCCTTTTTTGCTGTGCTTTTTGATGTGAGGAATCCTTAACAAAAGGATCATTCAACTGATATTTTTACATAAGCATCATTGTCCTGATTATCTAAAGAAGATATGACTGCTGAGTGTTTCTAGGACCAAAAAATAAGAGACAATTATTACTGGCTGTTATGAGAGTAATAGGAATTTCTATAATGCTTAGGAATAATCATTCAGAATAAAACAAATCAAAAGCTGGAGAAGGGAAAATCATTTGGATGATTATCTTTTAGTTTTAATCTGTTGATGAGAAGGTATAGAGAAATATGATTTGTTTGATATATGAAACTTTCTATCAAAGAAGTTATGTTCTGGCTCTACAAACTATGGGTTTTAAGAACTTGGATGGAGAACCGATATTCTTAAGTAACTTTTTCTGGATAACAGATAGTATCAAAAGTAGAACAAATGTGACCTATAGATTATGAAAATATTAATGATAGGCATGAGGAAACTGAGGCTCAAAGATGGTATGGTGTTTGACCATTATTATGCACTTAGCAATCATTAAGGGGAGGATTCTAGGTCATGTTCTAGGGACTCTATCCACCCCAGATATTATTTGGAGTAAGAATATGCTATAAGCATCACTACACCACAATATTTTTTTAAATAGAGAACTTGCTCTTTAAGAATGTGTTCTTTATTTTTCTTTGCTTCATTTTTAATTAAATATATATTGAAATATCAAATTTTTATATGCTCTCTAGGAATGAATAAGGAAAATTCCTGTACTACTATATCCAACTCTGCATTTCTACTGTTTCTTGAATCATTGTTTTCTCCCTTTCCCCTCCATTGTCATCTTTTTTATCTCTTTCATCTTACTTTTTTCTTATATTTGTTTTCCTCTTGTGTGTGTGTGTGTGTGTGTGTGTGTGTATGTGTGTATGTGTCTTTGTGTGAGCTTTATCCTCCATGCCTAGGGTCTAAATTATTACCTACATTTTCTGATAAGACAGTTGGCAAAAGAGGCTATGAATTTTCCATAGATACCAAGCTATTTAGTGACAGAACCAAGACTAGACCCCAGGTCCTTTGCAACACTCTATTGCTGCTATTTATTTTCCACAGGAACCGACATCTAGGAGAATACACATGACACCAGTTCAGGCCATGATTGATGCCTTGCCCTGCAGCAAAATGAAGCCTCAGTACAACAACAGCTCCTCAGAGAGTCCTGGAAGAAAAGGAGACTATAAATGTGGGGAGGGTGGTAAGCTAGAGTGAAAAGTGGAAAATCCATAGAGAATTAGGAAGCCATAGAATCCGAAGGCATGCATCATTCTAGAGAACCAAAGAAGAATTAAGGAATCTGATTGCTTGGATTCCATTTACATAATTTAATTTTCATGGGTTATATTCATGGAGCACTGCACATTGAATGATTAAGATCCTCATCTCTTGGTCAAAAGCAATGATTTCATCCATTTAAATAATTTCTGGTCTTTCTCTCCTCATCACAACTGGAGATATGCAATTCCTCTGCAATTAATGAGATATGTGGCCACACTGAGATTTGAATGATTTTCAGTTCACGTTAAAGGCAAAAATTGAAACCAAGGCTTCCCTTCTCCTGAAGTCGGACCTATAGTCACTATGCACTGCTTCCTCCCTTGTTAGAAATTAACTATTGAACGAAACCAAGGAATATATATATATATATATATATATATATATATATATATATATATACACATCCTCATATATATTTTTTGGGTTTTGCTATTTTAAAGATAAATGTAATCATACAGTTTCATGGTCCTTATCAAAAGATATTTGTTAAGTATCCATTGGTATGTGGTCACTGTATTGTAGTTTATGGAGTTGTAAGTATTCAGACTTTAAAGAATCTCTCTCTGTTCTCCAATGGCATACAAAATAATTATAATAGTGAATAATTTTGAGAACAACAATAGCTACCATTTATATAGCACTTTAAAGTTTGCAAAGAAGTTTATACAATTTTTTTGTTCCAATAACCTTCAGAGGTAGGTGATAGTATCATCTTTATTTCACAAATAAAGAAATCAATGTTGAGAGAAGTGGTTAATTGATTTACTTAGAGCCATCTAGGTTGGAAGTATCTAAATCAGGATTATAATGCAGTACTTCCAGACCCAAAATGGTAGCTTGTTGACTTGAACTATTACTGACAGATACTATTTACATAGCGTTAAAAATTTGGAAATGTTTTCATGGGTTTTGTAGATGGTGCAAAGACCAACCAATGGTACATTGGATGACAGGAGCATTATGCTAAATCTGCTAAGGTGAAATTCAGTAGGAATAACTCTGAAGGCTTGTATTTGGTAACAAAAATTCACATTAATTAATATAAGATGGGAAAAAATACATTGTTCTGGTAGAAAAAAGATATGAATGTCTTAGTGGACTGCCACCACAATATTAGTCAGAAAAGTTATATGGCAGCCATAAGGTCTAATGCAATCTTGAGCTTCATTGAAAGTGATAATCACACTATATACTTTGTGATTATCAGACTTCATTCTGAAATATGGTATTTAATTAGGAGTAAATTACTTTAGGAGGTGCTTTAATTATAGAATGTCCACGGAAGGGCAACTAGAATGATGAAAGTCTTAACTCTATGGCATGAAGGTCAGTTGAAGAAAATGTTCTTGTTTATTTGGAGAAAGATGACTGAGGTGGGGTGAATGATAACTTCACATACATCAAGTATGTGAAGAGATGTAATCTGAAAAAAAACACAAGCTCTTCTCTTTGACACCAGTGAACAGAAACAGGAGAAGGAGGTTGAAGTTGCAAAGAGGCAAATAATAATGGGAATCACGTCACATATTTGTTATGTTATGGAAATCAAATGAGAAAAATATAGGTACAGAGTCTGCAAATGCTAAATCTTCATGTAAATGCTAACCATAATAATAATAGAAGATAATGGTATTAATTATCATTAAAATTATAGTACCAAAATAATATTACTTTTTGATACTCATCTTCTGCACCTTTCTCTGAACACTAAAGAGAGACTCTCTGAACCTTGACGTCCCGGAGACCATGCACCCATGCTAGGGTAGCCTAATGCATGGAGTGATTGAAATCAGCCTTGGGTCTAAGCTCTCCTATTTGGTGAGTGAATGAATGAACACAAATAAAAGACACCCAGCCTGCAACACTTAGTCCTCTGCCATGTTTCACCAGCCAGCATCCCCAACATTTTGCTACCACTCTTCAACTGGTCTGCTATCCTTACATCAAATAGCCAAAAGTGCCAAAAGTATAACTGTCTTGAGAAATATTATGTATGCCCTCTTTGGAGATCTTCAAGTAAAGACTGGATGAAAACTTTCAGAACATATCTTGTGGGAATTTCCTTATTGTTAGCTGCTGAGTTAATTTCCTGTTCTCAAATCCTATGGTTTTATGAAACACTGCTTGGGTTAGCACTGTAATTGAGTAGAATAATTGAGAAACAGACTGAGAGGATCATCATAGTTTCTTCCACTGGTGTGTGCTATTTCCTGATACTCTGTCTTACAGGTTACAGTCCAGTTTGGTTCACAGGGGATTAAAAATACTATACCTGCTGTGTTCTGTATAGTTTTAAAAACTACTTACATCCATTGTGGTGGAAAATAGACTGCAAAGATCAGATTGAGAGTCATCATACCTGCCACTGTACAAAGTTCTGATAGCCTCGATTTTTAAGTCAATAGTTTGTACGTGGCATCCAAATTATTTAATGGATAAATTGCTTGTGTTAAACTATTGCTAGTCAATAGTTTGTACGTGGCATCCAAATTATTTAATGGATAAATTGCTTGTGTTAAACTATTACTAGTTATGTTTGAGAAATGCATAAAATACTGTTGTATATTGTTGACTTTTTGTCACTCTCTGTTTCTAATAGATATACTTTTCCACTTTACTAAACAAGAGTAATATCTAATACTAATGTTATTACTATTATAAATATATCATTAAGATATAATAATATCAGATATCAATAGCTCCTTTGAAATTCCAGCCATACTGTATATTTTTAAAAATATGTACATGGTCATTTTCCTAGTCTTCTCAGAATGTGAACTCCTTGAGGACAGAGATCATGTTTTTGCAATTCTTTTCATGCACAGCACTAAGTACAGAGTCCAGGGCATAGCTAATTAAATACTTGATGACTAATTGAATAAACACTTTAAAATAAAAAAGAAATCCAACAACAATTTTATTTGCATTATGTCATTTAAGTATCAGACAATTGTGAGAACCAGGTACTGTAGTGATTATTCCATTTTATAAATAAAGAAGCTAAGATGAGTTTCATAACACTACCAGATATCAGAGGGCAAATATGAACCCAGGTCTTCCTGATTTCAAGTTTTCTAGGAACTACACCTTTTTTGCCATTTTGTGGGCTAGAAGATGCACTTGATACTTCATCTTGACTACATAGATAAATCATTGACAGATGGAATAAAGCGGGCAGCACACACCCTGCAGGTTATAAGTTTCCACCTCCAATTAGTCAGTGAAAAATTTGAATGTCTATTGCAGCTCTTCCTATTATACATTTTCTATCTGTATACATCTTCAAGGAAATGCACATATTTTTTCTTCACAGAAAACTTCACATTGGCTTTGCTCAGCATTAAAAATGGCACAGCAACACACTGAATGCCAACAAGTTCCATTTAAGCCACAGAGCTGTTTGATATACAGTCTTCAGAGAAGTTTGGCTGAAAAAAAATTCCATAAGGTATCATAAATTGACTACTTCAAACACACTGGCCCACAGATGGAGTGGTTTAAATAGTGGTTTAAATCAGAGATAAGTGTCTCATGCCTTCTCAGAAAATTATGTCAAAAAGAACCTGGGAATTGAAGTGAAGCTTTCCCAAGGCTGTCATATATTAACATGCGCTATTGTATATCGAAATCTCTTGGCACTCAGCACAAATGTGCATATATTTGGAGGAGTAGATACATAAGAGAATACTGCCCAATGGGTAGTAAGTAGGGGGCTTTATTCTTTCTACATCAGGAATGAGCAAACCAATCATACCAAATTCAGAGAATCTTTTAAAAAAATTTCTTAAATATAAACATTATGTAAGATGAAGATGTTAAGCCTCTTTATAAACTATCTAAGTTTTCCCTACGATGACAGAGTTCATTATGAAGACCATACTTGAAACCAGGGAGATCAGAGAGGGCTTGTGTTCTGCTAGTATTTTCAAATTGGAGGATAATATTGACATCATAATAACTCATCAAAAAATGACTCTGGAGGAGATCTTTACCCCTATTTGTATGAAAAGTAAGTCAATCCTGACTTTCAAAATGTAATTCAAATAAATGATTAGTAAAATTTCTCCAGGCATTTTTAGGTCATTGAAAATATCATCCTAGAGGGAAGGGAGACAACAAGAATCACGTAACCATGGGAAAAAAATAAATTAATTAATTTGAAAAAATAAAATAAAAAATGACCTTAAAATATTTGTACATAATGAATGCTAATGACCTCACTGACAAATTTGGGTTACCTTGTTGCCTGTGGCAAATATTTGAAACTATACCCTAACATTTAGAACAGACACCTTCCAAGATGACAGGTTTTTCTAATCATGGATGCACAACAAAGACCTTTTTATTTCTATCAGTACATCCCATATATTTTTTTTGTTTTTTTCCTTGTGTTCCTAACCTGCTGGCCATCTCATAAAACCAAGGGGGTTTCTTGACAAACTGGGTAAATGTGGGTTAATTAACACATCTTTTCATGCCATCATTATAATAATTTTTTTTCAAAATGAACATTACTCATTCTTAAAAAATTATTCAGAGCACTGTATCACAGTATTTTTTTTTCTGATTTGACTGAATAATTACAAATTAAGATGCTGTAAGATTCATTGCTATTTTTGACCGCTATTTTGAATCAGTGAAAATAGTGTAGCTTATCTCCAGACTGGAGCCCACTCCCTCCTCCCACAGACTATATTTTATATTATTCCTATATGATTACTTTTGTGTCATTTATATATATTTAAAGCTTACCTGGAGTTTCTTTTAATAAAATTTCCATGATGCTAATACAATTGACTTGACAGAATAGACAATCTCTATCAGTCAAAGAGATGTGCTTTTTAAGAACTAAAACTCTTCCACATTTCCCCAGGGTAATATTTATTCTTTTAAGAATAAGAAGATGTGATAAAGAAGCTCAGGTAGAGGAAACAACATTTATCACTTAGGTGATAGAGAAAAAAATGTAAGGGTGGATAAATCAGAAGTAATTAGATATTGTCTGGTCAGTCAGACATTCTGAGCCAGATGAATAATCAATAATGATATACAAGCACCCATTGTTATCACATAATGAAACTGTTTCAAAATTATTGCTTATCTTTAATAATTCACACATCATTGTTTGCATATATTTATATATAAAATTTTATATATATTATAGTGTTAGTTGACTCCTGGGTGAGCCAATTTAAACCTATCGTGTCCTCCTCCATTGAAGCTCTAGCCTCCATGTCATCTCATCAGTTTTACTCAACCAAGCCTCAGCCTTGGATCATCTTCCCCACTCCTGGTCTCTTTTTCTATATATGAATGATGGAGAAAATCACATAATTGTTCTGACTGGACCTACTACAATTTTATGTTATATATTTTCACATGGAGCCTCACTACTAGCCCATCCTTTTCCACCTTCTTTATCATCTTACTATACTACTCTACCAACCAGCCTGTCCAAACTTTCCATCCTACTTTAAAATTCCCATTGTTTCTCCTCCTCTCACTTTCTTAGCTGAGAATTTTGCTTTATATTTTATAGAAATAACTGAGATCATCTACTAGGAACTCCCTCTTCTTCCTTCTTGCTCATTTCCTATCACTCAAGTGCCTTCTGAACTTTCTCTTTGTGAAAACAGGATTGACTCTCCCCTTGCCTATTTTTAAATTAATCATCAAAAACTGAAAACATTCCTACTTGACACTAAGTAAGGGAGGCTCCCAAAACACTTACTAAAAGTTAGCAAAATTAAAAGACTGAAATTTGTTCCCATAAAGTGGAGGAAGGGACAGGAAGTGATGTAAAAAAGGACTATAAAAGATGATGAATTTCCTGTGCAAAAGGTCTTTGTCCTGAATTTTCAGGTTGAAAGAGCTTGACCTGGGACTATGGTTCTTGGACTGCTTCTGGTAAGACTGCTCCTGGATCTTCTTCCTTTAGATTTTCTCCTGGTGAGTGAAAAGCTAACCTTCCTTTCCTGGCTTCTGGAGAAATTAGTTCCAGAGAGGCTTCTTCTTCTTGGAGGAGGCTGTATGGATTGAACCCTTATTAATTCACCACCAAGTCCTCTGGCTGAGGGGTTAATGAGCCCTGCATGGGTTGATCCATAAATGGGGGGAAACATTTAGGGTGATAAGCTAGACTTCTTACTCTACCCTCTTTCATATTTCTCTACTTTCACTAGTTCCACCTCTTTGTAAATAAAGCTACTGAAAGTCATTTTGACATGGGGTGTATTAATTTTAAAATTGGCAATCACAGTATTATCTTAAAATTCTCATATATTTAGTCCAACCATAAAATTTAATTCCTTTGATCTTCCTTCAGCTTTGTTTCATATGATCTAGTAGCCTTGCTCTTTTATAGTCTCCAGGAGTGAATATAATATGCTTTGTTTGGCTTTCTTAATCTAGTCCCCTTTTACCCTTCCAGTCTTCTTATGCCTTATTCATCTTGTAAATTTTCCCCAATTTCTTTTATTTCTACTGACTCTCCACTTTTAATTATTTATTCTTCTCCCCTGTACATAGCTGAACTATTTTTTCACTTGTTGTTTCCTCCATTAGATTGTAAGCTATTTGAGGGCAGGCAATGTTTTTCACCTCTTTTTGTAGCTCCAGTGCTTATTACAATGGTTGCTACATAGTTGGTGCCTAATAAATGCTTATTGACTGACTTACAATATATATATAAACATAATATGAGCACAATTAGGACAAAGGAACACTATACTCGGTGATTCTAATACTATTTTTTTAAACCCTTACCTTCTGTCTTGGAGCCAATATTGTGTATTGGCTTCAAGGCAGAAGAGTGGTAAAGGGCTAGGCAATAGGGGTTAAGTGACTTGCCCAGGGTCACAAAGACAAGAAGTGTCTGAGGCCAGATTTGAACCTAGGACCTCCGGTCTCTAGGCCAGGCTTTCAATCCACTGAGTCACTCAGCTGACCCCATACTTCCTACTTTTGATTGTACCTTTAGTTAAAGAAAACCTACATTAAAATATTAAAGCTATATACTTTTAACTAAGTCAAATTTATCAGACTACAAGCCAATTGACAAATGGTCAAAGGATATAAGCAACCAATTTTCAGATGAAGAAATCAAAGCTATCAATAATGCTATAAAATGTTCGAAATTGATTAGATAATGTTATGGGGATAATTTGAGGAAAGGTGTGTGGGATAAGGGAATTTGAAAGGAGATTTTCAGAGACTTGCTAAGTGGGTAATCTAGGTTACAGGTAGGCTGGGATTAAGGAGATTCAGGATATAATATGGCTGAAGTCAGGAGTATAACACAGAAGGGAAACAGAGAACTTCAGGGAGAAGAGAAATTAAACTAAACAGAAAAACAGCAGGCTTTACAGACTGGGAGTTAGACTCAAACACAGGCAGAGGGAAATAGACTAAACTGAAATTAACAACAGGCTTAGTTAATTTCACAGGAAGGGACTTGTTTTGAAGTTACACCTTCCTCCAAGATGGATACCCAGCTTCCCTTTAAGCCCAGAGTATGTTAGTTCTTTCCCTCTTCTTCCTTCTCTTGATAACTAACAGACAAATTATACTAATAGGTCTGTTGAAACACAAAAGGTTTTATTATCTTTAAAGGATGATTTTTCAGGAAAGTGGATCAAAGGAAAGCCCTAACAGTTGTCTCAGGAACCTCAGGTGGGGGAAGGGAGGCAAAGATGAAGTCTGAGTAAGGACCAGCCTTTAACTCAACTTACAAAATACTATTGATAACTAAAGGGAATAAAAGATGACTGAGTAGTTTCTTTATATCTAATACTGTCAAATAACAATTAACCCCTCACAGATTTTGAACTCCTCTCTAATTACTCTCCTTATTAACTCCACAGACATATAAGGTAGGGGAGGGAAGGTAGGAAATAATTTTAGGGAAGGAAGATATAAAGGGTTTATCCAAAATAATAATTTCTTAAGTAAATATATCAAAGCTAGGCTAAATTTCAATACTACAGCCAGGTAAGGAAGCAGCTCGGCTGATCAGACAACCTTCCTCCACGGGAGACCCTAATCAACTGACTTTTCCTCAAGATTCCAAACTCCTAACAGCTTTTGGAACTCAGCCAAAGCTAGAAAAAACTATATGACCCCCACTCTCTATGTTAAAAATGCCCCTTTTCTTTTCAAAATGTGCAACTAGCACCATTTTAATAGTTACTAAAGTCTAAGGGATTACTACTCTTATACTAAACTAAATTCTTATTAAGCTCTTATCCCTAACTAAGTTTGCAAAATAATAAAAGGTTGCTATCTCCTAAGCTATGCTACAACTAAACTAAGCTAAAACTAAGATGGATTAAGGTAAAAGTATAGGAGAGGAATGGGGATTTCAGTTTTTCAAAAAACTTTGAACAGAAAGGAAAACAATTACATTTTAAACATTCACACATTTTTAAGGCTAATTTTTGCTAATTAGAACAAAGTAATGAATCCTATCTATGCAAATTAAAACAACACTGAGGTACCACCTCACACATATGATATTGGCCAATATGGTAGTAAAAGAAAGTGGTAAATGTTGGAGGGGATTTGGCAAAACTGAGACACTATTGCATTGTTGGTGGAGTTGTGCACTAATCCAACCATTCTGGAGGGTGATTTGGAACTAAGTTCAAAGGGCTTTAAAAATGTGCATACCCTTTGATTGGGCAATACCACTACTGAGTCTATATCCCAAAGAGATAATAAAATACTTATAGCAGCTCTTTTTGTAGTGGCAAAGAATTGGAAATTGAGGGGATGCCCATCAATTGGGGAATGACTGAATAAATTGTGGTATATGTTGGCAATGGAATACTATTATGCAATAAGAAATGATAAGATAATTTCAGAAAAAAGCTGGAAAGATCTACAGGAGCTAATGCAGAGTGAAATAAGCAGAATTGGAGAACATTGTATACAATAGTAGCAATATTGTTCAGTGACTATGAAAACTTGGCTACTTTCAGCAATACAATGATCTGGGACAATCTGGAAAGACTTATGATAGGGAATGCTTTCCACCTCCAGAAAAAGAACTGTTGTAGTCTTTTTTCGCATCAGTGTATTCATGATATACTTTGGATTTTTGGTTGTTTGCTCTTACAAATGACCAAAATGGAAATATATTTTGCATGACAATAAAAGAAAACTTAATTAAAATGAACTACACATGGTAAGAAAAGTACGGAGATATAAAGCAGTATTCTGATCTAATCAAAAGTATTTTGTTAAGTTCTAAAGCAATATTCAAATACAATAGAGAAAATGAGGCCCAAATGAGAGAACAAATCTATCCAAGGTCACATAGTCACCAAACAAAGAATGGATTACAAACCTCCTGACATTCAGTCTAACATACTACTCTACTTCTCCTCCCATGCAATATTTCTTTTCTTGATCTATCTTTCTTCAAGGCTTCTATTGAGAAAGCAATTCCTCAGTAAATCAATATAAGAGGTAGAAAAAAGACTCTATCCCTCATTTGAATGCATCTCGTTGGACTTTTCGTCTTTTCCTTTGGTCTTTCAGATGGGGATAAGGTAGTCAATTCTTCTATTTTCCAAGGTAGAAATGGTAGTTATATTCACAGAGTAATGAAAGCTTATCTTGTCCTAGGTGATCCTGAGACTGTTCCTCAAATCATGGTTGCCTTTTCCTGTTTGGTTTTCTTTCCTGAGCCCTTTTCATGATCAGCTACCAATATCCAAAGAAATGGAATCTTCCTTCATTGGTAACTATCCAATGCTTCCTGAAAAACTGAGTTGATGCCATCTACTCATTTATAAGTGTTTCTTTCAGCTAAACTGCTTCTTAGAAAAGAAAAGGTAACCAAATGCTTGGATCATTCTGAATCCAGATTTAACTAAAACATGTGTCTAAAGGTTCATGTCTGTCTAAAATATTAATTATTTGTAACTCTGATAGTATAAAGTGAAATTTTAAAAAGTTGGCATAGTTTATTGGGAAATTATTTATATATATTTTTTCTATTTTTGTGTGATAAGCATGCATATTTATTTATACATACATATATATGATTATACATACATATGAAAACACCAATGATTGACATTTACTTAGCACTTTAAGGTTTGCAAACTATCTCTTCACAATAACTTTATTAATACATGGCAAAGGATAGTTAAAACAGTAAAACACTGTTTCTACAGTAAACGGTAAAACAGTAGTTTCTACAAATATAATTATCCCATTTTACTGATGAGAAAACTGAGAAATTATATATTTGATAGATTATCTTTTATGTATTTCTTAACAGGCACTTACTAATACTGTTTTTCTTTGTTTCTTGAGTATTTCTTTTTTGGAAAGAAAACAAGCAGCTGTCCTATACTTCATATTTACTTTCTTTGTTGCAAACATTTTCTAGATAGGACTCTGTTAATCCCTTTTGGAAAGACACTAGATGTAGGAAGTAAGCTTCATTTCAGAGATTTCTTTTTTCAAAGTTTTACTCCAGGGTGGGGTGCAATGATACAGAAAGATTACTGAAATTTAGTCTTCCCTCTTTGGGTTAGATTTCCCTGACTAAGTGAGTTGAAATTTTAAACCCTTTATAAGAGGAGAATACCCTGGATAATTGGTAATACATATCAATACTTTTAAGAGATCTATGATTTTGTCTGTGGGGTACTTAATTGAACAAGGTAAATTACAGTACATGTGTATGTGAATAAAATGCTTCCTAAGTGGTCAAAAAATTAAATGAGTGATTCATCCTCTGAGGCTGAACCTTTTTGAACTTAGGTTAGTCTCCTAAAGACAAATAGCCAGTTAAAAGTTGGATACATAATCATTATTCTTCCTCTTCAGTGGAACCTACCAAAGCTCAGTGATCCTCTCATATATTTTTCTAAATTGAGGGTCTTTTCTATGTCAAAATGAGAAACTTGAGTAGTGAAAGAAGCTTGTTATAACTGTATAAAAAATAAGATCGAAGAAACATCTTATGAGTAATACAGTGCCCTTAAGTTTATGATCTTTTAGTTACTTGGACTTTTGATTTTTTTTGTGTGATTTACTTCCTAGTTCTCAGTTGTATTACAAATAGTTGATGTTACTAATAAAATGGCTCCAAGATGATGAAATGAAAATTAGATTAAGTACATGGGTCTCCTTCTACACATACACTAGAAAAAACTCAAATCCCTTTTTTCCCCTCTTATCTCAATTTCTTCTTTTTTCCTCCCCAGAGGTTACCTACAAATGAGCTGCTTGAGTGCCCAAACCATGACATATACTCTAAACTACTATAATTTGTCAAAGTCATTTTTCTTATGTAGAAAATCACCCTCTGTCTCTCTCTTGAAATATATGTGTGTATATACAAATATACATATATATACTCATTTTTTCAAAGAAATCAAGATTTTGCAATTGGAAAAATGATTTAAAAACCCCTTAAATCTGTCATTTTCAAGTGATATTTCTAATTTTATATTCATTTTCTACATATTCAGTAAGCATAATTACTCTACCAAAGGAACAATGATTTAATTAAAGGGATCAAACAATTAACAGGGAATTGTAAGCATAGCTAACATATGAAAATTCTTACTCATTACAAAATGTTTTACCCATAGCAGCAATTCAGGTTACGGTTGATCATAAAGATAGGCATATAAAATAGTATAGGAAATTGTATATAGTAATGATGAGGTATTATACCTAGAATAACAAGCTCAGTTCCTTTATTTGTAGAATTTGAGATACTTAATGTTTTGAATTAAATAAAATATTCCATTCATTATATTTGATACATTATTCTTATTATAGTAAGTAGACAAATGATATTCCCATTTTGTAGCTGAGAAAACCAAGGCTCAGAGAGATGCTTTGACTTAATAAATGGCAGAGACAGGGTTTAAATCCAGTTCTTCTTAAATCCAAGTGCATTGCAACATAAGATTGCAAAGTGTCATGGGACTATATAGGTGCCTGACTCAACACAGGCCCATTTAGATTCTACTATAAGCTCCTCTAATGTAGATTAAATTCAGAAGTGCATTGTTTCCTCTCAACTTCAGGCAGTCAAACTTCAAAGTCTCCCTTGTGTGGCATGTAAATAAGAGCAAAAAAAGTAAGAGGTGCATGGTGATCATCTTGTTTACTAATGATTTCATGTTATTGAATTTAACAAAATCTTCTTGTGTATGTATGCATATAGCTTTTTAAGGAAGGCTTTGGAAGTCAAGCACTATATAAAAATGCAGTAAACTGATCCAGGAGGTAGTATATTTCCTCCAAGTCTAAGAATCATAGATTTAGAAATGGAAGGGATCTTAGAGGTTATCTAGTGCAGCTCTCTCGGTTTGCAGATAAGGAACATGAGGAGCAGAGAAGTTAAATGTCTTGCACAGTGTCACAAAGATATGAAGTAGAAGAGCCAGGAATTATAATTGAGGAAATGGCTCAATCGACTGATCTAATATTGATTCCATTTCACTATGCTGCTCAAATTAGAAACTATCTACTTGGGAGTGTTATAGAGGGGATTTATGCTCAGGTAAACTTCTGTGCAGTATCAACTTCTAGACTCTGTCCTTGAGTCTCTGATAGGTAAAATTTTGCTGAAACTTTGCTCAGTCTCATCCCACTTTTAGACAGCTCTCATCAAGTCTTTCCTGTTCACATTCCCTACATTTTCAATTGTCCTTCATGTGTTCTTTGTCTCCATTATAATTTAACTTCCTTGAGGGCAGGGATTGTCTTGTTTTTATTTATATCTCAAGCATATAGAAATTTTTTGGCATAAGGTAAATGTTGAATACATGCTCTGGCTAGCTAGTTATGGTTTCTGAGGCTCCCTTAAAACTCTTAGATTATGTGATTCATAGGAAAAAAGTTACAAAGATGACAAAAAACTACAGATTGAAAATTGGACTACAGATAGAAAGAAGTAAATATGAGCAAATCTTCTGATTCCTAGTATGATCCTAAAAGGACATTCATATATATGGTAAATCCAACAAGAATACTGATTGACTCATTAAAAAGTGATTGTCTGTTTAAGAAGTCACCTAACAACCTTTTTTTTTGAAACATGAACATGCCTCTAGACATAAAGAAAGATAGCCAAAGCCAGTGTGAAGTCCAAACACTTCTAAAGGGACTAAGCCAGTAAATTACATTTGAAAGAGCAATTTTGAAACATGAATACACCAAACTTTAGAATCTAGGAATATTTGAAAAGAAACAATTGATTTATGTATTCCACATATCGAATTGAATTAATACATGTATGTCTGTATGAATCTATGTATGTTTGTGTTATTTTCCAATCTGTACTTTCCAGAGTTGTCTTTGGACCCCTCCTTATGAATTGTGTATGGACCAGTAAAGATTAAAATTAATATACAATAACTAAGTATTATATTTTATAAAGTTTGTTAATAATTACTCAAGTTTAAAAAAGCTAGCTAGCCATCCACAGTCACAGAAAGACAGACAGAGAGAGAGAAAGAGAGAGAGAGAGAAAGAGAGAGAGAGAGAGAGAGAGAGAGAGAGAGAGAGAGAGAGAGACAGAATTACCCACAATTATAGACAAAATGTGACCAAGCAAGGTAGTGGAGAGATTAAAAGGAATTTTGGGAAATACTGGGGATACAAGGTATGAAATTCTAATTAATACAAACCAAAATGTTGACTATGAAATGACAAATTTTAGACATAATATTTTACTAAAACCATATGAAGAAATATGGACTCATCTTGGGATCATAATGTTAATAGGTGGAAGATCTTCAAGTACATGTAGTCCAAATCTCTCATTTCGTAAATGAGGAACCTGAGGTCCAGGGAGGTGAAATTATTTGTTTAAGGTAATAGTAGACCTGAGTTTTCTTATTTCAGTTATTCTTCTAACTTTCTATGATCTGCTTTAGATATGTGGGGTGTTCTAAGCTTCCAAAGTCTTTCCAGGTTTGGTTGGTAGTAACTCAACTTGACTTTTTAAAAGAGTTTTATCAGAAATACAGTTATTAGCCATCCAAGTTAACCATCCAAACAAGGCTATAGAGCCATACAATCTAAGTATTACCCAAAGACTTAACTTAATTAATGGGAGGGAACTAAGGATAAACAAAGTACATGCATTTCTAATGATTAGGTTATAAGGAGAAATCCTCTGTGCCAAAAATCATATTGATCTCTTTTCCCAATTATTCCACTATTAATTGTGTGTTGGCTTTAGGAGGGGGTAGGAGAAGAGGAGGGAAAGAGCATGAATCAAACAACCACAGAAAAATTTTCTTAATTAATCAATAAAAAAGAATATTCTAAATTTTAAAAAATAGTAAAAATAAAAATAAATGAATAAAGCAAAAACAAGCCCCAATTATTTTGTTATTTATTAAGTACCTACTAGTGGTCAAGTACTATACATACAAAGAAAGATGAAAATGCAAAAATTCATGAATCATGCATTCTATATTCTATTGGGGAAATAACATATAAACAAACAAGAAAATACAAATTAAATAGGAAGAAATTAAATGATATTTTCAGTTGAAATCATTCAATATCTCATTTATTTTTTTAAATTTAAATATTTTATTTTTTAGAAGAATTTTCCATGGGTACATGTTTTTACTTTTCCCTTCACTCCCCCTTGAACCACCCTCCATATTCAATGCACATTTCCACTGGTTTTAACATGTATCATCAATCAAGACATATTTCCATATTATTTATAGTTGTATTGGTGTGGCCCTTTTTGAGTCTAGATCCCCAATCATGTTTGTATTAACCCATGTGTTCAAGTGGTTGTTTTTCTTCTGTGTTTCCGATCTTGTGGTTCTTCCTCTGAATGTGGAGAGCTTTCTTTTCCATAAATCCCTCAGAATTGTCTTGGGTCATTGCATTGCTGCTAGTACAGAAGTCTATTACATTCAATTATACCAGTGTATCACTCTCTGTGTACAATGTCTTCTGACTCTGCTCCTTTCACTCTGCATCAATTGCTGGAGGGCATTAAAATTCACATGGAATTCTTTGACCACAATAGTATTCCATCACCAGCATATACCACAATTTGTTCAGCCATTCCCCAATTGAAGGACATACCCTCCTTTTCCAGTTCTTTGCCACTAAAAAGAGAGAGGGTATAAATATTTTATTCAAGTCTGCTTATATATGTCTTTGGCGTAAAAACCCAGCAAAGTTATGGCTGGATCAAAGGGCATGAATTCTTTTAACCATCTTTGGGCATAATTCCTAATTGCCATTCAGAATAGTTGGATCATTTCACAACTCCACCAGCAATGCATTAATGTCCCAATTTTGCCAAATCCCCTCCAACATTCATTAATCTCCCCTTATCTCATTTTAGCCACTTTGCTAGGTGTGAGGTGGTACCTCAGAGTTGTTTTGATTTGCATTTCTCTAATTATTAGAGATTTAGAACACTTTCTCATGTGCTCATTGATAGTTTTGACTTTTTTATCTACAAATTGCCTATTCATGTCCTTGCCCATTTATCAATTGGGGAATGGCTTGATTTTTATACAATTGGTTTAGTTCCTTGTATTTTGAGTAATTAGACCTCTGTCAGAGTTTTATGTTATAGAGATTTTTCCCAGTTTGTTGTTTCCTTCTGATTTTGGTTGCATTGTGTTTGTTTGTACAAAACTTGTTAATTTAATATAAACTAAATTATTTATTTTACATCTCGTAATTTTTTCTTACTCTTGCTTGGTTTTAAAATTTCCCGTTTCCCATAGATCTTACAAGTTTGCTATTCTGTGTTGACTTAATTTACTTGTAGTTTCCATCTTTATATTAACCCACTCTGAATTTGTCTTGGCGTAGGGTGTGAGATGTTGATCTAAACCTAATCTCTCCCATATTGTTTTCCAATTTTCCCAACAGTTTTTGTCAAACAGTGGATTTTTGTCCCAAAAGTTGGACTCTGGATTTATCATACACTAGCTTGCTGATGTCACTTACCCCAAGTCTATTCCACTGATCCTCCCTTCTGTCTCTTAGCCCGTACCATATTGTTTTGATGACCTCTGCTTTATAGTATAGTTTAATATCTGGTACCCCTAGGCCACCTTTCTTCAAGTTTTTTTGCATTATTTCCCTAAATATTCTGGTCTTTTGTTCTTCCAAATGAACTTTGAAATTGATTTTTCTAATTCAGTAAAAAAGTTTTTTGGTAGTTTGATAGATATGACACAAAATAAGTAAATTAATTTGGGTAGAATGGTAATTTTTATGTTACCTGTCCTACCAATGAGCACTCAATGTTTTTCCAGTTGTTTAGATCTAGTTTTAATGGTTTGGAAAGGGTTTTCTAGTTGTGTTTGTATAATTCCTGTGTTTGATTTGGTAGATAGATTCCTAAGTATTTTATATTGTCTTGGGTGATTTTAAATGGTGCTTCTATTTCTAATTCTTTCTGCTGTGATGTGTTGGAAATATATAGAAATGCTGATGATTTATGTGCATTTATTTTGTATCCTGCAACTTTGCTAAAGGTGTTGACTATTTCTACTAGCTTTTTAGTTGATTCTCTAGTAGATTCTCTAGATTCTCTAGTGATTTTTTAAGTAGACCATCCTATCATCTGCAAAGAGTGATAGCTTAGTCTCCTCATTGCCTATTTTAATACATTCAATTTCTTTTTCTTCTCTAACTGCTACTGCTAGTGTTTCTAGTACAATGTTAAATAAAAGAGGTGATTATGGCCATCCTTGTTTCACTTCTGTTATTGGGAAGCCTTCTAATTTTTCCCCATTGCATATAATGCTTGTTGATGGCTTTAGATATGTACTGTTTATTATTTTTAGGAAAGGTCCTTCTATTCCTATACTTTCTAGTGTTTTCAATAGAAATGGATGCTGTAATTTGTCAAAGGCTATTTCAGCATCTATTGATATAATCATGAGGTTTTTGCTAGTTTGCTTATTGATATGGTCAATTATGTGAATGGTTTTCTTGATGTTGAACCATCCTTGCATTCCTGGTATAAATGCCACCTGATCATAATTAATAACTCTTGTGATCACTTGCTGGAGTCTTTTTGCTAGTATTCTGTTTAAGATTTTTGCACCTATGTTCAATAAGGAGATTGGCCAGTAGTTTTCTTTCTCGGTTTTTGATCTTCCTGGCTTTGGGATCAGTACCATATTTGTCTCATAAAAGGAGTTAGGTTGTACTCCTTTTTTTCTTATTTTGTCAAATAGTTTGTATATTATTGGGATTAGTTGTTCTTTGAAAGTTTGATAGAAATCACTTGTGAATCTATCTGGTCCAGGGTATTTTTTCTTAGGGAGTTCTTTAATGGCTTGTTCAATTTCTTTTTCTGATATGGGATTAATTAAGTATTCTATTTTTTCTGCTGTTAATCTAGGCAATTTATATTTTCATAAATATTCATTCATCTCACCTAAGTTGCCATATTTATTGCCATATAATTGGGCAAAATAGTTTTTAATGATTGCCTTGATTTCCTCTTCATTAGAGGTGAGATCTCCCTTTTCATCTTTGATACTGATGATTTGGTTTTATTCTTTCCTTTTTTTTAATTAGATTGACCAGGACTTTGTCAATTTTGTTTGTTTTTTCAAATTACCAACTCCTAGTCTTATTTATTAATTCATTAGTGCTTTTACTTTCAATTTTATTGATTTCTCCTTTAATTTTTGTAATCTTTAATTGGGTCTTTAGCTGGGGATTTTTAAATTGTTCCCTTTCTAGTTTTTTTAATTTGCATGCCCAGTTCATTGATGTGTGCCCTATCTAATTTGTTAATTCATGTACTCAAGGATATAAATTTCTCCCTGATTCCTGCCTTATTTGCATCCCACAGAGTTTGGTAGGATGTCTCATCATTGTCATTCTCTTCAATGAAATTATTGATTGTTTCTATCATTTGTTCTTTAACTAACTGGTTTTGGAGAATCATATTATTTAATTTCCAATTAGTTTTTATTTGCCCGTCCATGTGCCCTTACTAATTATTATTTTTATTGCATTATGATCTGAAAAGGTTACATTTATTATTTCTACTCTTTTGCCTTTGTTTGCAATTTTTCTGTTCCCTATTACCTGGTCAATCTTTGTGAATGTACCATGTGCCACTGAAAAGAAGGTGTGTTCTATTTTGTCCCTATTTATTTTTCTCCACATATCTATTAAATCTCATTTTTCTAGGACTTGATTCACCTCTCCTTTCTCTTTCTTATTTATTTTTTGGTTTGATTTATATAGATGTGAAAGAGGAATATTTGGATCTCCCACTAGTATAGTTTTACTACCTATTTCCTTCTTGAGCTCTGCCAGTTTCTCCTTTAGGAATTTGGATGCTATACCATTTGGTGAATACATGTTGAGTACTATTATTACCTTATTGTCTATACTACCTTTTATCAGGATGTAATTATCTTCCCTGTCTCTTTTAATCAGAACTATTTTTACTTTGGCTTTGTCAGAAATCATGATTGTCACTCCTGCCTTCTTTTGCTCAGTTGAAGCCCAAAAGATTTTGCTCCAGCCATTGACCTTAAATCTGTGTATGTCCACCTGCCTCATATGTGTTTCTTTTGACAGCATATGGTAGGATTTTGGTTTCTAATCCACTCTGTTATTTGCTTCCATTTTATGGACAAGTTCATCCCATTCACATTTAGAATTATAATTATCTGTTATGTATTCCCCAACATTTTGGTATCCTCTCCCAGTTCTACCACTTCTTCTTACTTATTTCTTTTTAAACCAGTGGTTTGTTTTAAACCAGTCCCCCTTGTCCCCTCCCTCTATTTACTTCCCTTTCTACCTCCTCCCTTATTATTCCACTCTTTTTATTTTTAAGTCCTAATGAATTTCATCCCCCCTCTCCTACCCTCCCTTTTTGGACCTCCCTATCCCTTGCTTCCCTTGCTTTATCCCTTCTGACTTTCTCAGTAGGGTTAGATAGAATTCTATATAGTAATGGATATAGTTACTTTTCCCTCTCAGGGTTAATTCTGCTGAGAGTAAGGTTTAAATATTACTTCTTAATGCTCTCCTCCTCCTCTTCTTATAATAATGTTCATCCTTTCCCCTTCCTATGTCCTCTATGTGTAGTATAGAATACACTATTTTTCTTAATCATTCAACTTTCTCTTGGTGGCATCTACTATTCATCCCCTGTCTTTTCCCCCCATATCATCTTAGACCATTTAGTACTCCAACCACTCCCTATGAATAATTCTTCTAATTATTATAATAGTGAATACAGTTTTTGAAAATTACACCTAATATTTCTCCATATAGGAATACAAATAATTTGATCTTATTGAAGCCCTTAAAGAGGCAAATTTAAAAATAAGAAGTTTCTTTCTTTCCCCTCTGATTCTTATTTACCTTTTCATGTTTCTCCTGTTTTTTTGAGATTTGATATCTTACTTTCCATTTAGTCCTGGTCTGTTCTGTGCAAATACTTGGAATTCTTCTATCTTTTTGAATGCCCATACGTTCCCTTGGAAGTATATAGTCAGTTTTGATGGGAAGATGGTCCTTGGTTGTAGACCCATTTCTCTTGCCTTTCTGAATATCATATTCCAAGCCTTCCAGTCTTGTAGTGTGGAGGCTACCAGTACCTGTATGATCCTGATTGGTACTCCTTTATATCTGAATTGTCTCTTTCTGGCTTCTTGTAAATTTTTTTCTTTTATTTGGAAGCTCTTGAATTTGGCTATTATATTCCTGTGGGTTGTTTTTTCAGGGTTTAGTGTAGAAGGTGATCTATGAATCCTTTCAATGGTTATATTGCTTTCTTGATGATGAACTTCAGGGCATTTTTGTTGTATAATTTCTTGTAGTATGGAGTCCAAATTTCTATTAATTTCTTCTTTTTCAGGAAGACCAATGATTCTCAAATTATCTCTTCTAGACCTGTTTTCTTGATCTGTCAATTTCTCAGTGAGATATTTCATGTTTCCTTCTATTTTATCAGTGTTTTGACTTTGTTTTATTTTTTCTTGCTGTCTTGAGAGATCATTGGCTTCTACTTGCCCAATTCTTGTCTTTAGAGACTGGTTTTCTGCTTTAATCTTTTGATTTTCCTTTTTGATTTTGTCTATCCTGTTTTCCAGCTGTTTAATTTTGATCTCCAATTTGCTTATCAATTCTTTTGTTTTGGGAGCATCTTTCTCCAATTGCGAGTTTCTGTCTTTTATTTTGTTAATTTCCTTTTGAGCTATTTCCCACTTCTCTTGCCAAATCTCTTCCTTATTTCTCATGATCTCAGATTTGATCTCTTCAAAAGCTTGTGACCAATTTTCATTCTTTTAGGAATGTTTGGATGTGATTGTTTGTTTGTTTTGCTCTGCTGTTTGTTCTGTTGTCTGGTTTTTTCTGTGTAAAAGTTTTCGAGTGTTAAAGATGTCTTCTTGATCTCTCTCTTTTGAGGTTCTTGTGCCAAGCTTGCCATTATTAGTATTTCTTTCTCAGTCAGAAGTCTGAGTGAGGCAGACAGGCTCTCTGCCTATCCTATCGAGCTATGGAGAAGCTTTTGTCTTAGTCACAGTGCTGTGCACCCTCTCAGCTTTATCTTCGCACCTAGGGTTGTTTTGACCTCTTTAGGGTCCTGAGGTGTCAAGTCTAGTTGTTCTCAGCATCAAGCCATCTGGTGGTCCCCTTGCTTGCTCCTCTGCCTGAAGCTTCTTTAATAGTCTCAGGGAGCTCCTTCCACAGTCATGCACCCCTTTCCTCTGGATTCCTACCCAAGGTCTGTGCCTGGGCTCAAGGTCCGTGTTCACTTCTGTGCCTTCTCTCAATATCTGTGTTCAAAGTCTGGTTCTTTAGCCTCTTGGAGTCTTAAGTCTTGCTGCTCTTAGGAGCAGGGCCCAGTTATCCCAGGTAGCTGCCAAGAACTTAATGAATGCCTCAAACATGCTCTAACTCTTATGTCCAGGCTTTGGCACTGTAGGTGGTTCGGGGGGTGAGGGGGTTGGTGAGGGGGTTGCCCAGCTCACATTGTAGTGAGAGCCATTTCACTCTCTTATAGCATGGAAATGCCCAGATCCAACATACCTTCAATGATGTGCCCTATTGTGGGGTCCCTTCGTTCGTCTGGATTTGTTTTTATGTCCTCTTGAGGAGTCCTATCTATGTGGGTTAGGAGAGGTTAATCAGCTGTTTCTACTCTGATGCCATTTTAACCCAGAAGCCAATGTCTCATTTAGATGGTCCTTAAGATAAGCTTTGGACCTGAGCTTCCTTAGGAGGAAATTAGGGATACTATGAAGTAGATAGAAGGAAGGAGTACTTGTATAACATTCTACATAATGGAACTGGAATGAGAATGCTTATATTTTTCAGAAGATATATAGTAAAATATCTAATAAAGGATGATAATGATGCTGGTCCACAATTTGACCATTGCCATTTCCTGTCAGGACATTTATTTTGGCCTCAGTCACCTTCTAGAGGGAAGCAAAAAGACAATGCAAATTTAATAGAAACTGGTTTCAACTGAGTAGAAAACTCTGCTCTTACTTCCCTTTTCCCAAAGTCTCTCACCATAAGTTTTTGCCCCATATAGCCAGACTGCTGGTAGAAATACATATAAAGTAAAATATTTCTAGTCTCCTATTTGATTATGACTATTGCTAGTAGTAATAATTACCATAGCAATGACATCTTGTGTCTTTTAAGGTTATATACATATAAACAAATAAATTTAACCGGGAAGCATTTCTAAAGAAATAAAAGTCCACTTACTACCACATATACACTCACTCATGCACAGTATAACATCTCCTTCCCCTTCCCTCTCCAAAAATGCTTATTTCCTTATCTGCAATGTTGTTTAATGCTTTCAAACCCAATAGAAAGAAGTAGATTCTAAACTAAAATCTAAGCCCCAATGACCAAAAGAAGATAAAAACATGAGTCTAGGAAATGGAATTAAAACGGTGCTTCAAAATTTTCCACTTAGTAAGCAAGATAGAAGAAGCAAAATGTGATGGTAACTAGGAATGTCTACTTAGGAGGAAATAGAATATACAGAGAAAAATAAATAGGTCCATGTCCCATCAGTAGGGCTAGAAAGGAATTTTTTAGCAAGTCACTGACATGTCCTGGGAGAGAATTACAGAAATTAAGTGAACCAAACTTTTTTCATCTTGTAAAATAGACTCCATTTTGAGACTTAATTTTCATTTCTCTTTAAATTCTATCTGCTTTTTATCATAGGAATTGAATGGAATCCTGCATCAGATCTGGGAAGGTCCACATGCCTGTTCTCCCAATTTCAACTCATAAAACTCACTCATCTCCCTCTTGATTTGGGAGGCCTCTAATTTTAACTTTAAATAGAAATTAGATGATCTAAACTTCTATTCTGTTGTGTAGCCTGCTAATTATTTTCTTCTAAAGCATAAAAATCTGTCTACCCCTATATTTGTGTTCCAGTGCCAAAGGAGGTGTCTGGTCCTGATGTGTCATACAAATGACATACATTGCTTAATAAATCAATATGCTCAGATGCTTAAATCTTTTATTACTCAGTTATTTTAGATTTTACTTTTCATACCTACAAGAGCATTTTGATTAGTCAAGGGTGTGTATATGTGTGTTTATGCACATGCAAGTGTTTTCTAGATTATGTACTTAAACAGGGAACCATAAATATTAAAATATTATACTCTAAACCACATTTTTTATCAGCAAACTATTGACTAAAAGGAGACATTGCAAGTTGCCACACTGCTTATGTTTTAGTTGTCTATTACATAAAAACAAACAAGCAAACACAATATTAGATGAAGTAGAGAATTAAAATCTCATTGTCAGCAATTTTTAACCCTCTTTTAGTCACATTACTTTCCATTACATATATATATATATGTAACAGTGATAAGAATATAGATGCATTGGGATAGTGGAGAACTATATCCATGGCTGTTAATATATTAATTGAGCCTTTCATGTCCATAAACTTTGGGAAAAGGAACATATTCCTTCATTTCTTTTCATGGTCTCGAAACCTAATAGTTGCTAAAAAGATAGAGCTGAAGTGATCTACAAAGCTGCTTCCAATTTATTTTTCTGTGGTTGTTGCATATTTCTTCTTTTTTTCTAAATGATAAAATGCTGGTTTGATTTTACATTAAAATAGACTAATAGTATCTTTATTTTTACATCTTGGTCTAGTAAGATATAGTAATTTGTGTATAACTTCATTTTTAGGCTAGGTACAGTGCTGTTCAACTGTAACATTTAACGTCTAATTAACTTGGACATTTATGATACTCATTTTTGTGAAAAACAAAACAAAGTACTCAGAATATGTAGTGAAGGGATTGACCAATGATCCCAGGCCTGATGATGGCTGATGCTCTCCCCATAAGGACTTTAGAATACACAAAGACATTCTGTAATGATTTGAGATTTCCTAACTACATACTTAAGAGAAATGCTCATGACTGACTGTGAAGATAGAGTTGTAGAACATTCAAAAGTCAGGGACAAACAAAAATGAGTCTGTGAGCCTGATTCTTTGATGTGTGACTGGCATTTGAGTAGAAATTGAGCTATTGTGGGCTTCCAATGAAAGAGGATCATTAGGCCCTCTCATAACAATAGATTTCATAAAGCTGAATGCCAATGATCCTACTAATTCTTCTCTTTCTTTTATTTTTCTTCTTTCTTCCTCTTAGGTAAAAGAGGCAAAAAAGATTGGAGATAGCTAAGACTTCATGAGCCTCACAGAAGTGAGTCACCAGAAGTATAAGTGCTAGAATCCATGCTGAGATTTCACAGAAACTAGGAGGTAAAAAGTCAGGTGCCAAGATGCCTGCTTAATACAGCCAAGGAATATAAGAGTTTCTGACTCATCTAACCAATGGTCTGAATTTGGTTGGGCAAATGCAATGTATAACTTTTAAGTAAATTAAATTTTAATTTTAATTTGTTTTCATTTAATTAGCTACAGGGACTGAAGTAATAAAGGGGATACTATGACCCTTGACCTTGTGGGCAAGGATGTTTGCATTTCAAATCCTTCAGGATCTTGTCAGTAAACATCTTTATAAACATCAATTGATGCTAATTATCTAAATTACATTTTGCAAGTGCTTACTATGTATGTGCCAGGCACTATGCTGGGATCTGAAAATATAAAAGTAAAACTGTTCATTTCTGTCTTCAAAGGCCTTATATTCTATTGGGGAGATAAAAAATAAGTTAATTAAATACATAAGCAATAAAAACAGAATCATGCAAATCATTTCAAGAGGAAAATAACACTAATAATTAGGGAGATAGAGAAATGCCATAGGTAAAAAATAAACCCAAGAAGTACTTTGAGAGAAGTGAGAGGCTTTATGAAAAAGAGTTAAGGATAGGTTGAATTCTGCACATGAATATCTATTCAAAGGTTTGGTGGTGAACGAAAAAATAATATACATGAGGAACAGTCCAATTTGACTAGAATAGAGGTCTTGAAGGGGAATCATTAAATAAATTAAAAGATAGATTTGATTAATATTGTAAAATGCCTTAAATTTCAGGCTGAATACTACGTATTTTATCATTAAAACCATTAGGAGTAATTGAGGATTGTTGAGTATTGGGGTGATCTGGCAAAATCTTTGTTTTAAGAATATCAAAACAGCAGTTACTTTTTTTACTTGCCTGTCATCAATTAAAAAGTTTGGGGGGGGGCAGCTGGGTAGCTCAGTGGATTGAGAGTCAGGCCTAGAGACAGGAGGTCCTAGGTTCAAATCTGGCCTCAGGCACTTCCCAGCTGTGTGACCCTGGGCAAGTCACTTGACACCCATTGCCCACCCTTACCACTCTTCCACCTAGGAGCCAATACACAGAAGTTAGGGGTTTAAAAAAATAAAAAAGTTTGGGTCTGGATTATACAAAAACATTCATAGCTCCACTCTTTTTGATGGCAAATATGGGAAAATGAGGGGTGTCCCTCTATTGGGGAATGGTTGAACAAATTGTGGTATATGGTGGTGATGGAATACTATTGTGCTGTAAAGAATGATGAACTGGAGGATTTCTATATGAATTGGAAGAACCTCCATGAACTGATGCAGAGTGAAATGAGCAGAACCAAGAAGACATTATACACAGAAAATGAAACATTGTGTAATGATAGAATGTAATGGATTTTGCTACTAGTAGCAATACAATAACCCAGGACAATCCTGAGGGACTGATGAAAAAGAATGGTATCCACATAGGGGGAAAGAACTGTGGGAGTAGAAATGCAGAAGAAAAACATATGAAATCACTTGTTTATATGGGAGAATGTTTTGGGGTTGTGCTTTCAAAAGATTGTTCTATTGCGAAAATAAATGATGTGGAAATAGGTATCACATTATAACATTGGTTTAACCCAGTGGAATTGATTGTGGGATCCCAGAGGGGTGAGGGAAGAGGGGAGGGAAAGAAAATGTATTATGTAAAGATATAAAAATACTTTAAAAAAACAAAATTAAAAATGTATTTGTTTATTATTATCTGATGGATGTGATGTTACATCTCTGTGGAATATCCCTCCTTCATCTTTCAAAGATAGTGACAAAGATTTAGCAGCCATATAGGCTTAAAATTTCATATATATTTTATCTGGTTGGTTAACTGAATTAATTTAGTTATCTCTTTAGCAATAGTAGTTCTAACATCACTAGTCCAATTATTCTTTTGCAAAAATGTGAATTGAGCAATTTTGCCTTGCCTTAGTCATTAATGTCATTAATAAACTGCCATCCTCCAATCCACCCCAGATATTACATCTCATCCAGCTTTGAAAAACTTCTTTTCTTCAAAAAAGAGCACACAGATATACATCATCTATATCCATCTTTCCTAACCAATCTCAGTTTATGTTGAGCTCTTCAACTCCTAGTTATTTCTATTATAACATACCTCCTAAAGGGACTCAGAGAACCTGGAATAGTTGGGGTAGTGGACATGACAAAGTAAGTGGAAAGTCAGTTATCTCTTCCAAAATGTTTTAATTTTTTCTATTAATGTTTTTAATCTAGATAATCAATCAATAGATTATATGACTAGCAGGTTAGTAGGTAAAGCATACAATCTATTTTTTTAATTAATTTTTAAAAATCACTTTAAATAGCGTAATAACAAGCACAGACTATTAGGCAAATTTCTGCATAAGTCCCCTCAGAGTATCTGCATCAGAAACATTATTTCTATTATAAGCCTTCTCAATTTCTTTTCTTTCTAGTCTTTGATCATGTATTTTATTATTCCTTATTCTCATTTTCATTAGAAACATTCATTGTAGGGGCATTTGTGACAAGAAAAATATGAAGTAAAAAATACAGAGAGTTTCCAGGAAGATGGCAGCTTAGACAGAACGAATCTTAAAACCTCCGCACCCTTACACACTGAGATAGAAAACAATGAGCTTCCAGAAGGAAGAGGAACAAATATAATAATGGGACAGAGCAGGGGGAACCCTACTGCAGCATAACTAAAGAGGTAAGCCAATCAATATAAAGGCTTCAATTGAACTGTTTAGTCTGAGGGTGTAGAAGGGGAATCCCAGGATGCCTCCCCCACGTGCTGTAGAGTCTCCAGTGGTCCAGGAGATCTCAGGGCCTGTGGGCACACCAATCAAGAGAGAGGGCCTTGCTGGCACCGGACTCGGGGAGATAAACACAGGCACTGGAGAGGTGACTGGAGGAGAAAACCAGAGAAAAACAACAAAAATACCTGGAAGATGGTGGTTTAGAGAAGGCCAAATCCCAGACCTCACACAGATTGGCTTCCTGATACCAAGATAGAGAACACAGGGCTTCAAGAGGAAAGAAAACCAGATCAAACACAGTGGATAGTGCAGAGGGACCCCACTGCTGAAGAGATTGGTTCAGCAAAAACCCTCCTTCTTGTCCCCCCACAGTTTTTCTGTTTTGTTTTTTGTTTGTTTGTTTGTTTCTTTTTCCCTCCTCTTGAGGTTTTAGTGTCAGGGCTGATTATGCAGTAAAATTAATCGAATCAATACAGCATTAATCCCAACAATTGGACAGACAAGAAGTAGTCAGAGGGCAGAGAAAGTAACTACAAACCTCCATTGCCAGCTGAGGGAAGATCTTTCATCAAAGATCATTAAATACATCTGCTGAAACTAGCAGAACAAGGAAGGAAAAATATGAGTAAGCAACAGAGAAAAGACATGACAATTGACAGCTTCTTTCAAGAAAGTGAAAAGAGAGCAAATGAAATAGAAATAAAAGAAGAGGAAGTAGTCCCAGCGAACTGGAAACAGGCTTTGGAAGATCTGAAAATTTAATTAACTCAAGAACTTCAGGAACTCAAAAAAGCAAACAAGAGAGGCAAGAGAGGCTGAAGACAATTTGAAAAAGGAAATACAGGAACTAAAACAAGAAAATAAAGTCTTAAAAGCCAGAATTGGCCAGCTTGAAAATGAAGCAAAGAAGGCAAAAGATGATCTACAAAGAAAATCAGACCAGAAGGAGGATGACCAAAAAGCCATGGATGAAATTCAATCTTTAAAAAACAAAACTCAAAACCTAGAAGCAAATGACTTCACAAGGCAGCAAGAGTATATTAAACAAAATAAAAAAAAATGAAAAATTTGAGGAGAATATTAAACACGTCATTGATTTGGCCAAAGAACTGGAGAACAGAGCTAGAATAGACAGCTTAAGAATTATTGGTTTACGAGAACATCATGATAAAAGAAAAAGGTTTAGATAGCACCTTACAAGAAATTATCAGAGAGAATTGCCCTGAAATTTTTGAACAAGAGGGAAAAGAGGACTATATACTTCGAGGAGAAAGTATGGGCATTTAACAAAATTGAAGATTTCCAAGTTTTTGCACAAAAGAGACCAGGACTAAATGAAAAGTTTAATACCCAACCAAAAAAATCAAGAGAAACATGAAAAGGTAAATAAGAAACAGAGGGAAAAGAAAGAAAACTCATAATTTTTAAAATTTGACTCTTTAAGGGCTTAAATAAAATCTAATTATCTGTATTACTATGTGGAGAAATGCTATGTATAATTCTCTGTAGGGAACTCTATTCACTATTATAATATTCACTATTATAGAAACCAGAAGAATAATTCATAGGGAGAGGACAGGATACTAAATGGTCTAAGATGACATGGGGGGTGGGAAAGAGAGGAGGGAATAGTAGGGGACACCAAGAAAAATCTGAGCAAATAAGAAAAATAGGTTATTCTATTACACACAAAGAGGGCATGGGAAGGGGAGGGGATAAATACTATTATAAGAAGGAGAGGAAGAGAGCATTAAGAGGTAATAATCAAACGTTACTCTCATTGTAATCAACCCAGAGAGGGAAGAGTAGCTTTATTATCCATTAGGAGAAAAAACTCTACCTAACCCTACTGAGAGAGTCAGAAGGGATAAACCAAAGGGAGGAGGGGAGTGGGGAGGTCAAAAAATGGAGGGGAGAAGAAGGGGGAGGGAATTCATTAGGCCTTTAAAAAACAAAAAGAGGGGAATAACAAGGGAGGGGGCAGAAAGGGAAGACAATCAAGGGAGGGGATAAGGGATACTGGCTCAAAGCAAACCACCGTTTAAAAGAAAAGAAGTGGAAGAAGAAGAGGTGGGTCTAGGGAAGGATAAGAAAATGTCAGTGAATGCACAACTGATAATTGTAACTCTGAATGTGAATGGGATGAACTCCCTCATAAATGGAAGCAAATACCAGAGTGGATCAGAAACCAAAATCCTACCACAGGTTGTCTACAAGAAACATATATGAGGTGGGTAGACATACACAAGTTTAAGGTTAAGGGCTTGAGCAAAATCTTTTGGACATCAAATGAGAAAAAGAAGGCAGGATTGGCAATTATGATACCTGACAAAGCCAAAGTAAAAATAGATATGATTAAAAAAGACAGGAAAGATCGTTATATCCTGATTAAAGGCAGTATAAACAATGAGGAAATAACACTGCTCAATTTGTATGCACCAAGTGGTATAGCATCCAAATTCATAAAGGAGAAACTGGCAGAGCTCAAGAAAGAATTAGATAGTAAAACCATAATAGTGGGAGATCTAAATATTCCTCTTTCAGATCTAGATAAATCAAACCAAAAAACAAATAAGAAAGAGGTAAGAGAGGTGAATGAAGTCCTAGAAAAATTAGATTTAATTGATATGTGGAGAAAAATAAATAGGGGCAAAAAGGAATACACCTTCTTTTCAGCTTCACATGGTACATTCACAAAGATTGACCATGTAATAGGGCATAGAAACATTGCAAACAAATGCAAAAGAGCAGAAATAATAAATGTAACCTTCTCAGATCATAATGCAATAAAAATAATAATTAGTAAGGGCACCTGTGTGGGAAGCCAATAAGAGAATAGATAAAAATCTGAGACCCCTCTTTTGACACCTCTTATGATCCATGCCTTTTCTTATTGGAAAAACATTATAGAGTTATTGGAAAGTCCATACTCAGACCAGAAGCTACTGAGTTAACAATTTCTCTCCTTGATAATTAAGAAGTCCAAACCCTAAAAAATATATTACTTAGATAAGGATTGGAGCCGGACAATTTAGTCCAGACTATCTGACCAGGTGCAGATCTGTAAATCAAGGCAGAACGCAATTAGTAAACATCTCCATGAAATTTATTTCTGCTCCCAGAAGTAAACCCTACTAATTGGTGGTTGGAATTTGGCCCTTGTCCTTGCACCTATATCTCTACTTTTTAGACTTTAATGGATTGTGTATGATTTGTAACCCCATTCACAGCTGTTATTCTTTCTTTGTGTTCTTTGTTTGAAACCAGTATAAAATAAAGTCCAAATCCCATTGCGTTAGAACAGCATGGGCTAACCACTAGTCTAGTTGTTCTCATTTTCTTTCTCCTGCTTTAACCATCCTATGCCACCACGCCGCTCAGGACCCCAAAAAATCATATAGAGGCATGGCCCCCTATATGAATGGCGCCTAACGCGGGGGCTTTCTGAGCAGTGCGAATACCTTTTCCCCTCAAGCCAAAGCGCTTCCTAAATTCAGGTGGCTAGGAGACTCATCCCCACCCCCCTCCGGTTTCGCTGCTGGCTCACAGAGAGGAGAACGTGGGGGATTCGAGGTGAGTAACTTTTATCTTTTATCTTTTCAATTTAAGACAAACAAACACCATGGGGCACAGTGAATCAAAGGAAAGAATTCTTTTTATTGCTATAACTGATTATACCCTCAGGAAATGGGGGGCAAAAATTAGTAAAGAACAGCTCACTAAATTTCTTGATCTTATTAAAAATTGTAGCCCATGGATTCCCTTAGAATTCTGGCAAAAAGTTGGCAATGATTTGAAAACTTATTGTATTGAGCATGGACTAGAACAAGTGCCAGTAAAAGTTTCGTCTGCTGAAAAAACAATTTTGTTATCTGGTCAAAATGCAGAGAATGAAATCTTTAAGGTTTCAATGTTAGAATCAGAGGAGGAGGAAAAGGCTCCTTGTAAATCAAACTGGAACTTTAAAATTCGAAGGAAAAAGCCACAAGCAGCAGACCCTCCCCCACCTAAAAACCTCTCTTCCAAAGAGGAAAGAGAGATAACAGCAGAGGAGCCTCTGCTGCTTGAAGCTCCAATTCCACAGCCCCAGCCCCAGAATATAGGGTTTAAAGGGGCAATAAAAAATGCTCAGAAGGACGGAGACACGTCGTTCTGTTTCCCAATTATTTTTAGAGCAGATGAATTGGATGATGATGAAGAAGTAGCTCCTACATGGGAGCCTCTTCCCTACAAAGTGTTAAAAGAAATTAAGACAGCTTGTTCTTCATATGGTCCTGCTTCTCCATACGCTTTAACTTTGGTGAAAACTTTGGAAGGGCTTTGGATCACTCCCTTGGATTGGAATCATATAGCAAAATATTCCCTTTCTGCAGGAGACTACCTCTTTTGGAAATCAGAATTTGATGGGGTGGCAAAACAGAAGGCAGCCATTAATAAAAAACAGGGCATCAGAGTTACTAAAGAAATGTTACTTGGAATAGATGAATGGGAATTACATGCTGATCAGCTTAATTTACCTAGAGAAGCTCTAATTCAATGTACAAGGTGTGCCTTAGAGGCTTGGAAAAGGATCCCAGCAACTAAGAAACTGTCCACAGGTTTGGCTGAGATTAGACAAGGATCAGAGGAAAGATACTCAGATTTTGTAGAAAGGTTAAATCAAGAAGTAACAAAATATACAAATGATGAATATTCAATCCGGATAATAGTCCAAAAGTTTGCCTATGACAATGCCAATAAGGTGTGTCAGAGCATGCTTCAAAATATTAAAGAATCTGGGACTATTGATGACTACTTGAAAGCTTGTGAGGACTTTACTCCAGCATATATGCAGGGTATAGTCATCGCAGCAGCCCTGAAAGGAAAAACATATTCTGAAATGATTAAGGGCTCAAAGACTGCAAAAGACTCTTGTTCCAATGCCCCTAACTCTTTGTGTCCCAGATGTGAGAAAGGTTACCACTGGAAGAAAAATTGTAATTCCAAATTCCATCGAAATGGTTACAGATTACCTGATAAGAGATTTCAGGGAAGATGGAAAGGAGGCCAACCACTGGCCCCACTAATGACTAAATTTAGTCCAAGAATTCATCCTAGCTTAGCCAGTTCCTTGCTAGAGTTAATCAGTTTTCTGAATAATAAACTTTCTTTTTTCTCCAGATTTCTTTAGCCACGTAAGATGTGATTTATTGATCTTTGATAGGATGTCTTATATTTGTTAGAGTATGCGTGAAATGCCCGGGAAAAATGTTTTTGAACAGTCTGTGTGTCTATATGTTGTGTTTATGTGTCTCTAATCTGTTTGTAATGGTTTTGTTTGTCTGTGATCACAATGGAATTTTGGAGAAAATAAATCTCTCTCTCTCTTTCTCATTCATTCCGGAGGAATGGGAAAGACAGACAGAGGAATTTGAGAAATTCAGAAAAATAACATCTCCAATGGATTTCTGAGTGTTTTAAACTCTAAAAAATTTAATTGATTAAAAGAAATCATATTCTCTGCTCTCATTAAGGCGAGAATCAACAAGATAATTTGTCTACTTTTCTTCTTCCATTTCTTACTGGCCATAAGAAAGGGAACAAAGAAATAGTAAGACAATAACAGGGGACAGATTTGATCCCACCACCAAATTCTATCAACAGGTTAAATACTGAGATATATATTTAATCAAATTTAACAAGGATTCTAAATGCAATCTAAAAAAATTTTATTCAGACAGAAAAGGCAATGATTCTGAACTGTGTACTGAGGTTCAGAAGTGCAATTTAAAACTTTCTTAGCTAATCAGAATCATCAATGCATCTAAATGCTTAACTGAGAGTGGTAAAAACCTTTTGGATTGCCACAAGTTTAATCTACCATTAATCACACTGAAGTTAGTGAAAATCTTAACATAAATTATTAGAACAATACCATTGAGTTATATTTTGTAATTAGACCCCTTTAAACAGAGAATGGTTCATGAGAAAAATTTAAGCCAAAATTGAATCATCCATGCTGCCTCAGTTCAGCAAAAAATAATTTTGGCAAGTCACAAAACATAGCTCCTTTTTCTCAAAACTCACAGCCCTTTCTCTAATTCTTTAGGATGCATGTTTGCTAAGAATTTGAATAGATACTGATGGTATAGTATAAATCTATTGACTAACAGTTAGAAAATGGAATTTCAGTTAATTTTAAATATGCACAAACTTTATATTGAAGAAGTTATCTATTAAGACTTGCAGTATATAAAATACAGTTTTAAATAATCAAATTTGCCAAAAATGCTTATCAAACTGAATTTGAGGATTGCAAATTATATAAGGATGCTAGTTCATGATTTAAAATAAATATTTAATCAGGTATGTAGATTTGTCCTAAGATATGGAAAAGCCAGGCTACAGGTTTTATTCTTTTTTAAGCAGAGGTCTGAAAGAATAACTGGTATATGTAGGAAACCTTGTTAAGAAGTTTTAATCAGGGACAATTTGGATATAGTGAAGTTTAAATTAATATTCATCTGGAAGTGATAAATCATCAAAGTTTTAAAATAATGAGGCAAATTTTATAAATGCAGTAACTAAAGAGTTAAAGAGCACAGCAGCTTGAAAAGCGGCTGCAGCCTTGGACATGTTTCAAAAATAATTTAACCCCTTCTACATATAGGAGGGAGAGTCTCTGACTATAAATATTTTCAGCAACAATTTTTACTAACTCAAACTCAGTAAAGTGAAACAATTAGTAAGAAGGTAATGTTAATTTTGTAACTTTCAGAAATCTGGTTCAGCTTAAGTAGTCATCTCTATTTCAAATAATATTAGAAAATGCAATAATAATTATTGTGACAACTTAAATTTATGCTTTAAGTTACTAGATCCTAGTCAAATTATGTCTCCTATGTTCACTATTTCACTTGTATTTAAAGGTTAATTGAATTGATTGTATTCTCATAATATTTGTGATTTGTAGTAATATATTCAAATCCAGAATGTACAATTATAACAAAACGCAGAACCCTCTCTATTCAAGATAACATTGATGAAAACTTAATTCCAAGCAAAGTTGTTCACTCTTTTCTATATTACAAAAAAGAATCAATTTATTCATTGAGAAATTATTGAAAAAGAAAATTTGTTTATCATATTTTGTAACATTATAATTTTTCATTGGGTATGTAAATCTTGGAAAACTTTCAAATGCTATTGGTAACAATTACTATTTAAGGTAAAAGTCATTGGATTTACAACTGATATTACTCATTTGTGGATTATTGATTTGGATTCACCATTCAAAAGAAAGATGTCATTGATAAATAATCCTTGACTCTTACCTCAAGTCAAACAATATTATACTCCCTTCCCTCCTTTTTCCTTATTCAAAGCAAAGTGATATAAAAATTGAAGCCCCAGAAATTTGAATATGTAAAGCAAGGCTATATGTTCCACTGTTTACTTAAAAAACTGTACATATCCCAAGAATTGTTTCAGTGAAAGTTTGTTTGAACCTCTTGTAAATTAATTTATTTGTATAATTTTCTGACCATCAATTTGAATAACTAATTACAAATACAAAGAAACAAATAATACTCCAGAATTATAATATGGGGATCGAGGTTTTATTCATACAGGAAATGGATCTGAGTTTTGGGTAAAAGGCATTTCACTAAATCTAAAATATATATATATAATTTTGAATCTTAAAACATTTTTTTACTTAAAAACATTGTATTTTTCCCTGAATTTTTAATTTTATTATTGCTTTTCCTTTTAATTTTTTATAGAATTGACTTTTTCCCTTTTTCTTATTTTTTATACTTAAAGTACATAAAATCAATGTTAATCCTTTTTTATTTCAAAGTAATATAATTTTAATATTAAAACATACCCACAAAGCCTTAAGTCTATGGAAACCTGCCATGAATTGGTAAATACCATGGGACTACAATTAATGATTCTGTCTGATTACAGGAGAAGAGAACAAAAGAGCCACAGGGTCAAGGAGACTACCCAGTCCAATGGGATTGGTAAGAAACTGCACAGGGCCTAGCACTACAAGGTCAAAAAAAGACTGTACCAATCCAAGAAGGATTGACAAAACTTTCTCATGCCAATACCAAAGGACTTAAACTTAGTGATTGGGGTTCGGGGTTGCAGTTTTTCTGACATATGTTAGAGGCTGGACTTCCTTGAACTTCACCCTGGTTAAGTACCAAAGGTTGGCCATTATCTTGGCTCAAGTGCAGGCAAATCAGACCAGGGAAAGACACTTCCCTTTCTCACAAAAAAATTTGGTCCTTTTCTTTCTCTTATAAGTGTGGTAACTTTCTATAGACCTGGCTTCTAAACGGGTACTTGCACCATTGCTTAAATCACTTTACTTGGGCCTTGATACAAGGACCTGCTATGAGTTTAATTTCCCCTACATTTTTGCCCATAAGACTTTGATATTTTGCATTTCATTCACAAGATATTTTCTTCTCTCTTTTATTTGAATTTTTTAAATTTAAAAAAAAAATTTCTTTTACAAATTGATTTATACAACCCCCAAACTCAGTCATGTATCCTTAACTGATCTGGATGTTAGCCTTAACCCTCTTCAGGGGAGAATGTATGTTTTATAATCTATAATGTAAAGTTGAAATTCTTTTGAGAGTAATTTCAAGATAAGAAGTTTGCCACATCCCCAGAATCCAGACGATGAACCTGTTTGGAAGAAGACACCATGAAGATGCCTGCAGAGATCTACACTGCATTAAGAAGATCCCATAATGAACTTTGGGGTGCAGTTAAATGAAATATGGGGAATTGAATGCATCTGTTTTGAATGTACACTCTTGTGCCAAAGGGGACTGCCCCCTAATTGGCTTTTTGTCAATGCGTCTGGCAATCATTTGATCATTGTTTTTGTCCTCTTTTCTTTTTATCCTCAAATTTGTGTAACTTAAAAGTTAGTTACGTATGCAAGAGCCTTCAGGGAGACTAACTTCCCTTGGATCTCATAAGAGAGATTCACACACCCCAACATGTGAATGCCCTATTTTATTTGTTATGGTTCTGTTTTGCTTTTCATTTCTCATTAGATCACTCAGATCTTCAATAAGGCAAATTCAAATTGAACTAAAATCTTTTCAATTTAAAACAAAAGGAAAAGATATTGAGAGCAATAGAGAGACACATGGTCGATTACCATAATCTATAAATCTGAACAGAACCTCTTGTAGTTTGTAAACTCTCTATAACTGATAGCTGTGACCATTCGCTATAACTCCACTCAAAAAA
>NC_058135.1:67456107-67476141 GCF_016433145.1 Gracilinanus agilis | reverse complement strand
AATGTAGTCAAAATCAGAAGGGAAACAACAAATTGGGAAAAAATCTTTATAACGAAAAACTCTGACAGGGGTCTAATCACTCAAATATACAAGGAGTTAAATCAATTGTATAAAAAATCAAGCCATTCCCCAATTGAAAAATGGCAAGAGACATGAATAGGCAATTTTCAGGAAAAGAAATCAAAAGTATCTATAAGCACATGAGAAAGTGTTCTAAATCTCTAATAATTAGAGAAATGAAAATCAAAACAACTCTGAGGTATCACCTCACACCTAGTAGATTGGCTAAAATGATAGCAGGGGAGAGTAATGAATGTTGGAGGGTATGTGGCAAAACTGGGGCATTAATGCATTGCTGGTGGAGTTGTGAACTGACCCAACCATTCTGGATGGCAATTTGGAATTATGCCCCAAGTGAGATAAAAGAATGGCTGCCCTTTGATCCAGCCATGTGATTTCTGGGTTTGTACCCACAAAGAAATCATAGATAAACAAACTTGTACAAAAATATTTATAGCTGCGCTCTTTGTGGTGGCAAAAAACTGGAAAGCAAGGGTATGCCCTTCAATTGGGGAATGGCTGAACATATTGTAGTATATGTTGGTGATGGAATACTATTGTGCTCAAAGGAATAATAAACTGGAGGAATTCCATGTGAACTGGAAAGTCCTCCAGGAAATGATGCAGAGTTAAAGGAGCAGAGCCAGAAGAACGTTGTACACAGAGGCTGATACAATGTGGTAAAATCTAATGTAATATACTTCTTTACTAGCAGCAATGCAATGACCAAAGACAATTCTGAGGGATTTATGGAAAAGAAAGCTACCGACATTCAGAGGAAGAACTACAGGAGAGGAAACACAGAAGAAAAAGAAATGCTTGAACAGTTCGGTTGATGAGGACATGATGGGGTATGTGGACCTAAAAGGACCACGCCAATGCAACTATCAATAATATGTAAATAAGTCTTGACTGACCTCACATGTTAAAACCAGTGGAAATTCGAGTTAACTATGGGGGGGGGTAATAGTTTGAGAGGGTGAAGGGTAAAGTAAAAACATGAATTATGTAACCATAGAATATTTTTCTAAAAATAAAAAAAAATAATTTAAAAAATACATCTTCTGAGTTTGCTTTTCTTCTTGCCCAACACTTGCTTTCAGTTTATTGTATTTTTATGAAAAAGCAAAAATGCTTTTTCTTTTTCTGTACCTGTTATCCTACTCATGGAGAAAGCCATTGAAATCCATGATTTCTTTAGCAAATATTTTGTTATTTGATTTAGAGACTTTCTGAGAGCACTGAACAATCAAATGACCTACCCATAGTCAAACAGCTAGTATGTTTCAGAGTGACATCTTCAGGACTCTACACTCAGTCCTATATCTACTAGACCAAATTCTCACCAACTCTTATTAATTTAATTTTCACACCTAAAGAGCTGATTTCCTCACAGATTAATAGGATTTAATGTTGCAAGGTCATTTAAATATATTAGTTCATTTAATCTTTAAAATAATACACTATTATTTTTTAGAAAAGGAAATTCAATCTCATATACACCTAGTGATTTGCTCAAAGTCAAGCAACTAGTTAAGTGGTATAGCTTGAATAGGAACACTAGTCTTCAGACTCCCATTTAGCACTCTCCATTATACAAGATCGCCTCATTAACACCATAAGGAATATCTTATGGTTAACGGTGAAAGGGCTAATGTGCATGGACCATTAGTTTCAGATAGCACTCTTCTTGGAGTACTCTTTTATTATTTTGACCCTTTAAGAAGTAAGAGACATTCATTGTAATTTCTTATATGCCTTAAACTGATGTATTCTAAGTGGTTATTTGGGTCAACATGCCAAATATATAAAATGTGAAATGGCTGTTCAGACAGCCAATTTGCCCCTGGAGATGAGCTCTTGAGGTTTTAATAAATGGAATGAGTAAATGATTTTTAAAGATGTGTTCATCCTTCTCTAGGTATCTGAATTAATTAAATCAATCTGCCTTAATAAGGCAAGTGTAAATGTTTCTAAAGTGTGTTGAAAGCGATTTGGTTTAAATAGGAGACCAATTGTACATTCACCTTTCAAGTAGGAATTGGTTAATTGTTACCAATTTAAATATAATTTTTCTTATTGAATTATTGAGATCCCAATAGAGAGATTTTTTAGCCCTTGAAATTTAAGTGGTTATCAAAGAGAATGCCCCTGAAGATTTAAACTATATTTGATTATAATCTTGATAGCTGTAGCCTGTTCCTTCTAGCATTTATAGCGAATAACAAAGCTCAGTGTAAGATTACTTAAGAGTGATCCTGAGAATATGCATTATAACTGCAGCTAGAGTTTTTAATGTCTTGATTTGGGGAAATTTGAGCCTAAAACTTTCTCTGGAATATCATGTCCATTTAATATCTAATCAGAGACATAGCTATTTTTTTTCTTTTTGTTTCAGGCACAAATATTTTGATCCCCATTACCATTCCCACCTAAATGACTGGAAATGTCACTAGCTTGGAATTAAGGGGTGGTAGACAGAATAAGGATCAAGTTCTTCAGAACCAGCCCACTGGTTCAGTGTTACTTTAAGAGAAGTCAGAGATAACGTAAATAAGAAGTTCATCCTAGTACATTACCTAGTAATTTATTCAAAATGTAATTATCCATCATAACTTGAGGCTACATTCATTCCATTATTTCTAGTAGTTAAAGGAGTTCAAGCATAGATAGAGTTCCTAAAATTCAGCCCTTGTGACAAAGGCTTGGAATCAATCCAATTCCAGAGCATAATATATTAATGGTTTCTTTTTTTATATTTGGACATTAATGTTATTCTGTTTCTAACAATTTTTTTTTCATTTTAAAACTAATATCCCTATTAGAACAGTACCTGACCTGCCACTTCTTTTAGACTCCACATTGTACCACAAGTGGTAGGTATTGTATCACCATGGGGATTGTAGGGGACATCTATTCCACGTATAGCTAGGCAATTTGTATAAATTTTGTAACTTCCTTTTATTTATTTTTGGAACAGAAACTACTTTAAAAAATGAGATTTTTTCCAATGACCATAAATTAAAATATTCAAAAAACTGTTGTAAACTAAAATTCTTGCTTTGCTAGAAATGGTTTGATCAGGGCAACATCTGGTTGAGTTTCTGTCACATTGTTTTAAGCTAGTCAAACTTTTCCTCTAAAAGGGTTTTAATGGCCAGAGACAATGTGGCAGACTATAAGAAGAAATGCAACTGAAATCTCAAATATTCTCTTCCTAACAACTTTAAAATAATGATTCAAATAAAATTCAGGAGAGGGAGAGTCAACAAAAAGATCATGATGAGATTTTTTCCCCCCAGCCCAAGATAGAAAACACTATCCTAAGCTATTTATAACTGCTAGTAATTGATTTAATTTGATCTTCACTGATGGTGTATTGACCTTTTTTATCTTTACTGCTTTTGATTTGGTTTTCTTCTCCCTTTTATAATCAGATTAAACAATGAGTTATCCATTTTGCTGATTTTTCATAAAATTAATTCCTATATTTATTTATTACTAAATGGCTCTTATTTTCAGTTTTATTGATAAGACCTTTAATTTTTAGGATTTCTAATTTGGTGCTTACTTGTGAATTTTCAATTAGTTATTTTTTTGTTTTTTAATTACATTTCCAGTTGTTTTTAGCTTTGCTTTCCCTATTTTATTAACATAAGCATTTAGAGATGTATATTTATCTCTAATCACTGTTTTTGCTGTATCTCATAGCTTTGATCCAATATGTCATCATTCTCTTTAATGAAATTAATTATTGTTTTAATAATTCATTCCTTAAGATCAAGTTAGTCTCCAATTAGTTCATACTTTTTTGTTCCTAAGGTCTCTTGTTATATACATTTTTAATTGTATTAGGGTCTGAAAGTGATGCATTTTATTTTTATGATTTTCTATATTTAATTTTACTGGCTTTGTATCCTAATATATGGTCAATTTTTGCAAAAGTGCCATTACCATTGAGATGAAGCATTCTTTTCTGTTCTCATTCAATTCTCTCCACATATCTATCATATTTAATTTATCTAAGATATTTTTCATCTCTTTGATCTCTATCTTACATATTTTTGTTAGGTTTACTTAGTTCTGAGAGGAGAAAATTGAAACCTCCACTATAATTGTTTTTAAATTAAACTCTATTTACTTCTATAACTCATTCAATTTTCCCTTTAAAAATTTGGATGCCACAACATTTCATTCATATAGTTCTAATAATTGTAATGTTTCATTATCTATGTTATCTTTAATATACCACAATTTCCTTATTTATCTCTTCTGAGTATAATTATTTTAGTTTTCACTTTGCCAGAGATCATGATTGATACTCTTGATTTCTCTACATCAACTAAGGCAAAGTATATTCTGCCAGAACTCTTTATTTATTTTTTTCTACATGTCTCTCATTATTAAGTATGTTTCTTGAAAACAATATATTGGATTTTTTTATCTGTTCTTCTGTCCATTTTCATTTTATGGATGAATTTATCCCATTCACATTCAATGTCAAAATTACTTCCCTTAATTCTGTTTTGCCTCACTATTTGTCCTTTTCTTCCTTTCTTTTTGCCATAACCCTACTATCTACTTTCTCTCTAATTCCCACCCTTTCTTAGAAACCTTCCCTTATCTTCTCTCTTTGCCTTCTTACTTCCACCTTTCTAAAGGTCCCTCCCTTATCTATTTTTTCTTACCTTTTAATTTTTATTCTATCCAACTATCCAAAAGTCCCCTCTTTAACCTCCCCATATTCCCTCCTATTTCTTCATATGACTTTGATCCTAAGAATCCCTAACTTATCTTATTCCAAAAGTCTCTCACTTATTCCCTCACCTTAACTTCCCATTTCTTCATATGTACTCCCTTCTAGTATCCCTCCCTTTTCTTCTCCACTGACTTCCTTTCTCTTAAGATACTCCTCCTTCTCTTAGTCCCTTGGTCCTATAAGGGGATTCAGTCCCTTCCTTATTCTAATCTCTTTCTTTCTCTCTTTTTAATATGTTCACAATACTTTATGCCTTTACTTTTTTTGTTGTTGTTCTCTCTTTATCCCTGATCTGATGAAAGTAGGGTTCTAGTACTTTTAGCCCTTATACCCCTCCTCCCTTCCTCTGTGGCAGTTCTTCCACCATTTCCCTTTTATATGAGATAGTTGTTACATTTTAACTGTTATTGGTCTATTTTATTATCATTTTGGTTCATTCATTTTATTTATCTTGACTTCAAGTTTATATATATCTGGGTAATGATGTAATTCTCAAGGGTTATAAATGAAATTTCCCACATATGAATTAAAGAACTTGACCTTTTGGGCTGTTTATGGTTGGTCTTTCATTTTTGTCTTTTTTTTTTAATAGATAAAATTTTCTAGTAATTTCTGTGTTTTTTCCCCAAGAAAAGTTGAAACCTCTTAGTTCATTAAGTATCTTTTTTATTTTTATATATAAATATGCTTATATTTGCTGGATATGTTATTCTTGGTTATAAAGACAGCTTTCTTTGTTCTATGAAATGAGGTACCCCATGTACTATGTTCTTTTTTTTTTAAACCCTTGTACTTCGGTGTATTGTCTCATAGGTGGAAGATTGGTAAGGGTGGGCAATGGGGGTCAAGAGACTTGCCCAGGGTCACACAGCTGGGAAGTGGCTGAGGCCGGGTTTGAACCCAGGACCTCCTGTCTCTAGGCCCGACTCTCACTCCACTGAACTACCCAGCTGCCCCTTGTACTATGTTCTTTTAATGTTATGACTGCTAAATCTTGTATTATTCTGACTATAGCTCCAGTGTATTTAAATTGCTGTTGTTGGTGGTGGTGCTGGTGTTTATAGTATTTTCTCCTTAACCTGAGAGTAATGGAACTTAGCAATGATGTAACTGTGTATTTTCATCTTTGGGTCTCTTTGAGGTGGTGACCAGGGGATTCTTTCAATTTCTATTTTATACTCTGGTTCTAGAATTTCGGGAGAATTTTCCATAATGATTTCTTGGAGTATGGTGTCTAAACTCTTTTAAAAAACTAAATATTTCAAGAATCCAAATATTTAAGAAGTTCTTATATTCCTGTAACAAACAATACTGAGGAAAAATCCATTTTGGAAGGCTTCAGAGCACTATTTCATCTTAATTATATGTTAGGTAAGTGAGACTTAAGGTGCTTTAAAAAAATATATAGCTTTATTTAGGGTATTGAGGGTAATTAAATTGGTTTCACTGTCCTTAGATATTTCTGGCAGAAATGAGAAGGAAGAGTAGAACCTTCAGGATCAGATGATCAGGAAGACTCTCTTTCCTTTTTAGGGGAAATAGATTGATCCTTAATCCACAGGTATATGAATAGGAAGGTTACTGAGACTGAGACTTTTTACACTTGTCATTTGATATTCATTTCCAACCACTCCATGATCCATCAATATCACCTTTCTTAGATATAGTATAAAGCAATTTGTTACTCAAATCTCAAAAATATCTTTTAAAAATCAGATGAACTGTCACTTATTTGTTCTTGCTTCCAAAACATCTTTTGAGTTGGTATTTGTAAGAAGATATTTACATTTTGCAATTATTCACATTAGTTTAATGAACATTCCATTTTCTAAATCAAAGTGTAAGCTCACAACCCTACAGACTTTGTACCTCACTGTTAAGAATGATAGCATTTCCTGAAGCAACCAAAAATCATGTACCAAAATTGTAATATCGGTTAACCAAAATAATGACTATTACCACAGTTAACCATTTTTTTAAATGTGCAAAAACTAAAATTTAATTATCTACAATAAATGGTATATTCACAGAAGTGGATCATTTATTATATCACAATATATATCTGAATCCTCTACTCCATTTTTTTCTAATAAGTTTTAGTTGGTTGAATCGAGGTTTGAAAAAAATATTTTAAATCCTGACTCTGACATTAGCTTTTTGACCCTAGTCAAAACATGTTATGTAGGGATTCCATGAAATGGGAAACATGACAAATTCATGTGGAGTATTAACCTTGGGTTTTCACAATTTTGTGAAAATGAAATAATTTTTAAAACATTTATTAATATTTCTTTTTAACATGGTTACATGATTCATGCTCCCACTCCGCTCTCCCCCCACCCATGGCCGACGCACATTTCCACTGCTTTTAACATGTGTCATTGATCAAGAACTATTTCCAAATTGTTGGTAGTTGCATTGGTGTGCTAGTTTCAAGTCTACATTCCCCAATCATGTCTGCCTCAACCCATGCATTCAAGCAGTTGTTTTTCTTATATGTTTCCTCTCCTGTAGTCCTTCCTCTGAATGTGGGTAGCATCTTTTCCATAAATCCCTCAGAATTGTCCTGGACCATTGCATTGCTGCTGGTACAGAAGTCCATTCCATTCTCTTTTACCATAGTATATCAGTCTCTGTGTACAATGTTCTTCTGGCTCTGCTCCTTTTTTTCTGCATCAGTTCCTGGAGGTCATTCCAGTTCACATGGAATTCCTCCAGTTCATTATTCCTTTTAGCACAATAGTATTCCATCACCAGCATATACCACAATTTGTTCAGCCATTCCCCAATTGAAGGACATACCCTCCTTTTCCAGTTTTTTGCCACCACAAAAAGCACAGCTATAAATATTTTCGTACAAGTCTGTTTATTTATGGTCTCTTTGGCTGGATCAAAGGGCAGGCAATTTTATAGCCCTTTGAGCATAGTTGAAAATGAAATAATTTTTAAATATTAAAATACAATATAAATGTGACTTTTTCTAGTATCTATGCTTTCATCAGTGTTCACAGTCCCTTGAGTCCTGAAGATTTATAATGAATATATACTTTATAATCAGCTTTGTAGAAAGAAAACAGGCTATAGAATCAGGAAGGAGGCACAAGCCCTATATCTGATTCATATTGGCTTTGTGTCCTACAATCTCTTAATTTTTCAATGCTCCTGCCAACATGCTGAATATGTTAGAGAGAATATGTGACAAGCTCTCCTTATACAGGGGATTCCTAAATAGAAACTCTTAACCTAGATTCAATACATAAATCACTTAAAATCAATTAAATCATTTGGGTTAAAAAGAGTAATACATTATTTGTGTGTGTCTGTGTGCATAATGTGTGGTTATATCTATAACCAATATACATGCATAGATTTAAACAGGTTTATGATGCAGAAGGTACCTTCAAGCAGAATCTCAAAGGAAACCAGAGATTCACTTTGTTGTTGTTCAGTTGCTTCAATTGTTTCTGACTCTTCTTGATCCCATTTGGGATTTTTTGGGGGGGGGGGCATATATAAAGGAGTATTTTGCCATTCCCTCATCTGGTTCATTTTACAGATAAGGAAACTGAAAAAATCAGTGTTAAGTAATTTACCAAAGATCACAGAGTTTGTAAGTGTCTGAGGCAAGATTTGGAGTCAGGAAGATGAGTCTTCTTGCCTCTAGGCTATACTTCTATCCACTCTACCAGAAGCTATGATGATTCATGTTAGCAAAGTTTAAACTGTGGCTTATTCTATGCAAAAGTAAGGAGATAGGAAATGAAACTCTGTGTCTAGGGACGGTTCCCCAAGAGGTAGCCTCCAGTGAATTGAATCATGAATAAACCAGTATGTAGAAATTTCAGAATATATGAAAGGGAGCAATGTATTAGAAGAGTGGAAAAGAGAAACATCTAACTGGTGAAGAGGAAGCTCTTTCTATCTCTGTTTCTATCAACTATACTTATACCTATGTATATTTATATTGATATCTTCATCCACATTTATCTAATTATATCTATCTATATCTTTACCAATACCCCTTTATAGTTTATTATATATACATTCTAATTCCTCCTAAAGTCCAGCATACTATTAACTATATATTCTTCTATTTTAGTCAACAATTATATTTTCAAAATAAGATCTTTCTTCATAAAATGTTTTAATAATAGCTCTAAAGCTCCGTTCCTTTTAATATATATATATATGTGTATATATATATATGTATATATATATACATATACACATGGAAATAAGCAGTGATTCCCTGCCCCCACTTATTCTTTTTTTATTTTAACCCTTATCTTCTATCTTGGAGTCAATACTATGTATTGGCTCCAAGGCAGAAGAGTGGTAAGGCTAGGCAATGGGGGTCAAGTGACTTGCCCAGGGTCACACAGATGAGAATTGTCTGAGGCCCTATTTGAACCCAGGACCTCCCGTCTCTAGGTCTGGCTCTCAATCCACTGAGCTACCCAGCTGCCCCCACCCCCACCCCTTATTCTTGAAGAGAAGCTTGCATCCCAATTCTTTGTATAGAGTTCCCAGAGAGAAAATTCTACAATATGAATTTGCAATAATTCTGCAGATTATAGTTTTCATTTTTTAATCTTATCTTTTCATGAACAATGAGAGGTTAAGTGATTTGCCCAAGATCACACAGATAGTTTTTATCAGAAGCAGGTTTTCCAGATTGTGAGGCTAATATCCTATACTCTATATACAATTCCTCCCCATGTCCAACCTTCTAATCTGGACTTCTTATTTGAAAAATGGCATAGTAAAAGCTTTGTAACATTTTTAAAAAACCACATATTCCCTCCTGAATTTAAAACAAAAACAAACCATGACAAAGTAATCTTTGCCTATGGTTTTCCTAATGACCCTGTTTTGGAGTGAACCTATATGAGAATAATTATTAGGAGAGATATCTTCATTCACAGGATTTTTCCATACTAAATTTTCTGCTATTTAGTTTTTTAGCAGTTAAATAAATTGGAAAGGGTAATGGAAAACAATGCATTAACAACTTTTATTAACTATCATTAATCCAAGAAACAAGTGACTTCACATGCTTCACATCAACCTTATGGAGGATCTAACCTCAGTAAATCATAAGGTTGTTCATGCAAGCTGAAACAACATTAATCAAACTGACAGATATATTTCCTACGTTTTATAAAGGTAATGTAATTTTATATAATAATAACAACAACAATAATATAATATCAATAATAATGAATATCATCATAATAAATGTTATAACAATATTTTATGGTATTCCTATATTTTAAAAAAGTGCCCTATTTTATTTTATTTTATTTCATTTTATTTTGCTTTGTCAAAGAATTACATCAAGTCTCCTATTGAAAAGAAAAGTAATATAAATGGGCTAGCTTGGTTGCAAGTTCAGTGGATTGAAATCCAGGTCTCTAGAGACAAGAGGTCCTAGGTTTAAATGCAGCAAGAGACACTTTTTATTTGAAAATGAAAAATCTGAAAATTGTATCTACAAGTGAGCAAATCATTTAACCCCATTTGCCTAGCCCTTACCACTTTTATTCATTTAAATCAATACTTAGTGTCGATTCTAAGACAGGTGTTTTTTTAAAGACAAAATCTGAATTTACCAGTATAATAAACAATCTAATTTCTTTCTTTCTTTCTTTTTCACCTGACCTATTACACCTATTTGAGATATAGGATATATCTTTTGGCTATGAGATTTCACAAAATAAAACACAGGCTTTAAAAAATAAGAGTATCATTGGTTGAACACAGTAGAGAGAGTATTTAGAACACATTCTGTCATGCCATGTGTCACCAATGACTCTTGAATGTGCCCTGGGGCTTAAACTACTACTATTAACTAAACATGTCTTAGCACTATTCATTTCAATGCAGGGTAGGGTGGAGGAAAGTAAAATTACCCTTGTATTTTTTAGGAAAAATGGGATTCATTTTTATAGGTACCTTTTTTTCTCTTTTTAGCCTTATATAAGGGATTGATGGGTCTTTATCAGATTATAAATGATGCTGAATAATTTCCTTTTACTCCCTTGCCACTATCACCAATAAATGGAACATCAGAGAAGAGAACATGGTTACAGCTTTTATTTCCTTTGGTAATATACAGTATTGCTGAGCAACTCAAGAAAACACATCTCCATTGTATTTTCTTTGACTTCTCCGTGGTATCTCCTTAAGCTGGTGTCATGCGAGAATGCTCTGATACTTTCAGCTCACTCATTAGCAGCAATAAATTTAATAAAAATGGAATCTCCTTTGAAGGATGGTCCAATATTTTGTTATTAGACATGTTTAGCTGTGAATGGAACTTCAAAAGATGAACATTTTATTAGTCACCATGAAAAAGAAAAACTCCTCATAGTAATTAAAAAACCCCACACATTGATTCTTTTCTTTTTCTCTCTCATTTAAAAATATGGACATAGTCATTTATGGTGATATCTTATTTATTATTAGCTCACAAAGGATCTTGCTTCCTTTTAAACCTATCTATTTCCAAAAACAAATAATTATAAGAACATAAGGACTACTAAGAATTTCTGCCCTCCTACTGTGCATAATTTTTCTGACATTTTTAGATTCAATCTGTTTGAAATGCCTGTACTGGGAGGTGATTTGCCAGTGTTTATCCAAAATTTCTCAAGGCCGTTGTGCATGTACCTAGCTGTCAATAATTGCCTTGATTAGTCCTAAATGGAAAAATTAGAAGACTAAAATGCTTTTTTTATTGCATACAAATGGTACACCTTGTCAATTAAAATAAATATTCTCTTTCAGTGCCACAAAAGCATTTTCAATTATAATCACAATCTGCTCCATTCACCATGACGTACAAGAAAAACTACTAGCAGATGGGAGTCACTAAATGACAATTTTGTCCAGACCTGACTTTGTGGATAACAAATGGAAGACATATTCTGCAAGCTGCCTTCATAGGCATTCATGATTATAAGAACTTTCAGGGGATATAGAAGTAATGATTCTATGAATGAGAAGATATAATAGTGTTAGATTTTACTGGAATTTTGAAATTTTGATACATTACCTTTTAGGGAGGGGGGCATATCTATGATTTCATTGGTTAAGAAACTCCTCATATGAAAACTACCACCACTAATGCATGGGGCATATGCTTTGCAACTTACAGCATGGAATGGTAATCACAAGGGGAAATGAGAATTATCCACTGGATAGTATTGTCTCTTGCCAAAGACCAGGTTTTTCTGATCAAATCCTTGATGGGAAGTACTTGTAAAATTATTCACTGGCTATATCTTACACATTCCTAATGAGACCCACACATAGATTTATTGCTAATTGTCAAACTCAATTGCTGAATGTCATGAATTCTAAGAAGATGGTGTAATTCCATGATTCAAAGTAATATATACATATGTACATGTATATATATATACATATGTATATAATTTTTTTCCTGTGATCAGAAAATTCAACACCTTTTAGCAAACATGATAATGAACTTACACAACACAAACTAAGAAGATCTTCAGATAATACATTGTGTCTATGGACATTTATTCAAACCCTTTGTAGCATAGTAAGAACTTTTAGGGAGTGGCAATTTGTGTTTCAATGGCACAAATGGAGGACCAAATCCATGTCATGATGGGGCTACAACGTATTTAAGGAGGGAACTACTAAGAAACAGCTACTCTGTGAAGAAAATAACATTGAACTTGGAGTGACACAAGTCAGGAAATATATGGTTTCCGACACATCTGGCAATGAGTGATTGAGAGAAGTTATTTTATTTCTGATTCTCCATCAATGATACAATTTCAAACAAGCAAATAATAGTTCCTATTGTATTTGAATTGTAATATTATTTTGAGTCTGGAAATGCAATTCTCTCATTCTTACATTTAAAAAAATCCTTGAATTTCTAGATCTTTTAAAAAGAATATATTATTTACTTTTTAAATATTATTTACTTTTTGAATTGAGTTCTAAATTCTCTTCCTCCCACCCATATATTAGCTAACCTCTGAGAAGGCAAATAAAGTGATATCAGTTATATTTGTGATATATTTGTGATATCATGAAAATATACTTCTATATTGGACATATTTGAGAAAGGCACAAAAATAAGTTAAGGGAATTATACTTCATCTGAGATAAATGGCACTTTTTTATCATGAGTTCTTTAGAGTTGTCTTGGATCATTGTGTTTATCAGAGAAGTCAAGTCTTTCTAAAGAGATCATCATTACAACATTGTTCTTATTGTGCACAATGGTCTACCAGTTTTATTCACTTCATTTAGCATTGTCATTTAGTTTTTGTCCTGTTTTTCTCCCCTTAAATCAATTCCCTTGTCATTTCTTTTAGCCCAATAGTACTCCATCACAATCACATATCACAACTTGTTATCATTCCCAAATTGATAAGCATCTCTCCAATTTCCAATTATTTGCCACCAATAAAAGAGCTTCTATAAATATATTGTACCTTGTGATAATTAGATTAAGCCTACACTGCCCATCTTTGGATTTAATCACCAAAGGTGAGAACATGTCTAATTCTGAGAGGTCCATAACCCAAGTGTGCTAAAGTCAACTGACTGCTCCCTAGGTGGTCTTATGAGAATTGTCTATTGTGATTGGACATGCAAATTAGAAGGGAGGAACAGTAAGTGACACATAAGGAGAAGGTCCTTAGTCAGCTGGGTTTTGGGTGGAAGACAGCATCTGGTGAGGACCTCTTCTGGATCACAGAGGAGTTTTGGAATGCTGAGACTCTGGAGGGACCTCTGACAGCTTTCCTTTGAATTGTCACGTGGGTAAGTTAGTCTGACTCTCTTTCTCCTCCCTTGGCGTTTCTGGAGGCTCTACCCTCAAGGAGGCCTCTCTTGCCTCTCTAATTGTAAAGGGTCTTGTGGCTAGTAGCCTTGTTTAATTAACCTCTGTGCCCCTCTGTTGGGGGTTCTAAATTCTCATCCAGTCTTGACCTCTGGTCCGGGCCAGAGTTTCTCTCTCTCTATTTCCCTACCTTCAACCTTTCTAAATAAATCACCATAAAACTCAATTTTGACTTGAGATTATTCCTTAATTGGGAAATTTCCCCTGGAGACCAACTTTTAATATATTGAACCCATAAAACCCCCTTTCCCCCCTTACAACATGTTTATCCTTTTACTTTTTATTTTATGTTGTTTGAGTATAGAATTGGTGACAGGTATTGCTGGGGAAAAGAGCATAGATAGAATTAAATAATTTCAGTGTATTTCCAAATTGTTCTCCATAATGGTTGGAATAGTAGACTACTCTACTAACAATTCATTAATGTATCTATTGTTCCTATATCACCTCCAACATCTGTCAGTCATGAAAAGTGGGAGGTGGTACCTCAAAGTGGTTTTAATTTTCATTAATGTAATCAATAGTGATTTAAAACATTTTTCATATGAGCATATATGTGTGTGTGTATATATATATATATACATACTGTGGATTTCTTCTTTTGAAAAGCATCTGTCCAAATCCCTTGATAGTTTATCAACTGGAAAATACTTCATATTTAAATACATTTGATTCAATTTTCTGTTTATATTTGAGAAATAATCCATTATCAGATAAACTCTTACTTCTTAATTAATTGTCCTTGGAAACTTTTAGTAGAAATTAACTTTCTTGATTATCTCTCTTAATTAGTTTCTGATTTGTCTGAGATTACAACCACAAATCTTGGCTCTCTCTCTCTTTTTTTACTTTAACTGAATCATCATAGATTCTTCTCTAGCCCTTTACTTTAACTCTGTATGTATTTCTATTTTGAATTGAAGCTTTTTATTTCTTCCAGATTACATGTCGGTAAAAAGTTTAATATATGTTTTCTGACATTTTGCAATACATATTTTCTCCCTCACTGCCACTCCTCCCACCTCCACATGAAGGTAATATGATATAGGATGCATATATATTATCTTATAATAAAAATGTTCATGTTCATGTTGCAAAACAAGAAACATATTGCTTACAGTAGAGAAAAATTCATAGAGGAAATAAAGTGAAGAATGTTATATTTTAATGAACATTTGGACTATGTCTATTATGTACATTATTCTACTATCATAGAATAACTTCCTTGTCCTATTTCCCTTTTAGGTAATTTATACTTCTATAAAAATCTAATTGTACATATCTATTTTTTTCACTTTGAACCAATTCTAATGAGAGTGAAGTTTAAGTATGGTCCACCATTCTTCAATTTTCCCCTTAAGTATAAAAGCTCTCCCTTTCCCATCTCTTTTATGTGAGAAAATTTTCCATATTTTACTTCACACTTCCCCTTTATCCTTGTGCCTTCCTCTTTCTCCCCATTTTAATTTCATGATCATCCCAACATAATAGATTCATATTCAATCCATCTTTATGGGTAGACTGCTTCTTAACATTAATGATGAATTTCTTTGAAATTACATGTATCTTTTCATACAGGAAAGGAAACAGTTTATATTATGGAATTCCTTATGATTACTCTTTCATATTTACCTTTTTATGCTTCCCTTGATTTTTGTGTTTGAATATAAAATTTTATTCAGGGCTGGCATTTCTAACAAGAATGTGTAAAAGTTCTCTCATTAAATATTATATATGCATATATACACATATATGTATATATATGTATATACATAAATATATATATATATTACTTTGAAATAATATTATGCTGAGTCTTTCAGTAGTCAGATATTATCCTAGACAAAAGATTATTCTACTTATAATCCTATCTTCTTTGCCTTCTGCTATATCATATTCCAACCCAGCTGCCCCACAAAGTGGACATTGCAAAATGTGGTGTGATCCTGACTGTAGTTCCAATATATTTGAATTATTTCTTCCTGGCTAGTTGCAGTATTTTATTTTTATTTTATTTATTTTATTTTTTAGAAAAAACATTTTCCCATGGTTACATGATTCATGTTCTTGCTCTCCCCACCCCTCCCCTCATAGCCAAAGCTCATTTCCACTGATTTCTTCATGTGATCAAGACCTATTTCCATATTATTGATAATTGTTCTAGGGTGATCATTAAGAGTATACATTATTCCAAAATGAGTACACATCAAACCATATGTTCAAGCACTTGTGTTTTTCTGTGTTTCCACACCTGTAGTGCTTCCTCTGAATGTGGGTAGCATTCTTTTCCATAAATCCCTCAGATTGTCATGGGCCATTACATTGCTGCTAGTACAGAAGTACATTACATTTAATTTACCACAGTATATCAGACTGTGTATAAAGTTCTTCTGGATCTTCTTCTCTCACTATGCATCAATTCCTGGAGGTTATTCCAGTTTACATGGAATTCCTCCAGTTTATTATTCCTTTGAGCACAATAGTATTCCACTACCAGCATATACCACAATTTGTTTAGCCATTCCCCAATTGAAGGGCATACCCTCCTTTTCCAGTTTTTTGCCACCACAAAAAGCTCAGCTATAAATATTTTTGCATAAGTCTTTATATCTATGATCTCTTTGGGGTACGAACCCAGCAATGTTATGGCTGGATCAAAGGGCAGGCAGTCTTTTAGAGTTATTTGGACATAGTTCCAAATTGCCAATGAGATTGGTTGGATCAGTTCACAACTCCACCAGCAATGCATTAATGTCCCAATTTTGCCACATCCCCTCCCGCATTCATTACTCTCCCCTTCTTTCATTTTAGCCAATCTGTTAAGTGTGAGGTGATACCTCAGAGTTGTTTTGATTTGCATTCCTCTAATTATTAGAGATTTAGTACACTTTCTCATGTGCTTATTGATACTTTTGATTTCTTTACCTGAAAATTGCCTATTCAAGTCTCTTGCCAATTTATCAATTGGGAAATGGCTTGATTTTTATACAATTGATTTAGCTCCTTGTATATTGAGAAATTAGTGATTAAAACTGTGGTTCCCTGATATCTGAATGACTTCTTTTTAGCAGTTTGTAATATTTTTCCCTTGGTCTGGTAGTTTTTGAATTTTGCTTTAATATTCCTGGAACTTGCAAGTTGTGGATTAAATGTAAGAGTTGATCTTCGGATTCTTTTAATTTCTACTTTACCCTCTTGTTTGAAAATGTCAGGGCAATTGTCTCTGATAATTTCCTGTAGGATGATGTCTAAACTTTTTATTTTATCATAATGTTCTAGTAAACCAATAATTCTTAAGTTGTCTCTTCTAGCTCTGTTCTCTAGATCTTTGGTAGAATCAATGAGGTGTTTCATATTTTCTTCAAATTTTTCATTTTTTAAATTTTGTTTTACATATTCTTGGTGCCCTGTGAAGTCATTTGCTTCTTGTTTTGAGTTCTATTTTTTAAAGACTGACTTTCCATCCCTGGCTTTTTGGTCATCCTTCCCCTTCTGGTCTGATTTTCATTGTAGATCATCTTTTGCCTTCTTTGCTTTATTTTCAAGCTGGCTAATTCTGGCTTTTAAGATTTTATTTTCTTGTTTGAATTCATGTATTTCCTTTTTCAAATTATCTTCAGTCTGTCTTGATTGCTTTTTGAGTTTCTGAAGTTCTTGAGTTAATTGAATTTTGAGATCTTCCAAAGCCTGTGTCCAATTCTCTGGAACTTCTTCCTCTTCTTCTATTTCTATGTCATTTGCTCTCTTTTCACTTCCTTGAAAAAGCTCTCAATTGTCATTTCTTTTTTCTTTTTCTATTGTTTTCTCATATTTTTTTCCTTTTCTGTTCTGCTAGTTTGAGCAGATGTAATCAATGATCTTTGATGAAAGATTTTCCCCCAGCTGGCATGGCAATGGAGGTTTGTCGTTACTTTCTCTGCTCTCTGAAAACTTCTAGTCTGTCCAATTGTTGGTGTTTAGCCTGTATTGATTGGATTAGTCTGTACTGCTTAATCTGCCCTGAGACTAAAACCTAGAGAGAAGAAAAAACAAAAAAAAAACCTTGGGGGGTCAAGAAGTAGCTTTTTCACTAAGCTGAGCTGTTCACAGGTAGGGTCCCCCTGCACAGATGTCCTCTTTTTTTATCTGGTTTTCTTTCCTCTTGAAGTCCTTTGTTCTCTATCTGGGTGAGAGGAAGCCAAGTGGCCTGAGGTCTGAGGTTTGGCTCTCTCTAAGCCACCATCTTCTGGGAGTTTTTGCTGTGTTTCTCTGGTTTTCTCCTCAAGTCACCTCTCTAGTGCCTGGGTTCAACTCCCTGAGTCCGGAACCAGCAAGGCCCTCTCATCTGGTTAGTGTACCTGCCAGTCTGACCGCCTTCAGATTTCAGGGGCTGTTGGAGACTCCACACAGCATGTGGGGGAGGCTTCCTGGGATTCCTCTTCTATACCCTCAGACCTGACAGTTAAAGAATTCAAGCCTTTTTCTTGGTGTACCTCTTTAGTTGTGCAGCAGTAGGATTCCCTTTGCTCTATCTGGTTGTTAGATTTTTTCCTCTTTCTTCTTGAAGAGCATTGTTTTCTACCTTAGTGTATAAGGGTGAAGAAGTTTTAAGATTTACTTCATCTAAGCCACCATCTTCCCAGAATCTATACCTTTTTTCTCTCCATATGTGAATTGAAATTGCATGACTGTGTGGCCTAGAAAATAAAGGATTATATTTTGAGTCAGGAAGACTTGCATTCCCATTTTGCAAGATACATGCTATCATTATAATCATGTCCTCAGACTCTCATTTTTTTACACCAAAATTCGTAAGATGCTTAATCAGCATCATTTTATTTACATCTTTGAAATAAACTTACACAGTGAGAGCCAAACAAAATCAGTCGTCCAAACTGAAATAAATTAATAAGGATGGTAATTCTAAGAATGATTTTGGTGATGATAATTATATCAATAATAATAATTAAAATATAAGAATATTTTACTTTAATGCAATTATATTTACTTTAATTGTGTATTTCACTGCATACAATCATGCATATTGCTATCTACATTTATTGATAATAATTACATGGAATCACTTTTATTGGCTACCATTTTTAGAAAGAAAAAAGGAAAAGAAAAAAGAAAGGAAAGGAGGAAGAGAGGAAGAAAGGGAAGAAGGGAGGAAGAAAGGGAGGAAGGGAGGGAGAAGAGAAGAAAAGAGAGAAAAATAACTTCTTAATGAGATTTTAATTTAATCAGGGAGGGCAGCAGAATAAAGGGAAGATATAGAGAGGTATGAGAAGAAGCCAAAGGTATTCTTGTCAGGGTTTTGATGTCAAAGTACATTAAAGTGTATCCATTTAATCTCTTTTTAGTTCTGTGTGCTGAAGAGTAAAAAAATGATTATCAGAAAGTCCTAGATCATCTAGAAAAGGGGGAGTAGGCTTGTCAGCAAATTGAAAATCAAACTATTCAAGGATTGATTTGTGATATAGAGGAAGTTGATCCTGAGATTTAAGGAGCTGCCATGTAGAAGTTACCTCAAACATATTTCTCTTGACTCCTAAGGATATAACTAATGAATACTGTTGGATGTTACAAATTATAACAAAAATCAGAGCAGTATATAAGGAGAGACTCCCAAACAATTAGAGACATTCCAAAGTGTAATGAATCTTAGGAGGTAGTGTTACCTATCCTGGAAAATCTTCTTTAAGTGGAGGCTATATGACCACTTGTTAAGTATGGTATGAATGAATTCATTTTCCTGTGGAGTTTGGGGCAACCAAATCAATGAAATCATGGAAACAATAGTTTATTACAAAAATATATTTTAATGACTTCTCTCTCTCTCTCTGATTCTCTCTCTATGGAAAGATAGAAGCACGTACACACACACACACACACACACACACACACACACACATATATATATATTACATATGTTTGTAAGAATAGACATACAAAACCATAAAAATTCTGTTAATTCTTCAGTGTGAATGACTCTTGGTCCATGGATTAGGTAACTAGACACTGATATTTTGAATGCATGTCTTTCTATGCAATTATTGAAAAACAGAATCTAAGGGACTTGCTCAAAGCAAATGAAAAAAATATGGTAATGAGATTTGAACTACTCTTCCTTGTTGGTAACAACCCTGCTCTGTGTATATATAGGGAAACAAAAATACATATATATGCATGTATGTATGTGTGTATAGCCACATATTTTGTATCATTGGTCCTTTTACTCATCATATGCTTTAGAAAACCATAGCATCTCAGAAATGGAAGGAAGCTAAGGATCTTAGTCTATATATATATATATATATATATATATATACATATATATATATAT
>NC_058135.1:67441869-67453138 GCF_016433145.1 Gracilinanus agilis | reverse complement strand
ATATATATATATATAATTCATAAACAATTCCATATATATACATATATGGAATTATTTAGGAGAATAATGGTCATTTTTTTCAGTAGGTAAAATTTCAACTGATTTTCACACTGGATATTCAGAATCAATAACATATTCCTATGAGGACAGAATTCTTGGGAAAACATAGTCAAACTGTGTGTAACTTGATTGTTGTTGTAGGCAAATGCAAGGCTTAATTTTAGTGGTGATTAAGTTATTCATGAGAATTCAGTCCTCAACTCAATTGGCATCTAATCATGTGTCTCAGTGTTATCCTGGCTGAAAGAGGTAAAAAACTCCCTTTTAGAAAAGAACAATTTGCTCATTCTTTTTCCATGGAGATGAACAGAATGTTGGCTTTTCAAACCTAAAAATCTGTTGGCCAAAGTAAAACAATGTAAATTGATTTTAGACCCACATTTACAAAGCTTTTAAATCAATTAATGCTCATGGTATAAAAAATCATTACATTTTACATTTAGTTTGAGTAATTTCAGTGTTCATACCACAGAATTATTCTGTATAAAAATTAGTTACCCTTATTAGTTGAAGTTATTAATGTGTTCCCTTGATATTAATATAATGTTTTACTCTTTGGGGAAAGAAAAACACCTAAATATAACATTAGAAATGTGATCAATCAATTTTAAAACTATGCATTTCTCCCAAATTTAAATCAATGCTATCCATTCATTTTGGATCAATTCAACCATGTATTAAACAAAGGTATTTTGCCCATGGATGTAGATATTAGCTTCTGAATAGGAGAACCAATTCTTTCCTTGAAAAATTTCAAAGTGATACACAATAAATGCTTGTTGAATTGAAGGGAGGAAAATTTCCAATCTCAAGTTTCTTAAATAATAATCAATAATATTCTATGGAAATTATAATCATAGTTTTCACTGTAGTCCAAGTTCCTGGATATAACATTTCAGGTGGCTACATCTGGCACTCAGGCCGTAGTTTGCCCATCACTGTTCTAGACTAATGATGTGTATGAAAATATTTTAAAGTGCTCTGTACTCAATATTAGACCAACATTCCAAGGGTCATCAGAAAAGCCCTCTGAAATTTCTAAAACACCTTTTCTCTAGCTTCACTTTTTTAGTATAGAGGAAGCAGGGTAAGATAAACATTTTAAGTCAAATTTTAAACCATTTTTGGAAATATATGTATTGTCTTTTTAAGGCAGAATTATAATTCAAGGCACTAAAATCATGGAAGACATATGTATCTCAGAGCTAATAGCTTTAATTTCTTTTTATGTTTACATAAAATAAATATACAAACATGTATAAGTATACACAAAAAAAATCTTACCATCATTTAAGATGATGGGAAATTTTTATAGTTAAAAGAAGAACTGTGCTATTGTACAATAATGAACAGATGATTGGCAATAAAGTCAGGAAAACTTGGGTTCAGGTCCTGCCTCAGAACTAGACCAGCTATTAGACCCTATGTAATTCATTTAAACTTTGAGGTACCTCTCTAAGACTATAACTTGCATCAGACTTTCTGTTCTTCATTAAGAGAGGGAGTTTCTTTTTAAGGGATACACCATAAAGGTGAAATTAAAAACTGAAGAAAGAGGAAAAACATAGATTTAAGAAAGACAGAAGTTCTTTGAAAGTATATTTCCTATAATATACAAACTCTAATAAGCTATCTGACAAAGCAGGCTGCAAGTTCTCACTATCATATTCGATATCAGATTCCAAAAATCAGAATGATAAATGATCTTGTCCAAATCAAAATCATTTTCCTTGTCAAGCCAATAAATCTTCAAACACAAAAGTTTTACCTGGAGCTATTCATCAGGAATCAGGGAGCTCACATTTGTAGAAAATGTAGAAAATTTATCAAAAGAGATCAAACTTTGGAAACCCTGAAGATGAGAAACATTAACATAGAAATAAGATTCAGCTAAGTGTACAAATTATTTTTAATAAAAATATTTTTAAAGAGTCAATACTGAATTTGTGGCTTCTTAAATGGTACACTCAGCAACTATTTTCATTCATTCATTTACCATTCATATATGTGATAGAGTTTTGTATTTTTTTAATCAAATATTAAGGAATTTAGAGAGCTTAACAGAGTGAGGAGATACATTTCTAAATAATTCCCATAGACAAATTCTCCTTACCTGTTATATTCTCCCCATTTCTCCATCATTCACTAACCACTCTTCTTTGATATTCAGGCTATTTACATCCACCACCTATTCAAAATTCTAGTATCTGTTGTCTACTGAACTCAAAGTTTTCTTCATTGTTTAATTAATTTAATATCTTGTTTATGTTTTTTTCTATTGACCAACTTCTATCATCATAGTATGAGACTTCCCTACTCACTTCCACTGCAACATAATAGACTACTTAATCCTTTCATTTACAGTTTGTTTGTGTCTTTCTGTTCCAAGTGTGTCTTTTGTATTCAACATATTGTTATATTCTTGATTCCAAAATATTCTGTTTTTCACTTCCATTTAGGTTAGCTCACTCTGAATCACATTCACAGTTATCATCTGTACCTTTTCCTCCAATCTGTTTTTCCTGTTTCTTCTATTTTTTTCTGTCCTGACTTCTATTTTGTTTTGAACCAATACCTACCTCTCCCAGTCTACCCTTCCTCTTAAAATTGACCCTATATATCTTATCTCCTTTCTCTCCTATCTCCATATTGGGTAAGAGAGATTTCTATACCCAAATAGTTGTCAACATATATACATTATATATCTTTCTTTCTTCCCTCTTTTAATCAGTCCTGATGAGAGTGAGGTTCAAGCATTTCCTAACTACTCTTCCATTTTCTTTCCCTCTATAAAAGCTCTTCCTTCTGAACCTCCATTATGTGAGATAATTTGCCCCATTCTGTCTCTTCCTTCACTCTTCTCTAAATGCATCCCTCTTTATGACCCCAGCTTTTAAAAATTGTTTTTGCATTTATATATTTTATTTAACATATTATTTATTATATTATGATATAATAAATACATTTTTATTTATTTTCAAATTGCACCCATGACCTCTGTCTATTTAAACACCTTCTAACTTCCCTAATGATAAAGTTCTTAAAAGTTTCACAGGTGCTATCTCCAAAAATGTAAACAGATTGTTCACACAATGGGAATGTAAACAATTTAAAACCATTGAACTCTTATGATTATATCTATTACGTATACCTTTTTAGGCTTCTCTTAAGTCTTCTCTTTGAATATAAAATTTTCTATTTGGCTTTGGTCTTTTCATCAAAAATGTTTGATTTAATAAATGGTAAATACAAAAGAAAAATATTTTTTCATTAAATATTCCCCCACTGCCTTTTTTCCTTTGAAGGATTAAACTTTGTTTTGATGGGTAGCTTATTTTTGCTTGTAATTCAAGGTTTTTTTTAATATTTTATTTTTTTGAAAAATTTTCCATGTTTACATGATTCTTGTTTTTACTTCACCCTCCTTTACCCCCTCCATATCCAACTCCCATTTCCACAGGTTTTAACATGTGTGATCAATCAAGACTTATTTAAATATTATTGATAGGGGCAGCTGGGTAGCTCAGTGGAGTGAGAGTCAGGCCTAGAGACAGGAGGTCCTAGGTTCAAACCCGGCCTCAGCCACTTCCCAGCTGTGTGACCCTGGGCAAGTCACTTGATCCCCATTGCCCACCCTTACCAATCTTCCACCTATGAGACAATACACCAAAGTACAAGGGTTTAAAAAACAAACAAACAAATAAATAAATAAATAAACAAACAAACAAATAAACAAATAAATAAATAAATATTATTGATAGTTGCATTGGTGTGGTTGTTTAGTGTCACATCACCAACCATGTCCGCATCAACCCATGTGTTCAAGCAGTTGTTTTTCTTCTGTGTTTCCTCTCCTGAAGTTCTTTCTCTGAATGTGGGTAGCGTTCTTTTCCATAAGTCCCTCAGAATTGTCCTGAGTCATTGCATTGCTGCTAGTACAGAAGTCCATTACATTCAATTTTTACCACAGTATATCAGCCTCTGTGTACAATGTTCTTCTGGATCTGCTCCTTTCACTCTGCATCAATTCCTGGAGGTCTTTCCAGTTCACGTGGAATTCCTCCAGTTCATTATTCCTTTGAGCACAATAGTATTCCATCAGCAACATATACCACAATTTGTCCAGCCATTCCCCAATTGAAGGGCATACCCTCATTTTCCAGTTTTTTGCCACCACAAAAATTGTGGCTATAAATATTTTCGAACAAGTCTGTTTATCTATGATCTCTTTGGGGGTACAAACCCAGCAATGTTATGGCTGGATCAAAGGGCAGGCAAACTTTTAGAGCTCTTTGGACATAGTTCCAAATTGCCATTCAGAATGATTGGATCAGTTCACAACTCCACCAGCAGTTCATTAATGCCCCAATTTTGCCACATCCCCTCCAACATTCATTACTCTCCCCTGCTGTCGTTTTAACCAATCTGCTAGGTGTGAGGTGATACCTCAGAGTTGTTTTGATTTGCATTTCTCTAATTATTAGAGATTTAGAACACTTTCTCATGTGCTTATTGATAGTTTTGATTTCTTTATCTGAAAATTGCCTATTCATGTCCTTTGCCCATTTATCAATTGGGAAATGGCTTGACTTCTTATACAATTGATTTAGCTCCTTGTATATTTGAGTAATTAGACCTCTGTCAGAGTTTTTATCCCCTCCCAAATATTAGAATCCATGTCCTCCAGTCCTTTAATGTAGAAACTGGTGAATCTTGTTTGATCTGGATTGTGGCTTGATGATATTCGAATTGTTCTTTTCTGGCTGCTTGAAATATGTCACCTTGTCCTAGGAACACTTAATTTGCCTATAATATTCCTGTGAGCATTCATTTTGAGATTTCTTTTAGGAAGTGATTGATGGATTATTTTAATTTCTATTTTGCTAGCATGTTTCCTTCATAATTTATTAAAATATGATGTTTACACATTGTTGCTACTGTGTACAAAATTCTTCTGGGTTTGTTCTCTTCACTTTGCCTCACTTCATTTAAGTCTTTACAGTGTTGTTTTTTGTCATCATCTTGTGTCATTTCTTACTGTACAGTAGTATCCCATTAAAATCATATAACGTAAGTTTTTCAACTATTCCCCAATGGATATCTCTTCAGATCTTTGCCACTTCGAAGACAGCTATTATGACAATTTTAGAACACATGGTTTATTTTCCCTTTTCCTTGATCACATTAGAAAAATATGCTAAAAGAGGCATTATTGGGTCAAAAAGTAAACACAATTTTTTAACTCTTTGAGTATACTTCCATGTTGCTCTTCAAAGTGGCTTGGACAGCTCAAAGTTCCACCAACAATGTATTAGGTGTCTCTTTTTTCCACATCCCCTCCAACATTTGTCATTTTGTTATTTTATCATTTTAGCAAATCTGTTAAGGAGGAGATGATATCTCAGATTCTTTTAATTTGCACTTTTCTTATCAATAATCAGAGCATTATATCTATATCTATATATTATATGTAGATTTCTGTATCAAGAGATGTTCAGTTCATATATTTTGAGTATTTATTAGTTGGAATATGTATCATTTTCATATACTTGACAACATTCTCTACATATTTTAAATATGAGACCTCTATCAGAGAACCTGGCTATAATTTTTCAATTTATTAATTTGCTTCTAATCTTGACTATATTTGTTTTATTTGTTCAAAAACTTTAAAAGTTAATATATTTAGAATTATATTTTGCCTCTCACAATGCTTTCTATCTCTTACTTCTTCATAAATTCTCCACAATAATTTAGTTATATCTCCCTTTATACCTAAGTCATATATCCATTTTAATCTTCTCTTGGTAAATTGTGTTTTCTGAAATAATTTTATTATTTTTAAATTTAATAACATATTTTTTGGTAATTTAATTGGGATGACATTGAATTAATATATTAGTTTAGGTAGGGCTGACATTTAATTATATTGGCTATGTCCTTTGATGAAAAATTAATATATTTCCACTTGTTTATATCTGATTTTAAATAAAACAGTGTTTTATAATTTTGGTCAAATAGATTTGAGATTTATTTTGGAAAATATATTTGCTATATTTTAATAATTATATATATGTATATATTTATATATTGGTATTTTATTCTGTATATGCTACTTTGCTTTTTACAAAGTCTTTTCCTTTTTACAACTACTTCAAGTAATAATTATACTCAAGTATCTCAATTGAATAGAAGTCAATATAACTAGACACCCTAGACAAAAATATTCTCTTACCATTCTCAATATACCGTCATTCTTTACTTCTTCTACCTCTTCCTCCCTTAGTAATCGTCAGAGCTCTTCAAACATTCTCTAATTTGTTCTAGGAAGTGGAGTCTGTTCAATACATCTCCACTTCTAGAAAAATAATTTCAATAGACTTTATTATTTTATTAACCATTTTATTGACTTTCTAGATGAAAACCTTTACTATTCAATAGTCAGCTATATGTGTTTTATCCTCTTAGTAGAAGTCTAACTCCTTGAGCACAGGAGTTTTTCTTTTGTATTTGTATGTTATGCCCAATAATTATGTTTACTTCAACAGAAAAATATAAACTTAGGAAAAAAGTCAACAAATTGGTCAGTTGAATGTTTTTAAAAAACACATAATTTTTGTAGACAGACATATATAGAAACACACCAATTTCTAATAGCTTTGCAGTACTCACACAATTCTTTGGGGCAAGAGATTGGGCATAGCTCATGAAGCATCTATATGACAATGAGTCATGAATTAGGGGCATTTTATTTTTGCAAAACTCTCTTGAGCTCATTGCACATTGATATCTCAGCATGGACATATTTCAAAAACTTTTCATTCTATCTAAAACACAATGAATAAGTGCTCAGAAACGGAAAACTGATGAAACATCACATTTTCTCAGAGGAACAAATGAACAAGTGAAAAGGGGGAAAAGATATTTTCTACTTATCTGATTTTTTCCCAAGAATAAAAAATGGGAGGGAGGTTATTCAGTTTGAATTTTTCATTATGACTCAGGAATTCTTATGCCAAAAAATAAACATGAGTAACTTTTTAGCCTACTTAAAACATTTTACTTCATGGAACTAACTATATCAAATTTTTGAATCTTTTTTTCCTGTATCTTAAAGAGCAAAGAATATAAAATTATGAAAACTTTCATATCTAAAAGACTGAAAAATAAAATATTAATTTTTAGTAGTCCACGTCAAAAGAAAAGGAGCAAGGATCTAACTGGGGTTTTCTCTTTTATTCATCAACACTTCATTATCAATTAATGAATGTCAAAATAATGTATGACCCACTCCTTTCCAAACCAGCAGGAAGCTAACTTGTTAGGTAAGCTAACAAGTCTTTGCTAGTAGCCAGTGGACAATCTCTCATAGTGTTCATGTTTTCTTTTTTATTTGACAGTAAATTTTATTTTTAGAATATGGTGCCAATAATTATTAATTTCGGTTTCAAAGGTTTCCAGAATCCCTGGGGCTCCACACACAAACACATGAACATGCCCATGCATGTGTGTGCACACACACAGACATTTTAGTAAAGTAGAAAGAAGTGGAAATGTGAAGGAGTTTGAGCCACCACCATTTGCGTCTGTTTAATGAATGAGTTCATCCTGTTCACATCCATAATTATGATTATCAACTGTATATTCCCCTCCTCATCTTATTTTCTTCCTTTTATCCTACTCTTTATTTCTCCTTTCACTCTGTCCCTCCTCATAAGAGTTTAGCTTTTAATCATCACTCCTTAATTCCTCTTCTCTTTTGTTTCACCCCAACTTATTTTATTCCCCACCTATTGGGTAAGGTAGGACACTATACCCAAATGAGTATGGTTGTTATTCTTTGATTGAACCAATTAATATGAGAATAATATTTAAGCATAAGCCAGGCACACTGTGGACTGCCTTGCCCTGGAACTTGGGCAAGGATTTTGGACCTCAGTCTGGGCTCAGACAAGTCAGGAACTCTTTGTTCTGCATTGAACTTGTTTTGGGGTCTCATTGCAACCTTGCATCAGGTTTCTAAGGATTGTTCTGGGCTTATGCAGACCAGGTATAACACAGTAGAAGAGAGACCACATGGGTCCATGTACCTTCTCCCCCATAATGCTTCTTCTTTAGTTTGAATTTTTCATCATGAGTCCTTTGGAATTTTCTGGGTCATTGTGTTGATAAGAATAACTAAATTTTTCACATTTTTAATTTGATTGATAATTAAATTGGTTGATATTTAATTAATTTGATTAATTTTTAAATTAAATTAAATTTAAATTGATTGATAATTAAATTAATTTAATTTAAATTGATTTAATTTGATTGATTGAAATGATTGGTCATCATTATAATATTGCTGTTATTGTATACAATGATATAATTCTTTTCACTTTACTTTGAATCTGTTCATATAGGTCTTTCCATGTTGTTGTTGTTGTTGTTTTTCTGAAACCATCAGTCTCATCATTTCATATGGCACAATAGTACTATCCCTAGGTTTGTAGTAGTGATATAGCTAGGACAATGGGGATATGTTGTTTTATAGTTCTTTAGTCATATTTCCAAACTCTTCTCTAAATTGGATGGAACATGATCTATTGGTACCAAAGAAGGAATTGTTAAAAGAGTTTGGTAATGGTTAGAAAGAGAAAAGTCAATTGATCAAACAAGTTAGGCATTTAATTCTCCTTGGAGGCCCATATGACTTCATTAGTCCTGGACTATTACAGCAGGTAAGTCATCTACCTGCCTCAAATCTCTCCCTACCCCGATCCATTCTCCACTCACTTGTTAAATTGATGTTTGTAAAGCATGACCTGACCAAATCATCCCACACATCCTATTCCATAATCTCCACTGGTAACATATTGCTAACGGAATGAAATGCAATATCTTCTGTTCTGCTTCCAAAACCCTTTATAACTTGGCCTTTTCTTACAATTCTGATTTTCTTATACTCTGCTTCCCTCTACATACTTACCAATTCAAATAATGCTGGTAATCTTGTTGTTCCTCAAAGATGGCATTCCATCTCTCTGCTAATTCCTCCTAGAATGATTTTCTTCCACATCTCTACCACTTAGCTTCCTTTTGCTTCCTTTAAGTCTCATGTAAATAGAAATCTGTCTCAGTCCTCATTAATTTTGAGCCTTTTCTTTCATACTGTCACCAATTTGGCCTGAATAAAATTTGTATGTACATGGTTATTAGCATGTTCCTCTTCCATTAAATTGGGAGATCCTTAGATTTTTTTCTATTTCTTATATCACCAAAATTGGTTAAGATATAATTTAATTCAACTATTCTGTTAAACAAATTAGAACTAGATCACAAGAGTTACTAAGTTTTCATACCCTTTGAGCTAGAACTATCATTAGAAAGGTTATAGCACAAGGAAATAAAATGAATAGGAAAAGGACATATACATGAAAAAAAATACTTAGAACAGCTTATTTTGTGTAAGCCAGAACTGCAACACAAGGGATTGGCTAAACAAATCATTATATATATATATATATATATATATATGTATATATATATATATATATAATGAAATAATATAGGAAATGGGAAAATGGATCATTTCAGAGGAAACTGGAAAGCTATTTTTGGACTCATACAGAATGGAGTGAACCAAACTAGGAAAACAATTTATGTGATGACGTATTACTGAGAAAAAAATAACTTCTAAAGATATTATACTTCTCATCAGAAAAATGATAAGCCCTGAATCCAAAAGAATGAAGATGAAACTAACCTCCTCTCAAAGAGGTAATGAGTTGAAAATATAATGAAACATTTCTTTTCCAACATATCTAATGTGGCACACTTTTTTTTTGTTTCTATGGGTGGAAACTATGCATCTCTATATTAAGGAGTTTAATATTTACTCATTTATTCATTCATTTATTTTTCAAGGTGTTGTTTTATTTACACAGTGAGAATAGAGGTAGTAGGAAAGACATTATAAAAAATATTAAAAATCAAAAAGTTAGTAGAGCATTCTGAGAGAGGAAGACAGAATCATACAGGGGAAATTTGGATGATGTGAAAGTAAATTGGAATAAAGAGGTTGTGATCTTGGAGACATTGTTATTTCTGAGACTTGGATACAAGGTTCTTCAATGTCTCCACTGTGGTCTGATCCAGTGATAGGAGGTGGTGTTGGTGGTAGTACTAGTGTTTTGACTCATCTGGCATATGTTTTTTCCTTGTTTGTCCTTCAGCTTACCTGTAGAGGAGAGATTACATTTCTCATTCCCCAAAGAATGATGTTGTAGAATTACAAAAATTATCAGGTGTAAAATCCTTCAATAAAGCTCAAATGAAGAAGGAAAGTATTGAGGTAGTTGTTGATTTCCTGTCTAGAGATCCTGAGGAAAACTCTTAAAAAGAACTCATGGTAGAGAGTATAGAAATGGTGGCCAGAGAACACTATTAACTTTCTGTGGCATGTATTACCAAAATGGATGAAAATGAGCAACTTCTAGGGATTCACATGAGCAAAATTATGCCATTACAAAAAAAACCTAGAATTTAGAAATTTAAATTCTAAATAGAATTAGTAGAAAATAGAAAATTCTAAAAAATAATTTGGAAAAATTAGAAGAAAAAATCATGTTACAAATAGTTATGATGTGTTGTGCAAGAAACTAAGACCAGAGAGGTAGAGCTTATGTTTTCCTCCCTGATAGCTAGTGAAGACAAGATGTATACAAGAAAAAAATATCAGGAACAAAATTCTTGCTTAGAAAGTCTTGACTGGGAATATGATTTGGATTGCTGGACCATTGCTTAAATTACAGAGATCCCAAATTCTTTAATGATTTAAATGAAAGTATATATAAATATATAGGCACAACATTTGGAGAGTGGTTCAGAGATGGCTTTTTTTTCCTTCTCCAAAGTCACCCATCTGATATTTCTTAGAGAACTAGAAATGTCTACCATGCCGATGCTATATTATCATTAGGACTAAGGTCTCACAATGCTGTCTAAGAACCTATAAGTCTTGTCATTTTGCCTATATTTAGACTCAAAAGATTTCAAGCCTTTCATATTTAGCTTAATCTGAACATTACTGTGTATACTAACTTCCACAATTACAATATCAGGTCCTCAAGAGTAGTCATGTTTTTTTTTATTATATCCCCTTTTCCTTCCTTCCTTCCTTCCTTCCTTCCTTCCTTCCTTCCTTCCTTCCTTCCTTCCTTCCTTC
>NC_058135.1:67388782-67440684 GCF_016433145.1 Gracilinanus agilis | reverse complement strand
TATATATATATATATATATAATGAAATAATATAGGAAATGGGAAAATGGATCATTTCAGAGGAAACTGGAAAGCTATTTTTGGACTCATACAGAATGGAGTGAACCAAACTAGGAAAACAATTTATGTGATGACGTATTACTGAGAAAAAAATAACTTCTAAAGATATTATACTTCTCATCAGAAAAATGATAAGCCCTGAATCCAAAAGAATGAAGATGAAACTAACCTCCTCTCAAAGAGGTAATGAGTTGAAAATATAATGAAACATTTCTTTTCCAACATATCTAATGTGGCACACTTTTTTTTTTGTTTCTATGGGTGGAAACTATGCATCTCTATATTAAGGAGTTTAATATTTACTCATTTATTCATTCATTTATTTTTCAAGGTGTTGTTTTATTTACACAGTGAGAATAGAGGTAGTAGGAAAGACATTATAAAAAATATTAAAAATCAAAAAGTTAGTAGAGCATTCTGAGAGAGGAAGACAGAATCATACAGGGGAAATTTGGATGATGTGAAAGTAAATTGGAATAAAGAGGTTGTGATCTTGGAGACATTGTTATTTCTGAGACTTGGATACAAGGTTCTTCAATGTCTCCACTGTGGTCTGATCCAGTGATAGGAGGTGGTGTTGGTGGTAGTACTAGTGTTTTGACTCATCTGGCATATGTTTTTTCCTTGTTTGTCCTTCAGCTTACCTGTAGAGGAGAGATTACATTTCTCATTCCCCAAAGAATGATGTTGTAGAATTACAAAAATTATCAGGTGTAAAATCCTTCAATAAAGCTCAAATGAAGAAGGAAAGTATTGAGGTAGTTGTTGATTTCCTGTCTAGAGATCCTGAGGAAAACTCTTAAAAAGAACTCATGGTAGAGAGTATAGAAATGGTGGCCAGAGAACACTATTAACTTTCTGTGGCATGTATTACCAAAATGGATGAAAATGAGCAACTTCTAGGGATTCACATGAGCAAAATTATGCCATTACAAAAAAAACCTAGAATTTAGAAATTTAAATTCTAAATAGAATTAGTAGAAAATAGAAAATTCTAAAAAATAATTTGGAAAAATTAGAAGAAAAAATCATGTTACAAATAGTTATGATGTGTTGTGCAAGAAACTAAGACCAGAGAGGTAGAGCTTATGTTTTCCTCCCTGATAGCTAGTGAAGACAAGATGTATACAAGAAAAAAATATCAGGAACAAAATTCTTGCTTAGAAAGTCTTGACTGGGAATATGATTTGGATTGCTGGACCATTGCTTAAATTACAGAGATCCCAAATTCTTTAATGATTTAAATGAAAGTATATATAAATATATAGGCACAACATTTGGAGAGTGGTTCAGAGATGGCTTTTTTTTCCTTCTCCAAAGTCACCCATCTGATATTTCTTAGAGAACTAGAAATGTCTACCATGCCGATGCTATATTATCATTAGGACTAAGGTCTCACAATGCTGTCTAAGAACCTATAAGTCTTGTCATTTTGCCTATATTTAGACTCAAAAGATTTCAAGCCTTTCATATTTAGCTTAATCTGAACATTACTGTGTATACTAACTTCCACAATTACAATATCAGGTCCTCAAGAGTAGTCATGTTTTTTTTTTTATTATATCCCCTTTTCCTTCCTTCCTTCCTTCCTTCCTTCCTTCCTTCCTTCCTTCCTTCCTTCCTTCCTTCCTTCCTTCTTCCATTTATTCCTGATAAGACTACAGCAATATTACATGGATTATGTTAGAGAATTAGAAAACATAATGGACTCCTTGCTGATCGTGGTGCACTTCTCCATCTTATTTCTCATACTCTTATCTTAATTGAACATACTGAACTTGGTCATTCCCTTAGTAACTCATGATATTTTTCCCATCTATGCCCGGGGCAAAATTTTACTTTTTTTACACTATATCCCTTGTAGCATTCTGAGATTTTTATAATATGGCCTTGCTAGTTGAGATTATTTCATAAAAGAATAAATGAAATCACATAATGTGACCAAGTGTTTGCTCTCTAATGATAATATATTCACTGTGTGCCATCAGCTTGAAAGCATCATGTGAAAGAGAGTGGGAGAGGAGAGAGAAATGGTCTTGGAATTGGCAATATGCTGGAATTTGGGAGATATCAATTCTAGCTACAGCTGTGTCCCTAGCTATATGACCTTGAGCAAATCACCTAACCTCTCTGAGCATTCAGTTTCTTCCTCTGTAAAGTAATCTCAAAAATCTCTTATATCTCCAGTATTTTTGCTTAACAATATAAATGAAGATCAATACCCTATATATATATATATATATATATACATATATATATATATATTCAATATGTCTAACTTGTCTTCTCTCTGAGCTAGGAAAAGTCATTTGTGGGCATTGGGCAAATTTGGAAAATTGCATTACTGTCCAACAGAGGCTTTGAGCCAACATGTATTCCTTGCCTTATAAAAAAGAGACATGTAAAACTGAGCAGGAGATTTTTCTAGCATTGTAAAAGCTGTGCATTTTGCGTAAAATTATACCAAAATTTGTCCTGGACACTCCAGGCAGCAATCTCCTTTCTTTATCCTTGGTGACTATTCTTAATGTGAAAATTGCGGATAATTCTATTTGTAGTTCTGATATCATAGGGCGGTTGTGAGAAAAGCATTTGATAAGCTGGTCAGGTACTTGACAAAAGTGAACTACTGGTATTATTTGGTGCTGATGCTTTTGGGACTACCTGCCATCTGTTCAAGAGATTGTGTGTGAAAAGACCTATTCAAGAGCATCCACTTTGCCCATATTCCAATATGCATACAAAATGAACCTCTGTTGTCTCTTGATTCATCTCTTTGAAGAGAATTTTTCCTTAATTCTCATGCTTTTTTGGTGCTTAAATGATATAGGTCACTCTAGTCCATGTATTATGAGTTCTCCTAGATAACAGGTGATACACTGTTGGAAATTCAGCTATATCATATAGTATCCACAATATCTTTGCCCCTTTTCTCACCTTACCAATGCCCAACCTCACCTGAGTGCATGACAGCTTATAGAAGAAAGAGTATTCATGACCAGAGAAATGGGAATAGGCCATTCCCTTGTAACTTAAGCTAATGGGCTAATGGTTTTATGTGCTGGCCAAAAGAAAGAGAGAGAGAGAGAGAGAGAGAGAGAGAGACAGACAGACAGACAGAGACAGAGACAGAGACAGAGACAGAAACAGAGGGAGACAGAAACAAAGACAGACACACACACACAAAGAGAGACAGACAGACAGACAGAAACAGAGAGGAAGACAGAGAAACAAAGTCAGAGAGACAGAAAGACACACACACACAGACACACACACACACACACACAGAGAGAGAGAGAGAGAGAGAGAGAGAGAGAGACAGAGAGAACGAGAAAGAGAAACCTGATTTGAAGATCAGTTTTTGCACTATTCACTCTATTATAATTGCCATATTATTTATAGTAATTATTAAATATCTCAAGCAGTTATTTGTGACCAACTAAACTTTTTTTAATACAACAAATTGAGAATTTGGATGATGAAATATTTAAAATATGCGATAAATAGAGTTACTACCAAGCTATAGCATATATTAAATTATTTTTTCCTCATTAATTAGATCTTCCATTATCTACCTACCCATTTGTCAATATGTATGCATTATGATACAGGTTGTACATATATTAGATCATGTAATATATATTTCTATGTTTATCATATTGATAAAGAAGACACATATTACTGCCACTAGAGAAAAATTCATGGTGGAAATACAGTGACAAATGGTATGGTGCAATCTACATTCAGACATCATCAGTTCCTTTTATGGCAGTGGATAGCCTTTTGCATCATGAGTTCTTCAAAGTTGTCTTGCATCCTTGCACTGTTGAGAACAGTTAAATCATCCACATGTGATCATAATACACTATTGTTACTGTAAAATATTCTTTGATTTTATAGTACTATGGTTCTATAATTCTTAGAAATTTAATCACTATATGCCCCAAGTGATTTCTTTCTTTGCATGGCCAACTCATTATCTAAGGGGAAAGAATAATGTGGACTTACCAAAAAGAACAGCTTATAAGATCTTTGTTCATTCCTAATTAGAGTTCAACATTTGTAAGCTAGCATGGAATATAATTTTCCTTTTTTTGAGATGGCAAAGTACAGTATAGAGTATAATATTATTGAAATGAATACTTTGTCAGCATTCAGTAAAACTTTTCATCAAGCAAAGATACTGGAATGCTGCCTGGACACCACTTCCAGGATGGATCAGAGACTTGAAGACTGGTGACAAATGAAACTTATAATAGTTGGTGCTTTTCCTGATCTTAGAGGTATTTAATTCTAACAGTGACTTCTAACTAATCCTAGTCTTTTCAAAACAAGGTAAATTAACTCAGCAGTAGGTCTCAGAAAGAGATAATTCCACGATTCATTACTGGCATAACTTTTATTTATTTTATCTTCAGACTTTTATTCCATGGTTTCTTTTTCTTTGCCAAAACATTTGTCCTTTACTGGGGCACACTTCCCATTTCATTCTAGCTTCCTCCATCGCTACTCACCCTTTGAATATAAAATTCTGTGACAAATAGAAAACAATTCCTGACATCATGAAAAAGTTGTCCATAATGATAATATTGAAGTCTATGGATGTTAAGTGATTCTCCTAAATGTGAAACAGGCAGTAAGGAGTAGAGTCAGGATTTCTATTCAGGTCTTCCAAACTAAAAATTCAGAGCATCTGTCTACTGATCCCAGAACCTAAAATATCTATAAAAGTAGGGGAAATGTGTATATTCCTGTATTTCTATTGTCCATTTGTTGACATATATCTTATGGTACTAGAATTTTTCACAGAGGATATTTATCACCACTTACCTCAGTGCTTCAAAACATCTGTGATTACATGAGTATTAATTGCATATCTACCAGTGTTGATCTCTCTATGACTTAATAGACTTTCATTTTTAGTATTATTGGAATAAAAGTAAGCATAAGGTTTCTTTTTACTTAGGAAAGTAGTCTCCATATGTAAACTTAATGAAGATAATGAGTGTGTGAAGGATGGTAATGAATGTGGGGGATTATTCAGTCCATTACTGTTTTCACAGATCTTTAAGCTATTAAAAGTAGATATATGTATAACAGATCAACAATGTTTGTACTAACAAAATACAAAATGGGATTCATTAGATGATTACACAAGGCAAGCTATTTAATAATCTTTTTTATATACCCTTTGAGTCTTACCTTTTTTTATTCTAGGGAATATCCCCATGATATTATATTTACATTTTAATTTCTTTCTCTGATTAAACTCTTTCCTGTAAGTGAATATTGATATAGATAATGAATAGAATGGCAGAGTGAAAAAAGTGAAAAAAAGGAAAATCCCTTGTTTTGCTATCTTTTTGAATAATTCTCACTAGAGTAAAGATCTTTTTTTTCCCCTTGTGTTCATGTTCCCTTTTGACAGTTTAGTAAAACCAATTTACCTTCCAGAATAATATTTTTCATACTTAGAATAATGATATAATGAGCAAAATAATAATTTAATATAAATGTATATGTATGTGTGTATATATGCATATATGCACACACATATGAAAGATAACCCATAATCAAAAAGAAAGGAGGTAAAATTGAGGAAGAGAGGGCAATGGAAATGGACATGCTGTAGTTCAAGTCCAAGAAGAGCAGCTTTAAATTCCTCTCTAGTTTAACTTTACCTATCTACCAGTAAACGAGGAGTCAACTGCTCCAGTTGAATCTTCTTTATTTTTTTTTAATTTTTTAATTTTTTAGAAAAATTTTCCATGGTTAAATGATTCAACTGGAGCAGTTGACTTCCTTTCCCCTTCACCCCCCCCCCAGTAGCTGACATACATTGCCACTGGTTTTAACATGTGTCATTTATCAAGACTTATTTCCATATTATTGATAGTTGCATTGGTGTGGTCATTTCAAGTCAACATCCCCAATCATGACCGCATCAACTCATGTGTTCAAGAAGTTGCTTTTCTTCTGTGTTTCCTCTCCTGTAGTTCTTCCTCTGAATGTGAAGAGCTTTCTTTTCCCTAAATCCCTCAGAATTGTACTCGGTCATTGCATTGCTGCTAGTACAGAAGTCCATTACATTCGACTTTTCCACAAGGTTATCAGTCTCTGTGTACAACATTCTTCTGGCTCTGCTCCTTTCACTCTGAATCAATTCCTGGAGGTCTTTCTAGTTCACATGGAATTCCTCCAGTTTATTATTCCTTTGAGCAGAGTTGTATTCCATCACCAGCATATACTATAATTTGTTCAGCCATTCTCCAATTGAAGGGCATACCCTCGTTTTCCAGTTCTTTGCCACTACAAAAAACTCAGCTATAAATAATGTCTAAGTTCAAGAAGAGAAACTAGTCATAAATGAGGAGTATACTGGTTTGTGGGTATTTTAAGGTTAACAAATCTTCACAACCTCCTTAGTAGTTAAGTGCTATTATTACCCTCACAGTTATCACACAATTAATAAATATCAGAATTTAAATGGAAACCAATAATATTGAATTACATTTCTCAACATATAAGTAATAATGATAATAACAATCATTGTCTAGTATGTTTGCTTCTGTCAAAGACACTAATTTCTATTGCCAAAAAATGATTCAGAAGCCATTGACTTCCTCCAGACAGTGTCCAAGAAGATAAACACACAAACGGCCTTCTAAGGCATCACAAAGCCTTGTAAAAAGGAAAGAAGTCAAAAAGAGTAGACATCATCTCAAATACAAGTTTATGTAGTCATGCGTTCAAAGGTTCAGCAAAATAGTTTGAAGAATATTCCCTAATCTGACTTTTGAAGGTCAAAGCATTCTCCTATACCTCAAGTTTAAAAGGGTGAAGAGACATAAGAGGCTAATCATCTAGCATATCCATTAACTTCTGACTCAGACACCAATTAAATATTTAGAGTTGTCAAGAATCAGTCAAAGGATGTGAGTATCTGCTCTGAAGTGAAAAAATGAAGGACCTTTCTATTGCTATACTCATGAAAATGTGAACAATGAAATGGATTCTTCTTGAATTTCAATTATACATGTTAAGTATGCTTAAACAGATATACTTTTATATCTATATCTATATACATATATATTTCATATGCACAGATGGTTATAGACATGTATATGGGTACTTATCCATTTATGTATACATATCTTTTTATCTCTATGTGCCTAAACATATACATTAACTTTATGTTTTTAAGTGCCATATCATTGTTATTTCTTTATAACTCAAACTAAATTTCAACTTGGTAGTGGACAAATGTGTTTTATTTACTAGCATAACTGATAAGAGAAGAGCACAGTATAAATTCTGAAAGATCTCTTCACCTTTTCATCTAGGTTATTTTTTTCAGTCTAGTTGCTTCTAAAAATTTTAAGAAAATACAGTTAGCAGAATCTCATACCAGGCTATCTTTGGACTTCTTTTCCTTTTGATTTCTATCTGCTCATTTCTGAGATAATAGTGCTCATAATTAGTTATTTTTTACTGATATGATATTTTGTAAATTTGTTTTTCCTCTAATAAATGTAACCTCTCTTTGTGTCATATCTCTATTTGGTGTAGAGGTGAAATATGCACCAGAATGCTAGTTTCAACTCTCCTTTTAGCTACTGTTGAATAGCAGTCAAGCTGTTCTTTAAATGGTCATAAAGTCAATATATTTATTTTTGTCTATTTCTCATGTTCAAGAGCTGACAGCTTGTTTAAACAGGTTGCACTGAAATTTTTGTCATTGTTCTTTATTCTTTATTTTATATTCTAATATAGTATTTATGTTAACCTTTCCTCTAATGAAAAGCTGATTTAAATACACATACAGAGCTGATTCATCCAATTAATTGAGAATTGTAGAAATAAGATCCCACTGTGTCTACAATGTATTGTTTTTGTTTTTTCTTGTTTTAAAAGTTTTGGATTTAGTAAAACAAATGGTATCTCAGAAGCTATCTTTAAACAAGGTTCTTTCCACTTATATATTAAAATATCTTTTTTTGGCGATTGCAATCAGAGAAATAACCATTCACTCCTGCTAAGAATTAATAAAGATTGAGAGAAAATAGGGAGATACATTCTCCATTGTCATGAAAGATATGTTACAGAGTATTCAAACAGAAGACAAGTTTCATATTAATGACATCTTTCAAATAATCTTATTCTCAGATGTTATTGTGTAAATTGTTTTGAATCCCAGAATATTATAGAACCTTCAGAGTACTAAGCATTCAAAAGAAATTGACTTAAGTATCCACAATGGAAAACAAAGTAGAATAAATAAATATATTGTCAAGACTTTTTTGTATACCTATCCAAGTATAGTTTCTCTCTGTCTCTCTCTCTGTCTCTCTCTCTGTCTCTGTCTCTGTCTCTCTCTGTCTCTCTCTCTCTCTCTCTCTCTCTCTCTCTCTCTCTCTCTCTGGCTCTCTCTCTTTCTCTCTGTCTCTCTCTCTCTCTCTCTCTCTCTCTCTCTCTCTCTCTCTTCCCCTTTACCTCTCTCCCTCCCCTTTACCTCTCTCCCTCCCCTTCTCCCTAATTTTTCTTGTCTCTGCTTGGCTTTTATTTCTCTGGTTCTGTCTTTCTGTGTGCATGTATCTTTCTCACATATATACATATATACGTACACATTTTCAAGACTTTGAAAGAGAGTGTATTCTGAAGATAAAAATATATTAATACATCTAATTTGATCCTGGAAACTTAAGCCTGGAACACAGCTGGTCATTTATAAGATGATTATTTACTGAGTTGATATATTTAAAAACATTTACACCATTGATAAATCAGAGGGAATATCATACAATCATCCATCATTTCTTTGATATCCAAAATCTAATATCTACAATAACACATTTTTAAGAAGGTAATCTCATACTAGAGATTAACAAGACCAAAAAATGGAATATTATTTAGTAATTAGGCTCCCTTTGAGAGTTAAAGGGAGAACATTCAAGAGATGAGAGTCCTATGCACCCCATAACAAAACAAAACAAACAAAATCTCTTATTTCTAACATTCATTAAACAGAGTTAAAAACAGCACCACTACTCCAGATGCCATAGCAATGAATATCAGAAAAGATGATATTTAGTTTTATTCCAACTCCAATAAAATTTTTAAATTCCAATTGGCATCTTAAGCATTGGATAGTTAATTCAGAAGACTACATCCATTAGATGGAGTATGATATAATTTCTAAAAAGAACTCTAAGTTTTTAGAATGTAGACTGAAACACCCCCAGCCCAGGTTGCTTATAAGGGCCAATGCCAGGAAATATTGGAGAAAGTGGATGTCCTGAGAAAGAGCCACTGAGTCTTGCATAATTTTCAGCTCTTTATCGAGACAAAAGATTGCATTATCAGTTGATATAGAAATATAGACTGTATTAGTTTCTCTCCCTCCTTCCACCATGGTCAAGGAAGATAAGTAGAAAACAACTTAATTAATGTCATATTCTTCTAATTCCATTTTATAATCTCAAATAATGCATTAGCTTTTGGGTCATGGATTGCTCCCACCCTAGAGGCATATAAACTCTATTTCAATATTAAGAACATAGTAAGTGTCCAAAGAATTTCCATCCGACTTAAGGTTTATAAACAGTACAGAATTGTGAAGAAATTCTAAGACAATCTGGGAACTCCTACATAATATTATTGAAAGAAGAGAGTCCCTTGGAGAGAACTTCCAAGGGTGGTTAAACTTCTAGCAAGCATATTTGTGTTCAAATTAGTGAAGAAAATTCATAGATACCCTTTGAGTATATATGATTCCATGAATATATTTCTCACAAAACAAATTGGTCTTTCATTTGATTAATTTAAAAAGGGGGGGCAAGGAGATAATCTTTTGTTTTTCTTACTCCACTTCTCTTCCTAAGCTTTCAGAAAAGAAAAATTAAGGCATAGATAAATCCAATTGAGTAAAATGAAGGAAAGTGACTATGCTACATTCTTTTCTCCCCAAACAAAAGAAGATTAGAATGTTTCAGGGGCTGAAGTGATTCAATATTTTGAAAAAAAATTCTGACCTGTAAGATGAAAACATTTATAGCATGACTTTTTTTCTGAGATCAGAATTCTAGGACCATTCCCATTGATTGATAAACAATTTGAAGAGGAATTGAGATACCCTACAATTATTGACATTTGAATTATTCAAACTAATAAAAAAGTGTTTATAAAAGGTGAAAGATCATGATGTGATCTTGAAAAATTAATGGATCTTCCAAAGGAAACTTACTTCTCTCCATACTACAATAGAGACACAGTCTTTTAAATTTTGTTTTCTTCCCACATTACACATCATTTTCCTTCTCCATGCCTTTTCATTAACTGTCTTCATAGCTGAATTTGATTACCTCTTAACCTTTACATAAAGGAATCCCTAAATTTTGCTAGACTCAGCTTAAGTTTTACTTTTCGCACAAGACTTTTTAATCCCACCCCTACTCACACACAGTAACTACTGCCTTCCTTAAAAAATTACATTATAACTGCCACAATTGTATATGCTTATATTTGGGCATGTTAGCTCCTCATCCATTTGAATATAAGCCTTTTAAAAAAGGGCTTTCTTTCTCTCTCCCTCCCATTCCTGAAACCTAGAATAGGGAATTAAATAGGGTAGATATTTAATAAATAATTATTAATCCCAAACAATAAAAAGATACTCAGGAATGTTTGCAGTGATTATTCATATCCTAGGAACATGATAGAATTCATTTTTAAATATTCCTTTAAAAATTAACCTCAAATTACTCTCTCTTCTTCCAGTTCCTCCTCCACCCATTGGAAAGCCAAGCTATATGATCCCCATTATACATGAAGTCATGTAAAACATATGTCCACTATGTCACAGTCATTGAATTGAAAGAAACATTGAATGGACACCATAAAATTATATATATTTAAGAGCCTCTTCACTCAATAAAAAGAAGGTAACATGGAATTTTGAAAACCACAGTGATTATAGGATACAGAAAAATTGTTCTCTACCTCTTTGCAAGTTTTCTTACAACTCAAGAGAAAACTGTGCCTTTTCTTAATAGGCAGCCTTTTTTCCAACACTCTTTCTGATGCCTTTTTATATTTTGTCTTCCTCCATTAAAACATATTCTCCCTGATACTAGGAACTATGTATCATTTTTTCCTATTTATCTGTGTGTCTATCTATTAGAAGAGAAGTATTGTTCATTGATGACACACTTAAATCTTACAGCTCTATTTATTATGACTTTTTCATTTCTATTGCAACTTGTACTCTACACTGAACTTGTTTGTAGACATAGAAGATATATTTATTGTACTTTTTTTCAAATCTTTACATTGTTTACAATGAATCTGTTGAATAAAATTTGGCACTCTAATTTGAATAAAATAGTCCAATAAATAATATTAATAAACAGAATAATAGCAATAATTTTCCTATTCAGTTTAATAAAACATGTAGTTGTAATTGGAAAGTGCTAATAAAACTAATAATCATTCATGCTTCTTAATAATCTATTTATAACTTTATACTTTAGAGAAAATGTTTTCAATTAAAACCTTTTCTGAGATATGGCCAAAGAATCATGGTTTCATCTAAATGTTACTAGATACTCATTTAATTATTCCCAGACCTAAGAATCCTTTTGTGACTCTATTAGTCCTTATTCAATCTCTTTTTATTAGAATGTAAAAGCCGTCATGGGGGAAACATAGTACATTGGAATGTATAATAACTGGGGACTTAAATAACATGAATCTAAATTCTTCTTCTGTTGCTTACTATTCCTTTGGCTTTGGGTCAGTCATTTAAACATTCTGGACTTCAGTTTCCATTTTCCATGTTTTCCTTTCTTAAGATAAAAGCAGCCATTTAAGTCCCTTCCATTTTTGTTCTGTAAGTCACACAATTTAACACAACTATATAGTTGTTGTTCACATTGTTCACAAATTGTTACTAATTTAATAAAAAAAATTTGGATGTATTGTTGAGATCTATAATTTCAGGGGTATATGGAAGCAACACCCTTTATGGGTACACATCAACAGCTCTCTTTGACTTATAAATTAAACACTTTCTGAAGTCATCAAGAATTTAAATTATTTGTCTAGATTCATAAAGTCAGTATGTTTCAGAGATGTGCCCAGGTCTCACTTTCTCTGAGACCTGCTCTCCATTTCACCAGAATGTTTTTCAATATTGAACTAAAACCTCATAAATCACATTATTTCCCTAAATGAAGTGGTAGTTAATTTTTCCTTGACAGATTCAAATATGAAAAATTGAAAAGAGACTCATCCTTTTCCACTTAATATAATGAAAGTACTACTGATTCTTAGAGGAATGGAAGTCAACACATGAAAGATGTTATTATTCTTATGTAATAGCTTCTCAAATTAGGGACAAATTCTAATGGACAATACATGAATAAAGTATTGCCCTTTTAAAATGGAACACACCTTAATAATGATAGTTATATTATGTTCTTTCTCTGCAACTTCATTTAAAACTAGTCTATCAAAGAATCATAGAATGATCAAATTTTTAAGAGTAGATTAGATGACTCAGAGATTTAATATCTAACTGCAGCTATATATGAAATATAATTCCCTTGATGATAATCCCAATAAGAATTCCTTAACATTCAATTGAAATACTTCTAATAATAAGGAACTCATCACTTACAAAGGGAATGATTCCTATGTTTGGAATATTGTAACTTGTTAGGAAGGCATTTTTTGGCATACAACCTAAAAATGCTTTTCTATTTTTACTTTACTTATTTTATTATTACATTTAAAAACCTCTTTAACTCTCTCATCTGAGGTAAAGATGAATAAAAATTTGTCTCTTTTCAACTTGGTACCCCTTCTAATATGTCATTCCATAAGTGTCTTTTCTCCAGACAAAATTTGCCAAATTCTCTTACTGAATCTATATAAGACTTGATATTTACTTCACTTTGCTTCCAGTATCACCCAGTTCACACTCTTCTGGTCTGAAATGCTCCAGTTTATCAAAATCCTCCTTAAAATGTGTCTTAGAACTGATCCACAATTCACCTTGTCTGTTGAGGAAAAAGGGCATGATTAAATAGTTCTTCTATCCATATTAGAAACTGGTCCTGGATACTGCAGCAGAACACTGAAGTATTTTATAAATAATTTATGAACTACTTGGAAGTCTGGCTGTGGGAGATATTCTTTTCTATTTTTTCTCCAATCCTTATACCATACCCCATTCATCATAACTTAGTCTAATACATACTGGACTACTTGAATATGGGAACAATTCTTCTCCCTCTAAATACCACCCCAATTTTAATTTGAAAAAAAAAGAAGAAAAATCATGGACTTAATTATGCTATGGGTCAAAGTGGGCATTCTCAATCTGACCTAATTTGACCATGGGCCTTTCCCATGTGATTCAGAAAATATGTCACTTCAATGTAGACACTTAATTTATTTTTAATTTTAATAATAAATGTCCACATGTTTCCCAAAGTCATGTGATTCCTATTGCCTTCCCCCTTCTTCCCTTCCCCTTCCTAGATCTGACAATCAATTCAGTCTGGGTTATACATGTATTATCATGCAAAACATATTTCCATATTATTCCTTTTTGAGCCAAAACTCCAAAACACATACCCACATAAACAAGTGATTATATCATGTTTCATGTTTTCATCACTGTAGCCACTTTTTAATGATAAAACAGCACAAATAAGAGAAAAAACTGAAGATATTATTTCATCTCAACATACTTACATCAGAACTTTATTTTATGAGGATATAGTCAAGCCATTGTTAAAATGCATGTTTTCCCAGACTGCTTTGCACACCCTGCATCTTACACTGAAATTTCCATTGGGGCATTAATTACAAGATAAATTCTCAAGGGAATATCTAATTGTTACTTACACAACAATTGTCAAAGTATGGCCTTACTATTTACACAATGCAAAAGTTACAGAAGTATTTTGTCTAATGATGATGAGAACAGTCAAAGCTCCATAACATATTATGTATGAATTTTTGCTCAGGAGTATCCATCTTAGCTCTAAGTTTACATAGACTGGGTTCAATCTTTGTGACTGCCCAATAATAATACAACAACAGCTAACCATTCACATAGAGTTTAACAACAGGTAATAAATGAATTTCCTCTTTATTTTGTTATCTGCTACAAAGTGAGGCTTACAAATATTTAAAAAAGAAACAGCCAAGATGAAAGTGAGAAAAATATCCATGGAAATAGCTAACTTTTTTCTTAATTTATTTCCTTCCTCTACTCTCAGAATTATTCTCCTGTATTATTCTCCTCCATTATCCCTCTTTATTTTCTCTCCATTCTCTAAAGGCTTAGGGGAAAAGCAAAGGCTTTGTGGATTGCTCATATAATACTAAGTCACATTTATGTAGGACTTTAATATTCATGAAGTTTATTATATAGATTTTCTCATTTGATGTTCACAACTCCTACTGAAATAAGTGCCAATATTGTCTCCAGTGATTCCCAAAGGTGTTGCCACCGCCCCCTGGTGGGTGCTGCAGCTATCCAGGAGAGTGGTGATGGCCACAGGTGCATTTATCTTTCCTATTAATTGCTATTAAAATAAAAAAAAATAATTTCCAGGGGGCAAAGTAATATTTTTTCTGGAAAGGGGGTGGTAGGCCAAAAATGTTTGGGAACCACTGGTTTATACTATCTAGCTGCCTACTTATAATTTCTCTTTCTAGGTTCAAGCAGCATATATAACAATGCTGCCAACCATGCACTGCAGGACGCATTCTCTCAGGAAATGATCTCATTGATCCTTGCTTCTCTCTGTCTCTCTGGCAAATACAATATGGTGTCTTTTAAAGGCTAATTGTTGTTGCCTTAATCATTCATTAAGAAGAAAATTCAGTATTCCTTTAAGCTGGTTAAATCTCTTAACCTCTCTGGACCTCAGCTTACTCATATATAAAATGACTTAATGTCATTAAATGCCATTCCCAAAGATATTATCTGCTACTAATATTCAGATACCAGAAAAAAAAATCCTGGAGGTCATAGAGCAGTCCCAAATAGGACACAGGACATACTAACAACAAAATTTCTTTTTTACCTCCAAATCTCAAGAATCCGCCCATTGGCACAGAGAAATGAAGAGCATGCCAGTATAACTCTGCTATTGCTCTCACTCAGTTTAATATTGTGAAGATCATTAAAACTTTGACTACTGAGGTATGAGATAAGGTGATAAAACAGATTACGGCTTAGTGCATCTAGACTAGGTTCTGTCTAAATTCATTTTATTTCCTGAATTAATTTTTTAGGACATTAGAGTGATACTAAAACACCCTCATTTTTTTTAGATGTTACCTAAACAGTCAGAAATGTTTCTTTATGACTTCAAAAATATCCTTAATCCTAGGAATAAAATGACTTCTCATTACCAAGAGGAGAAAATGTAATGAATAATCTGGGTATTCAAAGACATTCCTAATATAATTTTCCTTTATGTTAATACTGCTTCTATTTTACTCTTATATATTCCACTCAAACTGGAGAACATGTTATTCTCTATCTCACACTTTCTGGAAAAAGAGTAGATGAAAACTTTGGTACTGATTATAGTAGGAAGGAGGCTATAAGTGGTTCTTGAATTTCTGCCTTGTCAAAATATGGAGAGGTAGTGTGAGATGAAGATAGAAATACTACAAAGAGGAACATAAGGGGAGAGAGACAGAGACAGAGACAGAGACAGAGACAGAGAAAGACAGATAGAGACAGAAATAGAGATAGAGATAGAGAGAGTTAAGGAGTTATGGAGAGTTAGTCTAAGATGAAAAGAGAGAGACAGCGACAGAGACACAGAGAGGGAGACTGCCAGAGAAAGACAGAGACAGAGAGAAAGAGAAAGACACACAGAAAGACAGACAGAGGAAGAAAGAGACAGAGAGAGAGAGAGAAACAGAGAGACAGAGATGGAGAGAGAGACAGAGACAGACAGAGACAAAGATGCAGTGACACACAGAGAGACACAGTCAGAGAAAGAGAGACAGAGAGAGACAGACAGACAGACAGACAGACAGAGACAGAGAAAGAGAGAAATAAACCTACAAATACAACCCTAACCTATGAAGACCTGTGAAAAGGACTCACCTAATGAGTTGAGCTGTGCTGGAATGAACATTATGCTGTAAAACAAACATTCTGGGCAGAATGAAATGTAACACTGCCTAATATGTGCCCACTACTTTGCTAAGCATTTGGAATACACAAGATCAGACAATTCTTATTCTTTAGGAACTTCCATTGAAATTAGGGGAGTCAGGACAAATAGGTTTCAACTGAAGGGTAGACAAAAATATCCAATAATATTTATAGAAAAGCAACAAAATAAATGATGAGACACATTTTCTTTGGCTAAAATGACAGCATTATCTAGCAATGTCAAGTTCTAGAGTGAATAACAACAGGGTAGACAGTAAGGTCTACTGGTATACTGGGAAAGATGGTAGGGCTAGTGGTTAATATATTATCAGGAAGAGGATGGTTGGTAACATACTCCATCCAAACCTTATCAGTGACTACCCTTGATAAACTGCTTTTGAGGATGAAGGAATGGACCCAAAGGACAGTGTGGAACAAGGTTCTCTTTTGTATCTAATGTCTCTAATGAAGAAGGTCTGCAACTTAGGACAGAAGAGTGAACATCCAATAGAAACTGGCAAAGGTAATAAGGTAAGGAAAGAGAAAGCACTTCCCATACTGTGTCCCTAGAAGAACTTTGGGCTACTTAATAAGTATTTATTTAATTTAATTAAAGAATGAAACCTATTTGGAAAATAAAGTCTAATATATATAATCAGGAGCAATATCCTCATCCTTTCTTCCCATTGATGATATAGGATTTTTTTCTTGAAAAGTATTAAGATCATCTTTGAGAGTTTATCACTTATGGGCCAAAGTCTTAGGTTTTTTGACATCAACTCCTGACCATTTGAGGGAAAGAACCCACTAAGAACTTCAGGTCCTCTCTGAGGCTCTGCTTATGGATACTTATGGACTGCTGAGCAAAGGCACTTCCACTTAGCTAAATTAATTCAAGGCAGTATCCTTAATGTCTATTCTTGTAGAATATCCTCTGCCAATGGCTAAATAAATCTTTTTGTTAACTGTTAACTGACCTATAAGAGCCTTATTTTGTTCCTGTATTGAACTTTAACTGCCAGAAGATTGTCCTGAGTCAAGGCAAGTCCAGAACAGAATGCACAACAAGCCTGACATGATTTATTAGATCCAAGGAAATAGTGTGAGGCAAAATAATAAATATTACAGATGACAGTTAACTTAATGGGAATAACAAATCTTGTGCCCTTTACTAAATGTTATAATAATAGATTTTCTTGACTTAAGAGGGGTTAGGACATAATGTATTGGTGATGGAAAGTGACATTACTTATGGCAAAATAATTCATTAAATGTTCATGTCTAAGTACAACTCATCTTTAGTATCTGAAAATAGTAATGAATTCATCAAACACTCTCATATATATTATTTAAGTAAATATAATAAAACATGTATATATTTATATTTTTCTTGTATGTAGGCTTCTTTTTTGTCTACTGATTTTTATTATATCTATTGCTTTCAGTTTATGATATTCAGAATATATTTCTTTCCCTTCTCATACTTTATATATATATATGTGTATATGTAATTACACTACATATAATTATACATGCAATATAATTTATATGTAAAATATAAAATAATTCCACATTATATGGCAAATTTTATGTGGAATTATTTTACCTTATTATGTTTATTTGTCATCAGTAAAAAAAAGAAAAGAAAAAGAAATTATAGTAACATGATTCTAGAATAGTGAAATTGAAAGATGTAATTAAAAAATCACTAGACAAAAAAAGGGTCCTAAAAACGAGAAATAAATATATGAGTCACATGGGAATCTACCATTTCCAGAAAAAAGAAGTAATGCTAATAACAAAGAAAAAATACCTCCAAATGAGAAAAACTTCAGCAACAATCCTCAGTTACTGAGAATTATAAAAGAATCAAAAGAAGTTTTAAGAATGACAGTGTTACAAAATGGTAGTAAGCAGCCTCAGAGCTAAGGAGACCTGAGTTCAAGTCTTTTTAATGACATATTCTGACTATGTGAATCTGGAAAATTCCCTTTAACCTCTTACTGTCCTAAGCAACTATGTTATAGATGAGGTATCAACCAGTAGAGGGAAGTATCTCAATGGATGTATTCTACACTGATGAAACCAAAATACATTCTCTACCTTCCATTACTCCTTAAGGAAAAAAAAATATAGAACTCTTAAAAATGTGTTAAATAAGACAGAAAATAAACAATTTAGTACAGAACAAAAAGAGAATAGCAACATCAAAGATATAGTGGTAGGGGCAAAATTTTATGCCTGGAGAATAAAGCCAATTGGACTATACTGTAGTATGTTAGGTGAGAGAAGAGATAGACTGGATCCAGTTTTTGTGGGGCTTTCAATGCCTATTCTAGAAATACAATTTGCACTTTTATTTCAATGAAGAACCATTGAAGGTTATTAAGCAGGGAATGGTATGATCAAAGTAGTATTTAGGGCTGATACACAAGATGATTTTAAACAGAAAAATTAGAGACAGAGACAATTTGGGAATACCAACTAACAATGGCCAAAATAAGGTTAAAGATAGTAGGAATATAAAGAATATGTAAGTTGCCAGTGACATTACCGATGAAGAACATGGAAGGCTTGCTGACTCATTGAGAACAGGAACAACCACAGTTTCCTTATTTGTAAAGTGAGAAAATTGAGTTAAATAATTAATAAAATCTCTTTTGGTTATATATCTATTTTCCCATGATTGGCTTCTTCATATTGTTCAATTACTTGTCGAGTTCTTGTCAAGAACTTTCTTTTTCTATAAATATTAAGATTCCTAGGACAAGCCTAAGACAAATAAATTCCTAAGATAACTGTTATGGAGAATCTAACTTGATGGATTTTATATTAGTAAACATTTATTCATATCGAAATAATTTTTTGTGGACTGATGTACATGCTGTATAGTTCCCGACAGAGGAAAAACAAAGAGATACGCATTTGGAACATGGCAATTTATATGGAATTATTTTGTCTTATTATGTTTATTTGACATCAGTAAAAAAAAGAAAAGAAAAAGAAATTATAGTAACATGATTGATATTTTTGTTTATTCATTTAAACTTTTAATTCCCCCCCAAGGAAATCTGTCTAAGTTATTATTTGGTAAAATAGAAAAAGAAATATTTTAGTGTTATCTTTAGTTATTGTTTTTAAGATTTGCAATAAGTTTTTATTATGAGTCAAAAAGAAACAATGAAAGTCAGCAATCAGCAGGTTCACTTTTGACTCAGCTATTTATTTTTCATGATATGCTTTGTGGCCTTAAAGACTCCCACATATTGAAGATAATGGAAGTTTTGACTGAGCTCTTGTTACTACAAACTGATCAGAGAGTTTAATACTGCATTTCAAGGCATAAAATTCAGTTCTATCAAATGGCACATTATTCCCTTTCTTTTTTTATTAATATATTTTTCCTTCACGCTACTTATTTCTTTATGCCACAGGAATATTCATTTTACAGAACTTTGAAATTAACCAATGAAAGTTTCATGTAGGGATAGGATTTTATTAAAGTATTCTCTCTCGTTTTACCTTGTAGACTTACCACTTCCTTTAACTAATGTTACTCATCATCATTACCAGAAAATATATCCTTCCTAAAGAAAGGAAGGAATAAAACTATTTCTTGTTTTGTTTGCTCTCTACTCTATGCATTTTTAAATGGAAATGGCATATCTTCTTTCCTTTACAGTAAAAGCTAAAGTGTTTTGGCTTAAAGAAGCCTTTTGAATTTCTTTTAAAAAACATTTTAATTTATTACTCTTTAACAGTCTTTACTTTTCAGCATTTGAGTTCCAAAATCTTTCCCTCCCTTTCACCCTATCCCATATGAATTGAGAAGGCAAGCAATATGATATCAATTATACTTATAAAAGCGTGCAAAACAAATATCCATATTAACTATGTATCCAAAAGAAGCAAGAAAAGTGAAGTGAGAAAATTATACTTCAATTTACACTCAGAGTTTACCAGTTGCCTCTCTGGTGGTGAATAATATTATTTTATCATGAGTCCTTTGAATTGTCTTGAATCATTATACTGATCAGTGTATCCAAGACTTTCACAGAATAATCATAAGATCATTGCTTATTGTGCACAGCTATTTTTTTATTTTTCTTATTTATTTTGACCTCAGTTTATATACTTTTTGCCATATTTTTTTCTGAAATCAGCTCCTTTTTCTTTTCTTTTAGAACAATAGTATTCCATCATAATCATATGCCATACTTTGTTCAACCATTCACCAATAAAAGGGCATCTTCTTGAATTCATTTTTAACACCTCAAAAAACTGCTATAAATATTATTATATGTATAATTATTTCCCCTTTCTTAGAAGCTCAAGTGGTATTGTTAAGTCAAAGGTTATTCACTGTTTAATAGCTCTTTGAGCATAGATCCAAATATTTTCTCTAGAATACTTGAAACAGGTCACTAATTCACTAGTTCATTAGTATAGCTATTTTCCCCTCATCCCCTCTAGTACTTGTGATCTCTAATAGTATGAGGTAGTACCTCAGATTTCTTTTACTTTGACTCTGTAATCAATAGATTTATAATATTTTTCATATAACTATGGATAGCTTTTATATCTCTTTTTAAAATTGTCTGTTTTCATCCTTTGGTGATTTTTTGATTAGAGAATTGCATAATTTAATTCTTTACTCAGTATATATTTGATAAATGAAGTCTGCAAAAAAAATTGCATTCTGACTATAAGCTATATGAGTATACTTGTGTAAAATCCTTGATGGCCTATGTTCCCTTTTAGCACAATGTAATTACTCCAATTATCTATTTTAATTAGGTCTATTTTTCCTTTGGCTTTGAGATAATGGTTCCTACTTTTGCCTTTTATTTTTAGTTGAGTGAAACTATATTAAATTCTGCTCTAGTCTTTTATTTTAGCTCTATGTGTGTCTTTGTATTTCAAGTCTATCATTTATAATCAATATATTGTTGGATTTTGGCTTCTAATCCATTTTACTATTTCTCTTTTGTGGGTGAGATTATATAATTCACATTTACATTCATGATTATACCCTCCACCCTATTTTATTCTGTTTCTCTTTCTCTTTTTTGTTTGTCTTATCCCTCCTCCCAAGTCTATTATATTTCTGACCACTGCCTCCCTTAATTTGTTCTTTTTTCTCATTCCCTTCCCTCCCTTATCTTCTTCCTTCCTCCTTCCTTTTTCCAGTCAAATATACTTTCTAAGTAACTTTTGTTGTTATTTATTTTAGTGAATTTTCATGCCTCTTTTATGATTTAGTTAAATCTATTTTTAATATATTACTTTCCTCATTATTTCATGTGCTTCTTTTTACTTAGCCTTTAAATCTCTTTAAATAATTTTCTAACATCACTCTCATTTCTTTTCCCAATTTTCCCTCTACAACTCTTTTCTTTTTAACTCTTTCAGAAATATCATTGGCTTTGGGTTCATTTAGCACTTTTTCTTTGAAGCTTTTTTTGTAACCATTTTCTTCTTCGTATTTTTTATATTTATCCTTTTTGCCACCACAGTAGCATTTTATGGTCAAACTAAATTTTTTGTTGTTGTTGCTAATTATTCCAACCTATTTCTAGACTTTGAACTTTGTGTTAAAGTTGGATTCTACTCCCTAAGAGTTGAGAAGGCACTTTTCTAATCTTTATGATTTGGGGCTAGTTCTGGGGTTCTGTAAGTTTTTGGTGCATTCAAGATGGTATGATCCTGAGAGGAGTATTGTTCTCCTATTCTATGCTTTAGTATCTAAACAAGAAGGGACCTTGGACCCCTGTAACCACAAGTGCTTGCATTCATCTTTTCTTTGGAATACTGACCAGTGATCATTGTACCCTTGACTGACCATAAGACCTCCTCTCCACTCTGGAACCATGATTAGAACAATGAACGTGCAATAGAGTTATCCATAAGTACCAGCTCTACCCAGTGGTAGCAAAAGACCTCTTGCATTCTCTTTCTGACAGTTGTCTGTTTCCTTTACTATCTCTGGACTAAGAGCTCCCAAAACTTCTACTGCTCTGGAATCACACTGGACAGATCTTCATCCCTAGTGTCACAGAATTCTGCTGGCCTCTTAAATTTTTGTTGACTGGAAAAAATCTAAACCTGATCTTTTGACAGCTCTGCCACTTCATATTTTGAGTTGTAGTGTTATTTTAACTATTTGGAAGGGAATATTGGGAGAATTCAGCTTGGTGGCTACTGTTAATCTGTTTTCTTGGCTCTGCTTCAGTCTTTGAATCTATTTCAGCCTCTTGTGAATGAATATCCCCAGAGTATTGAAACAGGTCCTCATATTTTATGCCACCACAAATTGCTCATGATTCCTTTCTAGACAGAGAAGTTGTCTTAACTGATAATTTCCCTTGTTTTGGATGGCTTTGGGCAGCCTTTTAAATTGATGGATGAACCTAAAAGACTGGTATTTTTTTTATAATTAGAATAGCCAAAAACCTCCAAAGATAATTAGTGGTCAAAATATACAGAAGAAGGAGCTGAACAAAACATGATCTATGGGATTGGGAAACTGCTATTTGGGAGAGATATGCAAATAGAAATGAGGATAGTGGAAAAGCCTTGCTTTCAAAATATTACATGAGAGGCCATAACCCTTTTTTCAGCTACAAGTAGTTAAAATTACTTTATTTCTGGAATGGGGGGGTCTACTCATTGAGAAGAAGGCTAATAATCCTGATTCATCCACCAGGATAAGCCAAGTTTCTGACATTTGTGTAAAACAGAGGTGAAACTCAATTGTTTGCCAAAGATTCTGTATCAACTCTTTCTCATAAGACAGTCATAGCAATGACTCCAGTAGTCATTGAGATAAAGGAGGAGGAGGAGGAGGAAGAGGAGGAGGAAGAGAAGGAGGAGGAGGAGGAGGAGGAAAAGAAATAGGAGTTGGAAGGACTTCATCTTTTGGGCAAAATATTCATAGTTGGTTAGATGTTCTTTTAGACAAAGAGGAATATGTCCTGAGATATGGAGGCAGCTATCTGTTTTTCCTCTTCTCTTTCTTTTTTGTTGTTAGCACTCCTAAAGAAAGGCAGATGATCTAGTTTTGGATTTTATATCACTTCAAATCTTTCACCAAATTGATTTTTATTTAAAGCTGGAGGAAATCTTAGAGATCATTAAGTCCAACCCTTCCTCTTTACAGATTAGGAAATTGAGGACCAACATATATGAGACATATAATGACTATAAAATGGGACTTAAATCACATCTTCTGAAATTCAATTCCATTTCATCATCTACTATACAACATCTGCTATACTAAAGAATGAAACAGTTTTTCACTATTACTAAATTCTGCTTCCATTTCTAAATTTTACGTTAATAGGAGGCAAAGCATGTATAACAGATGGTTAGGAAATTTAGTAGTATATGGAACTAGATAACAAGGTCTAAGGGGCTTTGGCTATTTTTTAAACATCTTTGAAAGGGAGCCTCTTTCCAAATTTCTTCCCAAGATTACATTACTAAATGTATCAAACACCACTGGTGTTCCCTTAGATCACTGAACATTTCCTTTAGAAATCATTTTCTTTCTTATCATAAATTATTTTAAAGATTCAATTTTAAATTACTTTTGCTATTTTTTCCTTTAAGAAAGTATTTTTTCCGATAATATCTTTTACATTTTATCTCTGATTTCATTCCAAGTCATTGGGAAAGAAAATGGCTCCCTCACCCAACCTTGAAAATGAGAACATACAAAATTTTTAGTAACTTTATTATCTCTTAGGGGATCTATAAACAGTAAAGTTCACTGTACCTTTCCTAGATTATATAAGTAAGAAGTTTTGACAATCAATCTGTAGTCTTAGGTAATGTATTCTCCCTATGTTCTCTTCACATTAGAAAAATAATATTTACATATTTTGTAAGTATAGGAACAAATCAGCCTAAAGTTCTCCAGTACTTGAGCTTAATTTCTTATTGTCAATTGGAAATCATCTTGCTATTTAAATACTATATTAAAGAGTAATTGTCTGATGAGAGAGAGAAGATTCCTCATAATTTTATGTGGCGTATAAAGCCCATTATTAGACCTAAAAACACAGGGGCCTTTTAATAATAGCTTGAATTTCTTACTCCAATATATCAATATATCTATGATTTTTCATTTTTGTGGGCTCTTGCTTCATTGATGCAAGTCTTAATTTTTCCTACCTTAGAAGTTGGTCCCATGAATTGCTGTGGCAAAAGTGTTTTATTCATTTGTGATCCTTTACAGATATTTTCACACCGAGCCCCTAAGCCTGTGACCTAGCTCACCTGCTCTTACACATAAAACATCTCAATGCTTTGATTTGTGAGAGTTCTCCATAACTTTCCAAATCCAGACCCAGAATTATGATGCCCTTAAACTCTTTTCATTTTATTCTTCTTTTGGTAACATTCTTGCCTTCTTTCCCTACTTTTGATCTTTAGCTAGGGGAAAAGGAAGCAACTAAATCAGCATTACTCTTCTTAAAAGAAAACTTTTGAGGCGATTGAAAACACTATTGTGGAATTTCTTGTTTTATATTCAAGAAGCTAGAAGTATATGAGAGATCCTGGCTTCCGTCACCTCCCACCCTCCTCATTCTTAAACAATTTAATCTCTTAGCTATAGCAACAATCCACCTCCTTAGAGCTTATAGAACAAGAAACTCATTACATGAGAACCTTAGTAGGCAGCTTATATAACATAGAACTCATTCAGCAAGTTAGACTCATAGGGATACCTAAGAAGAAAAATAAAAACTAACATATTTTAAATACTACATTAGTTTTAACACTCATTTTGCAGCATCTTAATAACTAAGAGTAACATTTCTAGGAATTTTTCTTAGCCTGCCAACCCATTTAATTCCATGGATATACAGAAATATATATGTCCAGTATTCTTATACCTTAATGGTCATCCTTACTCCTCTCTTCCCCCCAATATTATTGGGAAGGCTTTTAACTTATTTTGATCATAGATGATAGTTGTTGGTTTTAGGTAGGCACATTTTTTTTTAATTCAAGACCCATTTATTCCTATGTTTTCTAATATTTTTAGTAGGAATGAGTTGTATTTTGTTGAAGGCTGTCTCCATTTCTATTGAGATAATAATCTGATTTTATTAGGTTGGTTATTGATACGATCAATTATGCTGATAGGTTTCCTAATATAAAACCAGTCTTGCATTCCCAGTATAAATCCAAACTGATTTTAGTGAATGAATCTTGTAATAAATTGCTGTAGTTTCATTGCTAGTATTTTATTTAAAACATTTGCATTTAAAATGGTTTGATGGATATATGATTGGGGATTTTGACTTTAAATGATCTCTCTATTGTAAATATTAAAAATACAGAAATAGTTTTTGAACAATGATACCATGTATGTCTCAGTAAAATTGCTTGTCAGCTCAGGGTTGGGGGGAGGGAAGAGTGGAGGGAAAGAACATGAATAATGTAACCATAGAAAAATATTCTAAATTAATTAATTAAAAATTGCATCTGTACTCATTAATGAAATGTGCCTATAATTTTCTTTCTCAGCTTTTGCTCTTAATAACGTTAGGTTATATTAACATATTAGTGTCATTAAAAAAAGAATTTGGTAGGATTCCTTCTCTGCCTTTTTCCCAAAATAGTTTATATAGATTTATATTGTGATTAATTGTTCTTTAAATATTTGATAAAATTCACTTGTGAATGCATCTCCCTCTGAGGACTTGTTGTTAGGGTGTTCATTAATGGATTGTTCAATTTCATTTTCTAAAATGGGATTATTTGGGCAATTAATATTTTTATAAATATTTAATATATTGTCAGATCAATTTTCATATAACTAGAAAAACAACTCCCAAAGTTTGTTTTAATTTCCTCTTCAATGGTTGTGAATTCATACTTTTCATTTTTGATTCTGGTTATTTCATTTTCTTCTTAACTTTTTTAAATAAAATTAACCAATGATCATTATATTTTTTTATTTTATTTTTTTTCCACATAAAACTAATTCGTATTCTTTGTTACGTCAATGATTCTCTTGCAATTTTATTATTTTTTTATTGGACTGTTGAATTTATATTTTAGTTTTTAATTATAGATTTTTAATTTGTCCTTTTTTTCTGTTTTTTTTTAGTTATATGCCCAATGCATTGATCTGCTTTTCCTCTATTTTATTGATGCAAATGTTTAGAGATATACATTTCCCCCAAAAATACTGCTTTTACTGTATCATGAATTTTGATAAATTGTCTCCTCATTGTCACTCTCTTTAATATAATTATTGTTTCTATAATTTGTTATTCAACCTATATCTTTTTAAGAATTAGATTATTTAATGTAATTTCCAATTTATTTTTATTTGTCTTTTGATACACCATAATTGATTATAATTTTTATTGTCATGATCTGAAAAGACTGAATTTATTATTTTTGCTTTTTTGCATTTTGTTGTGAAATTTTTATGCCCTAATACATGGTCAGTTTTTGTGTAAGTTCCATGTGCATATTCATTTCTATTCCCACTAAATTTTCCCCAGGGATCTATCAGTTCTAGCTTTTCTAAAATTTCATTCACTTCCTTAACTATTTTCTTCTTTATTTTTGTTTTTTATTTTTCTAGATCTAAAAAGGGAATATTGGAGTCCCCCACCAGTATAGTTTTATTCTCTATTTTGCCCTCAAGATCATTTAATTTTTCCTTAAAAAATTTGGAGAATATACCATTTGGTGCATATATATGTTAAGTTTTTATATTAACTTATTGTCTATAGTACCTTTTAGCAAGACATAATTTTCCCTTATTCCTTTGAATTAGATCTATTTTTACTTTTACTTTTTTTTCTGAGGTCATGATTTTTATTCCTGCTTTATTTTTTTTTATTTCATATGATATAGAATTAATTCTGCTCCAGCCCTTTACATTTACTCTATGTGTCTCCCTGCCTTAAATATGTTTCTTGTAGACAACATATAGTAGGATTTTTGTTTTTAATCTTCTCTGATATCCACTTACATTTTATGGATGAGTTCATCATGATCACATTCACAATTATGATTACTGTGTATTCCTCTCCATCTTGTTTCTAGCTTTTTCTCTTACTCTGTCCCTCTAACGAAGTGTTTTGCTTTTAATCACTAGTCCCCATTTTCCCTTCCCTTCTTTTTACCCTCACCCCCCTCCTCTGATTGTTCTTATTCTCCTTCTACTTCTTTGTAGGTTAAGGTAGGATTCTATATTTGAATGAGTATGGTTGTTATTCCCTCTCTATGCCCTTATGATTAGAATAAGATTAGAATATTAGAATAAGCTTTCACCACCCTCAAGCTTCATTCCATTGTGATTGTTTTTCATACCTAATTAGGGGGATAATTTAATCTCTTCTCTCTTCTCTTTCTTCTCAATATAATCCTCTTTTCCCCTACTTAATATTATTTTTTATCATATCCTAATCACCTTATTTCCACATCCTTTGTCTATCTATGCTCCTTGCTTCTCTAATACTGATAAAAAAATTAAGAATTATAAACATCATCTTTCCACATAGGAATATAAAAAGTTTGCATGTACTGGATCCTTTAAGGTTTTCTTTTTTCTTTCTTATTTTTATGCTTTTTATGCTTCTCTTCAGTCTTTTATTTGGATATCAAATTTTCTGTTTAAGTCTGATCTTTTCATCATGAATGGATGGAAGTCTTCTCTTTTATTAAAGGACTGTTTTGTTTTTCCTTGAAATAATATACTTAATTTTTCTGGGTAGGTAATTCTTGGTTATAAACTTAGTTTTTTTGCTTTCCAAAATATCTTCTTCCAAACCTTCTGATCCTTTTCTGTGGAGGCTGCTATGTTTTGTGTGAGCCTCACTATAGCTATATGGTATTTGAATATTTCTTTCTGGCTGCATACAGAATTTTCTCCTTAGCTTAAGGATTCTTGAATTTAGGAGATGATCTATAGTTTCTTTTGATTTCTATTTTACCCTCTTGTCCAAGAACATCACCTCAATTTTCTTTGATAAATATTTGTGACATAATGTCTAGATTTTTGGGGAGGTTGGGTTTTTTTTGCATTATACATTTAGATACTCCTATAATTCTTAAATTGTCCCTCCTCAATCCATTTTTCAGGTCAGTTGTTTTGTCAATGAAACATTTCATATTTTCTTCTTTTTTTCATTCTTTTGATTTTGTTTTATTGTTTCTTAATTTCTCATGCAGTCATTAGCTTCTAGTTTCCCAATCCTAATTTTTAAGAAATTATTTTCTTTCATGAGTTTTGTACCTCCTTTTCCAATTGGTTAATTCTACTTTCTTCATTGGATTTTTGTACATTTTTTTTCCTTTCAGTCAAATTGGATTTGCATTGTTTTAATTTTTTCCCTACTTTTCCTCTGCATATCTTAATTGATTTTTGAAATAATTTTTGAGCCTTCCAGAGTCTGAGACCAATTTACACCTTTCTTTGAAGTTTTGCATGTAACTGTTTTGTTTTTACTGCCCCTTCTGAGTCTATGCCTTGCTCTTCATTGCTGCCAGAAGAATTTTCTATGGTTAGGTGTTTTTTTGGTTGTTTTGTTTTCTCATTTTTCCTAGACATTTTCTTGACTTTTATTTTTATCTTAAAGGTGGGTTCTTTTCTCCAGGTATATGGGACACTCTCTTGAAATTAATTTTTCCATTTCTGCTAGACTTAGCTTTATTTCTGGATTTCTATAAGTTTTAGATCTTTCAAGGTGCTATAATGGCCTGTAATCTTGGAGCTATGAAAATCAACTGGCACTGTTGATTGAGTCACTCCCTGTGACTATTGATGGCTTTCATAACTCAGAGCACTATGAGTTATCCTATACTTGGGTCCAATGTTTAGTCTTAGGCTTGGGCAGGGACTCTGAGCCTTGTTCTGTGCTTACCTAGGCCAGGCATGCTTGAGAAGTCCTTGTGCTGGGATTCAGAAATTCAACAAAACCTTGGGAAAGGATGCTGGGTCTCCCTTTGGGTTTGCTAAAGCTATGTGCCTTGCTGACGACTTAGCACTAAGACTTGAGGTCTCAGTTTGGGCTTGTGTTGGGACTTAGAACTTTAAGGAATGTACTTGGTGTTGCCCTGTTATTGGCTTAGGCAGAGTCTCAGGGTGTGGCTTGCACTAATACTCCTTCATGAAGCCTCTCTGAGCGTTTTACTCTCCTCTCACCTCAGTGATTCAGACTCTCTTTGCCTATCTGTCAAGTTGTTTCTTTCTGAAAGTTGCTCTACTTCATCTCCTTGTTGATTTTTTCACTCCAGTATTCATTTTGAAGTGTTATTTTAAGGTTGAATGTAGAAGATTCAAATGGTTTTAGCTTTCCCTTTTTATGCCATCTTGGCTCTGACCCCAGAACTCCTACAATTAATATTTTAAAAGTTGTATTAGAGAAGGGGGTTGAGCAAATACTGGTTTGCCTTAGAACACAGAATTAGGAGAAATGGATGCAAAATATAGTGAGGGGAATTGCATGCTGGGAGCTAAGATGGAAGAGTAAAGGATGCTATTTTTCCCAATCCCTTCACTCAAATAAACAATCAAACAAAAAAGAAATCACCTCAAAACAAAAGAAAGCTGAAGTAGCACATCTCACTGGAGTAAAAGAAGAATGTAGTCCAGGCAACCACAGTATCTATAAGAACTAGCAGATTATGGAGCAGCCTGAGAGTGCCATAGTTGCCTATAAAATATATAGATAGCAATGCTATAGATATAGATAGCAAAGTCTTAATAGAAAAAATATAAACATATGAAAATATAAAATAAAGTATAGAAACTAAGTTTATGCTTACTAGTCTGTCTTGACATTTTCAAAGTTACCTTTAAGAATTAAATTATGATTGAATAAATATTTCAAAAGACATTGAAGTTTATATTGAGCTAGTCATTTTGCTCAAAATCCACATGGTTGTTAGTCTCCATAAATACTAATAAAGTGGTATACTCAATGATCTTGAATTTAATAGAAAGTGGTACATTTATTATTTTTATATGGTAACAATGATTATACAAGGTGGTCAAATACAAAATAGACAACACCAGACAATCAAACAATCCATTAAAAAAATAAGTGCCTAATATATCAAAGATACTGAATTAGACCAGTGGTGTTATAAGGGACTTGGAAAGATGTAATATGGGGATTAGGAGAGTATAATATGGGATTAGGTAGGATATAATATAAGGCTGAAGCTAGGGGTAATAACTGGAAGGATCAGGGAATAAGACAAGGCAAGGGACCCAAGACTGGAGGTAATCAAGGGAATAGACTAGGTAGTAGGGAAGTTAAGGCAATATAATGGATGAGGAAGGTTCAATGATGAAGGATGGTAGTTGAGATGGTAGGAGAAATAAGGAAATGTCTGAGTTCAGGGAGTATAACACTGAGGTAACAAGTGTTTCAAGGGAGAGGATGAATTAATCTAAATAGACAAACAGCAGCAGGGAAATACAGACTGGGACTTAGCTTAAAGACAAAATACTAAAGGGAAATAGACTGCTCCCTTCAAGTAAAGGACATTATACAGCCAAGTTAGAATCAGCTAAGACAGATTGAAATTGACTACAGGCTTTAGTCAGTTTCACAGGAAGGGACTTGTATTGAAGTTACACTTCCTTCAAAATGGATACCCTCAGCTTCCCTCAAACCCAGAGAGTATGTTGTTTCTCTTCCTCTTCCTCCCTCTCTAACTAATTAAGTAATGAAGTAGCCAAAAGGTCTTTTAAACACAAAGGGATTTATTGTCTTCTAGGATAGATTGTCAGGGTAAAGGATCAAGGAAGCCCTAACAGCCACATACAGAAACCTCAGGTTGGAGAAGGGAAGCAGGAATGTGAGACTGAGAAAGGACCTGCCTTTACTCAGTTCTCTAGGTGATTTTTGAAATCAAAAGGGATTATGATGTTGGATACGAAACTTCAATAGATAACTTGCTGCAAGGGTAGGACTAAGCTCTCACAGATTTGAACTAACTCTCTGATTCACTCTCCTATTCACTCTTCTCAGACATTCAGGTAAGGGAAATGAAGGTATGAAATAAGGTAGGGTAGTAAATTCAAAGAATTTATCTAAATTAACAAATCTCAAAAGAAACTACAAATATAAGCTAGGCTTCTATCTCAAAAAGGAGCTCATCTGGACCCTGGTTCCCTCCACAAGTTCCCAGGTCCAACTGAAACTTTTTCCCAAGATTCTAAAACCTTAACTGACAGAAGAACTCAGCCAAAGCCTCCAAAACTGTTATGCCCCCTCTCTATATCACAGTGGTCAAATATAAAAATAAAAAAGTTGTTGGGGTCAGTAGCCTAGGGGTACCATATCAAATATCAGAATTCCAGTGTGTCACATACTGACTTGGAAAACCATCTATTAACATTATATTGATATAGATATAGATGTGTGCATATTCAAATATATGTGCATATATAATTGTATTTTAAAAAAGATTTTGCTAAATATAATCTAATTGCATTTTGATCTGGTTTAGCAGAACTTGTGTTTTTCTGGCCACAGTATGACCATGGCATGTGTTTGAAACCTGTGAGGTAGACAATGAAGACGCACAAAAGAAAGAACAGTTATTGCCCTCAAAAAAACCTTACTCTATTAGAAAAAAACACCAGTTACACACACACACACACACACACATGCACATAAGTGTGTGTGTATGTATGTATATATATATATATATATTATATGTACATATATTACAAGAATAATATTTTATCCTGGTGTGAGAAAAGTCACTAGTTGATAGAATGATCCAGAAAAGCCTATGAGGTGGAATTGAACCTGAATTTTGAAATTAACTAGGGATTACAAAAAGCAATGGTAGAAAAGTGATAATTGAAAGGATGGGAGCAGATATAAAAGATAGAATGTCATATGTGAAGAACAGTAAGGAGAACATTTTGATCAAATGGGCTTCTGATGAAAAGATAACTTGGATTCAAGTTAATAAAGACTTTGAAGAGATAGGATCTTAGAGAAACAAGAGTGCCATTTTGGAACCAGTTCTTTAGGAATATCACTCCAGAAACTTCTTAAAGAATGGATTGCTGAGGGAAATATTTGAAAAAGAGAGACCAGTTAGAATGATATTATAACAATCTAGAATAGATAATATGACATTGATGTCCCTGTGAATGGATGTAATGGGAAAGGTTGTCAAGGTGTATTGAAGGTAAGAAGTCACAAGAGTTGATAATTCAACTGGACATGGGGTAGGGGGATGAGCAAGGGTGAAGAGTCAAGGGTAATTCCAAGCTTGTAAACCTGAGTAACTGGAAGCATGGCAGTGTCCTCAATATAGCAAGTAGTACATAGAGGTCTCAATTTGTAGGGAAATATGAGTTCTGTTTAGAATTTATTGTTTCAGATTCCTACAAAGCATCCAGTGAGAAGATTGCAATAATCAGGGATGTGTAATTAAAACTCAGGATGGAGATCAAGGCTGGATATATAAAACCAGGAATCATTAACAGAGGGGTGATCTTTGAACCCACGTGCAGTACTGAGATCCCCAAAAGAAAATCTATGGAGAGAAGATCAAAGACAGAAAACTTAGGGTACATTCATAGTCTGAAGTCAATGTAATATAGTGAGTACAGTGCTGGTTTTGGTATCAGACTGACCTGGGTTTGCAGGACTCAGTGAATCACTTAACCTTTCTTAAACTCACATTTCTCACCCATAAAAAATTAATAACAACTAAACCTGCCTCATGGGATTAATTGTGAAGTTTAAGTTAAATATGTCAATGACAGCCCATTTTCCCCCTCAAATCCTTCCCACTTCCAAATATTTTTTTTTCCAGAACATTGCCATATTCAGTCACCCAAACTTGGAATCTAGGTGTAATCATTAGATGCTATCTTTCTTTTACCTTCTTTTCCCATATTTAATCTCTTGCCAAGGCCTGTTGTTTTTACCTCTAAAATATGTCTTTCATAGATCATAGATGTTTTTTTTCCTTTCTCTCTGTTACTGCCATTACCCTAATGCAAGGAATTATCACCTCTTTTCTCAGCTAGCGTAATAGCCTGCTGTTTGGTCTTCCTGCGAAAAAAAATTCTCACCATTGCAGTCTGTTTTCTACTTTTCTCTCAAAGAGGAAGCTATCCTACTTTTTGAAGAACATTATCAAGGGAGGTATTGAAGGAAATTTGAGAGCCTTAAGATTGATATTATAAACTTCCCCCCCCCACCAATTCATATAATTGTGACTTGTTTGGTGTAACAAAACAATGTCTATTCATGTGTTCAACCAATTTTTCGTAAGCGGAAAAAATAAAATCATATTGATAATAAAAGTAAAACCTGATTTTGTCATTTTTCAGAAATTGTTCAAGTATCTACTTTTATAGTATCTTTTAGAAATTTTAAAAAATAGATTTGGCAATTGAATTCTATGTAATTGTAATTTTTATATCATCTAGGATCAATAAGATGTATTATCATGCATAATTAAATGACTTAGGAGGACTCCAAATATAAAAAGAATCTATATGCCCTGAGTGTTCCTTCTATAGGACTCATAATATTGTTTTTTTCCAAGCTGTGTAAAATATAAAGCAAGTTGAACTGTGGAACAGCTGTTTCCCTCTGTCCATGAACACTTAAATCCTCTAACTGTCCTTTAATTTAATGTATAACAATTCCCAAAGGTCTGTCATGTCTAATCATAGTTGTTCCCAAATGCTATTAATACATTCATGAGTTAAACTATAAGAATGAAGATAAATATAGGTTAACTAAGTTGTTCACACTGATTAATTTTTTTTCCATATATTGCTAGGATGAACTTTAGGAAATGAGACAATAATACCTCTCCCTCGGCACCCTATTTCTGTCAACTGCCAATCTCCTGTCCTCAATTCACTTCTTTAAGTCTAGAAAAACAATAGACATTATAATGTCCTCATACAGAGAGGAAAATAATACCTTTTTTCACATTTCTACATGAGTATTCCACATTTTCTCTTACCTGAAGAAGAAAATGGCTCTCCATTTATTGATGGACTTCACAAGCAATGAGAAAGCTTAGGGATAGCAATAATATAATAATTATAATAATGATTGAGTCATCTGTTCTCTATATTTTGGTTGTTATACATAAGCTATCACATATTTATATCTTACTCTCATTTTTAGTGTTTAACCCCTCAACCAAAAATATTTCTAAATATATAGCTGATATATTTTTGAATGCAAATTCCTTTATTAGCATTCACATTTTGTAGTCTTGTTATCTTAGTGTCCCCAGTAAAATAATTACCTCAGGCATGGATGAAAGAAAAAAAAAGACAATGTTACCTGATTCAAATTTACTTGGGGTTTTGAATAAAAGTGAAATGCATAAATCAACAATCTTCAGTGTCCAGGGAGACTAAAGTTCTCTTTCTTTCTCCTTTTTTTCTTTTTCTTTTCTTTTCTTTTCTTTTTTTTTTTTTTTTTTTTTTTTTTTTTTTTTGCCCTTGAGTACCCAAATTCCCTTCAGATAATTGATCATTTCCTTTTATTATCCTGATGGTGGAGTGTGTGTGTATTCTTGTGTTTTAGCCATTATATACTTCTGTGCCATTATTAAAAAGATACAATGTAAGTGTTAAAATGCCTAAGAAAACACTGAGATCTTGCAAATGGAGTCTATTCCATGAAATCAAATAATTAAACACATAAGTGGGAAATATTTTGTGAGTATTGTGTAGTAGTTTATGATGTTAGCTAAGAGATAATCATATAATGAAGAAGTGTTCTGAAATTAATATGGGTCCAAAATGATTAATTGTTTTGATTTAAATATATAGAATCAAATCAATACATTTAATGATCATTGGACTTGTTGACTAAGAATTTTTAAATTGATAGTAATTTTATAAAATACTTCTAATACTCAAAATATCTGCATCTAATTTAGAATTATATTTATTATTTAACTTGTATTCACATGATTTCAAGCAATTTTTACCTTCAAGTGTCAATAGAGCTAAAGCAGAGTTTCTTATATACATTTTTAAAATATCTATATATCAGTGGCTCCCAAACTTTTTTGGCCTGCTGTCCTCTTTCCAGAAAAAAGTATTACTGAGCCACCTTGAAATTATTTTTTTTCATAGCAATTAATAGGAAAGATAAATGCACCTGTGGCCATCACCACTCCCCTAGATAGCTGCAGCACCCACCAGGAGGTGGTAGGGCCCACTTTGGGAATCACTGCTATATATTCTAGTTAGCATAGAGTGGATCACAGAGCAGTAGATGTGAATTCAGGAAGATCTGGGTTTGAAAGATTCCTTAGATACTGACTAGCTATGTGAAACTGAATATATGATTTACCTTCATTTGTCTTTGGTTTTCTCATTTATCAAATGGGGATAACAATATGATTTACTCCATAAGATTGTTATGATGAAATATATACATATATATGTGAAATATGCACAAAGATTTTATAAACCTAAAAGTTCTATGGAAATAGTAGTTATTAATAATGACATTATACACTTTATTATTACCATTATTTTTAATAGGAATTATCTTATCAGTTGCAACCTGCCCTTTATTACAAGGTCTTTTCATCTTTCTTTCTGTTCAAAGTTTACTTATCTAGTAATTCTTTATGAATTCTGTATGACTTCAGTATGTTCCAGTAGACAGTTAAGACTGAATTCTCCTCTACCTAAATCATATGCAGACTAAGTTAAAAGGAGTTAGTTGATGACCTTTAGAAATTGGCTATTAGAAGCCATGTGTAGTGAACCATGTTCATGGATCAAAACCAAGTATTGGAGGTCAGTTCTTGGACAAAGAGGTTAATGTAACTGTAGCACTCAGTGCACAGAAGCTGAGCTAATGAAACCCAAGACCTTCAAAATCAGTGAATCTTCAAAAACTGCCTTCTCATCAACCTTGTGGTTAAAAAAATATGTGAAGAAATAAGGCAAGGAAGACAATGCATAATTGTGAGGCAGAAATTATTAAAAATCACAAATGATCAAGGCATGCCCAAAATGTAATTTGTATCTGTGTGAGAAATTACTTAATAGTCTAGTCACTTATTTTGGTTGGAACAGAAATAAATTTGCCTCTATCCTTCATTTAAAAACTTGAAAGAAACTGCTTTCCTTGACCTCAATTATCTAGAGAATGACCTAAAGTTATCAATTCAATGCTCAGAAAAGAAGGAAAAGATAGGAGAGGAAGGGTAAGAAGATGATGATTTTAAAAAGTTTTAAAATGAAGTAATAAAAGAAGTATGTTATTGGAAGAATACTATCTCAAAAGTTAGAGGACAAAATTTCAACTTTATGTGCCTCAGGCTTATAACCTATGTGACTTTGGGCAACTCTTAAACTCTCTGCCCTGAAGTTTTCTCACCTGTAAAATGGGAAGGTTAGAAAATATTAAACCACAATTTTAGAGAACTCATGATTAAACATAGTATCCACTCCTCAGTGTTAATAAACCCAAGGTATACATTGATACTTTTTAAAAATGACTAAAAAAAATATTTCATTTATTACATAATTTTGTAAAAAGAGTTTTATTTTTCTTGCCTTTTTAGTAGGGAAGAAGGAAGAGGTGTCAAAGAGATAAAGTTTATTACCATGAAAAATAATGTAATTTTTAAAAATGAGAAGATTAGATTAGATCAATTCTAAGATCTCTTTCCATTCTAGATATTCAGTCCTATGAAATCAACCTAGGCAAAACTGTTTTTGTGAAATTACCTTATTACAACTAGTTTATTTATCACATCACATCAGTGACTTGGAACCGACAAACATTAAATGTGTGTGTTTGTGTGTATACACATTCACACATATACATGCACATTATATATGTGAATATATACATAAGCATATGTGCATAAACATTATCTATATACACACATATACACATATCAGTAATGTGATACAAGCCTGAAATACTAATACATTAAAATTTGGAAATTATAAAATGTCAAAAAGATAAGAAAGGTAAACTTATTAATGATTATCATAAAAGACAAATTACAACCAGTTCTTAACACTGTGAACAAAGTGGGGTTAAATGACTTGCCCCTAGGGCCACAGCTAAGAAATGATTGAAGCTAGATTTGAACTTTGGTCCTCTAAGCTCCAGCTCTGTCCCCCTACCCCCTGTGCTACCTGACTGCCTACAACATTTAAATTCTATATGCCACAGTTTCTTCACTGTTAAAGAGGGACAATAGTTAATTTCTACATCATAGAAATATTATGGCAAAATAATTACTTTGTAAACTTTAAATTCCTTTAGAAATTTGACATATATCTATTATTTTATTTTTTAAGAAAAAAATCATAATTAATTAATTAATTAATTAATTTAGAATAATTTTACATGGTTGCAAGATCCATATTCTTTCCTAAACTTCCCCCAAACCCCTCCCATAGCTGATGCACAATACCACTGGATTTTAGATATGCCATTAATTAAGATATATTTCCATATTATTGATATTTCCACTAGAGTTATTGTTTAGAGTCAATATCCTCGATCATATCCCCATCAACCCATGTGATCAAACAATTGTTTTTCTTCTGTGTTTCTACTGCCACAGTTCTTTCTCTGGATGTGGAGAGATTTCTTTCTGATAAGTCTCTCAGAATTGTCCTGTGTCATTGCATTGCTGCTAGTAGAGAAGTCCATTACATTCTATTTTACCACAGTGTATCAGTCTCTGTGTACAATGTTCTCCTGGTTCTGCTCCTTTCACTCTGCATCAATTCCTGGAGGTCATTCCAGTTCACATGGAATTCCTTCAGTACATTATTCCTTTGAACATAATAATAAAGGAAATTATTTAGCAAAATTGCCCTGAAGTTCTACAAGAAGGCAATATAGACATTAAAAGGATCCATAGAACACCCTCTACACTAAATCCTGAAAAGGCAACCCTCAGGATAATAATAGCCAAATTCAAGAGCTTCCAAGTAAAAGAAAAAAATTTTACAAGAAGCCAGAAAGAGAAAATTCAGATATCGAGGAGCACCAATCAGGATCACACAGGATCTGGCAGCCTCCACACTACAAGACCATGAGGCTTGGAATATGGTATTCAGAAAGGCAAGAGAACTGGATCTACAACCAAGGATCACCTACCCATCACAGCTGAGTATATACTTCGAGGGGAGAGTATGGGCAATCAACAAGACATAAGATTTCCAAGTATTTACACATAAAAGACTAGGCCTAAATAGAAAGTTTGATATCCAACCACAAAAACCAAGAGAAACATGAAAAGGTAAATAAGAAACAGAGGGGAAAGAAAACTGTTATTTTTAAATTTGCCTCTTTAAGGGATTCAATAAGATCTAATTATTTATAACCCTATATGGAGAAATGCTATGTGTAAATCTCTGTAGTGAACTCTGTTCACTATTATAGTATTCACTATTATAGTAATTAGAAGAATTATTCACAGGGACAGGTTGGAGTACTAATGGTCTAAGATGACAAGGGGGTGGGTGGGAAAGAGGGGGATGAATAGTAGAGAACACTAAGGGAGACTTGAATAAATAAGAAAAATAGGATATTTTCTTACACACAAAGAGGGAATGGGAAGGGGAGGGGATGAATGCTATTATAAGAAGGAGAGGAAGAGAGCATTAAGAGGTAATCTTTATTATTCTCAGTGGAATTAACCCTGAGAGGGAAGAGCAGCTATATCCATTGAGATATGGAACTCTATCTAACCCTACTCAGAAAGTCAGAAGGGATAAACCAAGGGGAGCAGGAGAAGGGTAAGATCAAAAAAGGGAGGGGAGGATAAGAGGGGGGGGAATTCATTAGGCCTTAAAAATAAAAAGAGGGGAATAACAAGGGAGGGGGTAGAAAGGATAGTAAATAAAGGGAGGGGGCAATGGTTACTGGTTTAAAACAAATCACTGGTTTAAAAGGAAATAGCCTAAGAAGAAGGGGTAGAACTAAGAGAGGACACTAAAATGTTGGGGAATACACAACTGATAATTATAACTCTGAATGTGAATGGGATGATTGATTATACTAAATTAAAAAGCTTTTGTACAAACAAAAACAATGCAACCAAAATCAGAAGGGAAACAACAAATGGGGAAAAAATCTTTATAACAAAAAATTCTGACAGGGGTCTAATTACACAAATATACAAGGAGTTAAATCAATTGTATGAAAAATCAAGCCATTCCCCAATCAATAAATGGGCAAGGGACATGAATAGGCAATTTTCAGATAAAGAAATAAAAAACTATCAAAAAGCACATGAGAAAGTGCTCTAAATCTCTAATAATGAGAGAAATGCAAATTAAAACAAAGCTGAGATATCACCTCACACCTAGCAGATTGGCTAAATTATAGTAGGGGAGAGTTATGAATGTTGGAGGGAATGTGGCCAAATTGAGACATTAATCATTGCTGGTAGAGTTGTGAACTGATCCAACCATTCTAGATGGCAATTTGGAAGTATGCTCAAAGGGCTCTGGTGTTTAGTATTTCTAATTTAGTTTTCATCTGGGGATTTTTAATTTGCTCACTTTCTAATTTTTTGAGTTGCATGCCCAATTCATTGATCTCTGCCCTCCTTGATTTGTTAATATATGCACTCAAGGATATAAATTTCCCCCTGAGTACTGCCTTGGCCGCATCCCACAGAGTTTGGTAGGATGTCTCATCATTGTCATTCTCTTCAATGAAATTGTTGATTGTTTCTATGATTCCTTCTTTGACAAATTCGTTTTGAAGAATCATATTATTTAATTTCCAATTAGTTTTTGATTTACCTGTCCTAGTGCCCTCACTAATTATTATTTTTATTGCATTATGATCTGAGAAGGTTACATTTATTAGTTCTACTCTTTTGCATTTGTTTGCAATGATTCTATGCCCTATAACATGGTCAATCTTTGTGAATGTACCATGTGCAGCTGAGAAGAAGGTGTATTCCTTTTTGTCCCTATTTATTTTTCTCCACATATCAATTAGATCTAATTTTTCTAGGACTTCATTCACCTCTCTTACCTCTTTCTTATTTATTTTCTGGTTTGATTTATCTAGATCTGACAGAGGGATATTTAGATCTCCCACTAGTATGGTTTTACCATCTATTTCCTTCTTGAGCTCTGCGAGTTTCTCCTTTATGAATTTGGGTGCTATGCCACTTGGTGCATACATATTGAGCAGTGTTATTTCCTCATTGTTTATACTGCCTTTAATCAGGATGTAATGACCTTCCTTGTCTTTTTTAATCATATCTATTTTTACTTTGGCTTTGTCAGAAATCATAATGGCCACTCCTGCCTTCTTTTTCTCATTTGACGCCCAAAAGATTTTGCTCAAACTCTGAACCTTAAACTTGTGTATGTCCACCCACCTCATATGTGTTTCTTGTAGACAACATATGGTGGGATTTTGGTTTCTAATCCACTCTGATATTTGCTTCCATTTTATGAGCGAGTTCATCCCATTCACATTCAGAGTTATAATCATCAGTTGTGCATTTGCTGACATTTTCAAATCCTCCCCCATTCCTACCCCTTCTCCTTAAGCTATTTCCTTTAAAACCAGTGGTTTGCTATTAAGACCCTATCTCTTATCCCCTCCCTTGATTGACTTCCCTTTCTACCCTCTCCCTTTCCCCCCCCCTTTTTGTTTTTAAAGGCCTTATGAATTCCCTCCACCTTCTCCCCTCCCTTTTTTTGTCCTCCCCACTCCCCTGCTCCCCTTGGTTTATCCCTTCTAACTTTCTCAGAAGGGTTAGATAAGAGTTTTATTTCCCAGTGGATAGTATAGCTACTCTTCCCTCTCCGGGTTGATTACACTGAGAGTAAGGTTTGATTATTACCTCTTAATGCTCTCTTCCTCTCCTTCTTATAATAGTATTTGTCCCCTCTCCCTCCCATGCCCTCTTTGTAATAGAATATTCTATTTTCTTATTCACTCAAGTTTCTCTTGGTGTCCCCTGCTATTCACCCCCTCTTTCCCATCCCCCATGCCATCTTAGATTATTTAGTGTTCCACCCTCACCCTGCTAATTATTCTTCTGATTACTATAATAGTGAATATTATAATAGTGAATAGAGTTCACTACAGAGAATTAAACATAACATTTCTCTACATAGGAATACAGATAATTAGATCTCACTGAGGCCCTTAAAAAGGCAGATTTAAAAATTATAAGTTTTCTTTCTTTCCCCTCTGTATCTTATTTACCTTTTCAGGTTTCTCTCGATTTTTGTGGTTGGATATCAAACTTTCCATTTAGCCCTGGTCTTTTCTGTGCAAATACCTGGAATTCTTCAATTTTGTTGAATGCCCATACTTTCCCCTGGAAATATATAGTCAGTTTTGATGGGTAGTTGATCCGTGGTTGCAGGCCCAGCTCTCTTGCCTTTCTGAATATTGTATTCCACGCCTTGAGGTCTTTTAGCGTTGAGGCTGCCAGATCCTGTGTGATCCTGATTGGTGCTCCTTGATATTTGAATTGTTTCTTTCTGGCTTCTTGTAAGATTTTTTCTTTTGCTTGGAAACTCTTGAATTTGGCAATTATATTTCTGGGTGTTTTCTTATATGGATGGAATGTCGCAGGTGTTCTATGAATCCTTTCAATGTCTATATTGTCCTCTTGTTGTAGGACGTCAGGGCAATTTTGCTGAATTATTTTTGTTAGTATGGAGTCCAGTTTTCTATTAATTTCTGGTTTTTCTGGAAGACCGATTATTCTCAAATTGTCTCTTCTAGACCGGTTTTCTTGGTCTGTCACTCTCTCATTGAGATATTTCATGTTTCCTTCTATTTTTTCAGTCTTTTGGCTTTGTTTTATTTGTTCTTGTTGTCTTGAGAGATCATTAGTTTCTACTTGCTCAATTCTAGCCTTTAGGGATTGATTTTCACCTATAATCTTTCGGTTTTCGGCCATAATCTTTTGGTTTTCGGCCATAATCTTCTGGTATTCGGCCATAAATTTCTGGTATTCCTTTTCAATCTGGTCATTTCTGGAGTTCAATTTGCTTATCAGTTCATTTGGTTTCTGAGCCTCACTTTCCAATTGCATGATTCTACCTTTTAAACAGTTATTTTCTTGCCAGATCTCTTCCATTTTCCTCAAAATCTCAGTTTTGAACTCTTTCATAGCTTGTGAGGAGTTTTCCTTATTTGAGGAGGGTCCGGATGCTTGTTTGTTCTCCTCCTCTGTTTGCTCGGTTGTCTGGATTTTCTCTGTGTAAAAGCTGTCGAGTGTTAAAGACTTCTTTTTCTTATTGTTATTCTTTCTCTTCTGGACTTCCTGATGCTGAGTAGCCATCATTACCCCAGCAGCTTCTCAGATTTATCCTCATGCTCAGTGTCTGTCCTCTGCAGGAGGTTTCTTTACAAGTCTCAGGGCGCTGCTTCCACAGTCGTATACCCGTCTGCACTGGTTCCCCACTTTGGCTTTAGTTCCTGGCTGTGTCTGCCTCCACCCACGCCTCTGCAGTGCCTGTGTTCTGCTCAGCCTGCGCTGTGTGCCCTGCGTCCTGCGCCCGCGCTCAGATTTCGCCTGCTTTCTTTGGCTTAATGGGGTCCTAAGTCTTGCTGCTCCCAGGAACAGGCCCCGGAGCTGCCAATGACTCGATGTGTGCCCCAAACTTGCTCTATTTCTTTTTAGCTGGCTTCAGAGCTCTAGATCTTGTGTGTGGAGGGGATGGGGGTGGGGCGGTTGCTCAGCCCGCGATTTAGTGAGAGCCCTTTATAGCCTGGAAATGTCTCAATTCCACGTACCTTCCACGCTGTGGCTTGTTGTGGGGTTCCTCCTTTCGTCTGGACTTGTTTTTATGTCCCCTTGAGGAGTTTTGTGTGTTTCATTCAGGAGAGGTTAAGAGCTGCTTCTTACTCTGCCGCCATCTTAACCTGGAACCTCTAATGACTTTTTATCCAACTAGCCTGTTGGGCCTCTATAGAATCCTTGTACTTCCCTCTTCTGTAGGGAATGATTTTTAAATATAAATTTTTAAAATACTTTTTACTACAAAAAGTGAATATATGTAGATATATTTAGTAAATAAGTACAAATAAATGTATTAAAATAAGTAATTTTATTTTCAATGTGTGTACATTATTGAATACATTAACATTCCTAGTCTTTTGGTAATTGATAAACTTTATTTCAATTTAATGCCTTAAAACAGAAAGTAAACTTTCTAAGAATAGAGTAAAAAATAAATCTCAATTACTTCTCAAATATTCTGCTAGGGTCAAATAGAAATAAGAAGTGAGCAAGAATGAATAGTACACCCAGACTTTTGGTTCTTTTCAGGAGGACAGAAAAGAGGAGTGGGTCATTGTTTTTCGTTACTTGTAAAGCATGATCCCAACAAATTTAGTTTAGCCCATTCTTCAAACTAGCAATAATTCAGTTCTCTCCTATTCTATACCATCTGTCTGCTCCTACCAAGCTGATCTCTAGTTTTTATTTTCTGAGAGCTCGTTCAGCAATGACAGTGTATCTTGAGACAGTGTATCCATAAGGTACTTTTGATGGCTTGTAGCATCCTCTTCCTCCTATTTTCCTTCAAGTCCCTTCAAATTCCTTTTAGCCCAAGGTTAGGGTTCAACATCAGAACTTGAGAATGCCTGCCAATCTTTTCATTTTCTCCCTCAAGATTGATAAAGGAAGGATCACAGATGGGTTCCATCTGTGACCCTTCCTTATCAATCATATATATATATATACATATATATATGCATGTGTCATTTCTGATTAAAAAAATAAGCTCCTCAAAAGCAGAAACTATGGGTTATTTTTGTCTTTTTATCCTTAAAATATAGCTCAATCTCTGGGACATAATATACAATAAATAAATCATCCATAATCAGATTTTAAACACTTTGAGTACAGAAACTCATCTTTTTTTTTCTTCTGTATTCCCCTAGGATACTTATCACAGTTCAGGGCAAGCAGGAGCTATTTATTAATAAAAAGTTGTCAAGTTGATTCGAATGGAGAACAGAGTTCAATAAATTTATTTTAGTATATCTCATCGAAGTAAACATATTGCTTTTCGTTCTAGTAAGGTAAATAGTTTGACAAGTTTAATGTCAATGATATAATGAAAACTACAAAATTACTCTCAATCATGATGAGGCTTTTACATTAAAAACCAATCCACACCCAATGCTTCCTCTGGCACCAGAAGGAAGGTCATGTTATGCTTTATTGATGCACAGACGTGTTCCTTTCTAAATCATTTGTTTCATGTGTCAGAAATGAAGGGCTGAATGAAAATACCCTATGTCTAGATTCAAAATATAATCAATCCTTCTTATATGTTGTAAAAATTGATGCAAAAAATAGTTTAAATTACTAATTATTTCTAATATCAGGGAATGATTTAATGGTCCGTTTGAGTCCTTCCTTTTGTAGCCATATTCACCATGCTTGTGGAGTGTGTGGATCTATTATTATGGATCTACAAATACATGAATTATGTACAGCCTAAAAGGCAACCTACATCACTCCTCTTGGATGGTGCATGCTGTACATAATTACTACAATATACTGAAACTAAGAGTTTGTTTCTGTTGTAGGTATTTAATATTTAGTGCATATGGATTGTACTGACAGTGAAAAACATTCAAAATTAAGATGGGCTTTTTTAAAGTCAATTATAGAAAAAATTGAAAACTTCTATCATTGAATTTGTTTGTGTCTCTCTGTCTTTCTCCTTCCCTCCCTCCATTTATCCCTTCCTCCTTCCCTGTTTCACTCTTTCTTTGTCTGACTTTCTGCCTGTCTCTCTATATAAAGAGGACTGGGATCAATTTTGTCTAGAGAAATAATATAAACAAAGATAAGGTTACAGATGAGTGGGCCTTAATATAGATCTTGAATGATGGTGCCCAGAAAAAACAAGTGATCTCAATGATATTGTCAAAATGTGGAAAAATGTGGGTCATATTTCCAGAAACATTGAGTTTTTGAATATGACTGGAAAGTAGACTATGAAATAGTTAGAGATAGATTCAGAGAGATAGAGCTAGAGAAAAATTAGGCTTATTCATTTGCAGGGAGAGCTGAACTGTAGATATTTTTTAATATTAAGGTATAGAGATTTTGTTTTGCTCAATAGATGAGAAGCTCTTCACTATTTTAAGCAGTGGTCTGAAAGGTTCCTAGCTGTTCAGTAGAAAGACTAATTTGGCAGAATTTGTAGGATAAATTAGGCAGATGAATAGAGTTGGAGGGAAGTGAAAAAGTGAGACAAGTTAATAGTGTATTTCATTAGTTGAGCCAAGAGGGAGAGAACCCATGTAATAGAGGTAACACAAGAAAAAGAGGAAACAAAACCAAGGCAACTGAGATTAAAGAGGAAATAATAATTATGGGGAAAATTATAGCAAGTTCTACATTGGTGAAGGTGGTTTTACCTTTGAGATTTCTCCAAACCCATGAATTTAGAAATCTTTATTCTGTGCCTTCTCTCCTTTTCTTCATACCTCAAAAAATTAGAAAAAAATGTTTATAACACCTATCCCATCCGTTACCAAAGCTTGAGATTTCAGATTCATCATTAATTCCCTTGCTCACTCCTAGTCTAATTAGTTGAGAACTGTTTTGACTTCTTATTCTAAATTATCTTTCCCCCTTCATCCATACATACCTATTCTTTTTTGATTTAAATTTTTTTAATTTCATAATATTTTTCAAGATTAAATGTAGATTGTCTTTCATAGGTGTCTTGAAGAATTGCTCTCTGACATTTTATGATTCATGTTCTCTCCCTCCTGCCTCTCCACTCTCCCTGCAATGGCAGGTAACAAGAGATAGATTGCACATATGCTCTCAAGCAGTGCATAATTTTACGTTTATAATTTTGTAAAGGAGTCTTCCTTTACATATTGCTTAGGCCAGAGAAAAAAGTCATGAAGGTTAGGATGGGAAAGAAGATAAAGAGAATGAGGATTGGGTTCTTCTCTATCACTAAGCTTCCAGATGCTTGTAGACTCAATTATAATCAGAATTGAAGGATTTACATGATCTCCACAGGATAGTAACAAGTCTCATTAAATAATTTACTATATTTCCTTTTCAATTTTGTTTCTTGTAGTGACTTTCTAGGACTTCAAAACTTATTAATAGGCAACTGAGTAGATGGTGCAGTGAATAGATTCCTGGGCCTTAAATCAGGAAGGCCTGAATTAAAATCAGCCTCAGACACTTTGTAACTCTGATATATCTAGCTCCTATGACTTCAAAAAAGTCACTAATTTCCCAATGTGCCAGTAATCTTTAAGCCCATAAGTTGCATAGCAGGTATTTTTAAAAAATCCTTCCCTTCACTCTTGGTATAAATTTTTTTACATATATATATTTCTTTCCATGGTCTCATGATTCATGACCACTGCTTTATAGTGCAGTTTAAGATTTGATACTGCCAGACCAACATCACACACATTTTTTTTTCATTATTTCCCTTGATATTCTTGATCTTTTGTTCTTCCATATGAACTTTGTTATAATTTTTTACAAATTCTATAAGAAAGTTTCTTGGTAGTTTGATAGGTATGGCACTGAATAAGCAAATTAATTTGGTAGGATTGTCATTTTTATTATATTAGCTCATCCTATGCAGGAGCAATTAATGTTTATTTCCCAATTATTTAGATCCAGTTTTAATTGTGTGAAAAATGCTTTGTAATTGTGTTCATATAATTCCTGTGTTTGTCTTGGCAGATAGATTCCTAAATATTTTATATTGTCTAGAGTGATTTTAAATTGAGTTTCTCTTTCTAACTCTTGCTGCTATTTTGTTAGAAATACACATAAATGGTGATGCCAAGATGGAGGAGTAACTAGGGCAGCAGCTCACCATTTCACTATGAAAATTCTCTTCAACCAAGAGCTAAATTTCACCATAAAATAAATACAGGAGTGAAAGAACCAATAAAGACAGAGGGAAACAACCTTCAAAAAAAGAAAACCCCAAAAAGGTAGGCATAGAACATCTGGGAAACTGAGGTGAGAGGGTAGCAGAGCTAGCAGAAGGCATATTGGTGAGTGAAAGCAACCCAAGACCAAACCATACCCCACACAACCCCACACATCTGTTCTCACAGGTTCTGAACATAGATTAATATACCTGTCAGATCTGTGGGAAAGGAAGAAATTTAAAATCAAGCAAAAGATAGAGAACATTGCAAAATGTAAAATAAATGACTTTCATTATACCAAATTAAAAAGTCTTGTACAAACAAAACAAAAGCAATGAAAATTAGAAGGAAAGCAACAAACTGGGAGAACATTTGTATAGCAAAACTCTCTGACAACTGTTTAGTTTCCAAAATATATAAGGAACTTAGTCAAATCTACAAAAAATCAAGCCATTCCCTAATCGACAAATGGTCAAGGAACATGAATTGGCAGTTTTCTAATGAAGAAATCAAAGCTATCAATAAGCAAATGAAAATGTGTTCTAAATCCCACCTGATTAGAGAAATTCAAATTAAAACAACTCTGAGGTACCACCTAACAACTAGCAGATTGGCCAATGAGAGCAAAGGAAAGTGATAAATTTTGAAGGAGATGTGGCAAAATTTCAGTACTAATACACTGCTGTTGGAGTTGTGAATTGGTCCAATCATTCTGGATGGCAATTTGGAACTATGCATAAAGGACTTTAAATGACTATCTGCCCTTTAATCCAGCCATAGCACTGCTGAGTTTGTGCCCCCAAAAAGATAATAAGTAAAAAGACTAGTATAAAAATATTCATAGCCACTTTCTTTGTGGTGGTAAAAATTTGGAAAGTGGGGGGTCCAACAATTGGGGAATGGCTGAATAAGTTGTGGTATATGTTGCTGAAGGAATATTATTGTGCTAAAAGGAATAAAGAAATGGAGAAATTCCATGTGAACTGGAAGGACCTCTAGGAATTAATACAGAGGAAAAGGAGTAGAATCAGGAGAACATTGTACACACTATATGTGTGTACAAAGCACAATCGAATGTAATAGACTTTCCTACTACCAGCAATGCAATGACCCAGGACAATCCTGAGGAATTTAGGAGAAAGAATGCTATCCACATGCAGAAAAAGAACTATGGAACAAGAAAGGCATTAGAAAAATATATGATTGACCACATAGCACAGTAGGGATGTGATCAGGGTTTTGATGTTAAAGAATCACACTACTGCATATGTGAATAACATGGAAATAGGTTTTGAACAATGATATATGTATAATCCAGGGGAACTGCTTCTTGATTTTGCAAAGGGGAGGAGAAAGAAGGATGGGGGGATTATGAATCATGTAACCATGGAAAAATATACTAAATACAATTTTAAAAAATGAAAATAAAATAAAATAAAAAGAAATATAGAAATGCTGATTATTTATATGAGTTTATTTTGTACCCTGTAACTTTGCTAAAGTTGATGATTATTTCCACTAGCTTTTTATTTGATTTTTCAGGATTCTTTAAGTAAATCATCATCTGCAAAGAGTGATCATTTAGTTTCCTCAGTGCCTATTTTAATTCCTTCATTATTTTCTTCCCTAATTGCTACTGCTAGCATTTCTAGTACAATATTAAATACTAAAGGTGATAATGGGTATCCTTCCTTCACTCCTGAAAAAAAACAAAACAAAAAAACTTCTAACCCATTCCCATTGCAGATGATACTTGCTAATGGTTTTAAATATATACTGCTTATTATTTTGAGGAAAGGAAACACTATTTTTAGTGTTTTCAATAGGAATGGTTTGCATTTTGTCATTGGTCTTTTCTGCATCTATTGAGATAATCATGTGATTTGTTTGTTTTTTATTGATATGGTCAATTATATGGATGGTTTTCCCAATATTAAACCATCTTTGCATTTCTGTTATAGATTCCACTTGGTCATAGTGAATAGTGCTTGTGATAACTTACTGTAGTCTTTTTGCTAGTATTTTATTTAAGATTTTTGCATATATGTTCATTAAGGAGATTGGTTTATACTTTTCTTTCTCTGTTTTAATCTTCCTGGATTGGAAGCAGTACCATATTGTATAATGAAAATAATTTGGTAAGACTTCTATGCTTATTTTGTCAGTTTATAGAGTATTGGGGTTAGTTGTTCTTTAAATGTTTGATAAATTTCACTTGTGACTTCATCTGGCCCTGGGGATTTTTTCTTAGGGAGTTCCTGGATGACTTCTTCAATTTCTTTTTCTGAGATGGGATTATTTAAGTATTCTATTTCCTCTTTTGTTAATCTAGGCAATTTATATTTTTGAAAATATGCATCCATTTTCATCAAATTGTCATATTTATTGCCATATAGTTAGACAAAATAATTCTTAATAATTACTTTAACTTTCTCTTCATTAGAGGAAAGATCACCCATTTCATCTATGATACTGTTAATTTGATTTTCTTCTTTATTTTGTTTTTTAAACATTTATTAATATTCATTTTTAACATGGTTACATGATTCATGCTCCTCCTTTCCCCTTCGCCCCCCGCACACCCCCCACCCATGGCCGATGCACATTTCCACTAGTTTTGTCATGTGTCCTTCCTTGATCAAGACCAATTTCCAAATTGTTGGTAGTTGCATTGGTGTGGTAGTTTTGAGTCCACACCCTCAATCATGTCCACCCCGACCCATACGTTCAAGCAGTTGTTTTTCTTATGTTTCCTCTCCTGCAGTCCTTCCTCTGAATGTGGGTAGCGTTCTTTACTATAAATCCCTCAGAATTGTCTTGGGTCATAGTATTGCTGCTGGTACAGAGGTCCATTACATTCAATTTTACCATAGTATATCAGTCTCTGTGTACAATGTTCTTCTGGCTCTGCTCCTTTCACTCTGCATCTGTTCCCGGAGGTCTCTCCAGTTCGCCTGGAACTCCTCCAGTTTATTATTCCTTTTAGCACAATAGTATTCCATCACCCGCATATACCACAGTTTGTTCAGCCATTCCCCAATTGAAGGACATCCCCTCCTTTTCCAATTTGTTGCCACCACAAAAAGCGCAGCTATAAATATTTTCGTACAAGTCTGTTTATCTATGATCTCTTTGGGGTACAAACCCAGCAATGGTATGGCTGGATCCAAGGGCAGGCATTCTTTTATAGCCCTTTGAGCATGATTCCAAATTGCCAGCCAGAATGGTTGGATCAGTTCACAGCTCCACTAGCAATGCATTAATGTCCCAATTTTGCCACATCCCCTCCAGCATTCATTACTCTCCCCTTCTTTCATTTTAGCCAATCTGCTAGGTATGAGGTGATACCTCAGAGTTGTTTTGATTTGCATTTCTCTAATTATTAGAGATTTGGAACACTTTCTCATGTGCTTATTGATACTTTTGATTTCTTTACCTGAAAATTGTGTATTCATATCTCTTGCCCATTTATCAATTGGGGAATGGCTTGATTTTTTAAACAATTGATTTAACTATTTGTATATTTGAGTAATTAGACCCTTGTCAGAGTTTTTCGTTATAAAAATTTTTCCCAATTTGTTCTTTCCCTTCTGATTTTGACTACATTGTTTTTGTTTGTACAAAAACTTTTTAGTTTAATATAATCAAAGCCATTTAATTTACATTTTGTAATTTTCTCTAACTCCTGCTTGGTTTTAAAATCTTTCCTTTCCCACAGATATGACAAGTAAACTATTCTGTGTTAACTTAACTTGTTTATAGTTTCCCTCTTAATATTCAAGTCTTTCACCCATTCTGAATTTATCTTGGTGTAGGGTGTGAGATGTTGAACTAGACCTAATCTCTCCCATATTGTTTTCCAAATTTCCCAGCAGTTTTTGTCAAATAGTGGATTCATGTCCCAAAAGTTGGGCTCTTTGGGTTTATCATACACTGTCTTGCTGATGTCATTTACCCCAAGTCTATTCCATTGATCCTCCTCTCTGTCTCTTAGCCAGTACCATATTGTTTTGATGACTGCTGCTTTATAGTATAGTTTAATATCTGGTACTGCTAGGCCCCCTTCCTTCACATTTATTTTTCATTATTTCCCTTGAAATTCTTGACCTTTTGTTATTCCAAATGAAATTTGTTATAGTTTTTTCTAATTCAGTATAGAGTTTTTTGGTAGCTTGATAGGTATGGCACTAAATAGGTAAATTAATTTGGGTAGAATTGTCATTTTTATTATGTTAGCCCATCCTACCCATGAGCAATCAATGGCTTTCCAATTGTTTAGATCCAGTTTTATTTGTTTGGAAAGTGTTTTGTAGTTGTTTTCATATAATTACTGTATTTGTTTTGGTAGATAGATTCCTAAGTATTTTATATTGTCTAGGGTGATTTTAAATGGTGTTTCTCTTTCTACTTCTTGCTGCTCTAGTGTGTTGGAGATGTATAGAAATGCTGATGATTTATGTGCATTTATTTTGTGTCCTGCAACTTTGCTAAAGTTGTTGATTATTTCTAGAAGCTTCTTAGTTGATTCTCTAGGATTTTTTAAGTAGACCATCATGTCATCTGCAAAGAGTGATAGCTTAGTTTCCTCCTTGCCCACTTTGATACCTTCAATTTCTTTTTCTTCTCTAATTGCAACTGCTAGTGTTTCTAGTACAATGTTAAATAATAGAGGTGATAATGGGCATCCTTGTTTCACTCCTGATCTTATTGGAAAGGCTTCTAATTTATCCCCATTGC
>NC_058135.1:67279608-67383789 GCF_016433145.1 Gracilinanus agilis | reverse complement strand
AATTAGTTTTTGATTTTCCTGTCCAGGTGCCCTTACTAATTATTATTTTTATTGCATTATAATCTGAGGAGGTTTTATTTATTATTTCTGCTCTTTTGCATTTGTTTGCAATGATTCTATGCCCTATAACATGGTCAATCTTCGTGAATGTGCCATGTGCAGCTGAAAAGAAGATGTATTCCTTTTTGTCCCTATTTATTTTTCTCCACATATCAATTAGATCTAATTTTTTTAGGACTTCATTCACCTCTCTTACCTCTTTCTTATTTATTTTTCGGTTTGATTTATCTAGATCTGACAGAGGAATATTTAGATCTCCCACTAGTATGGTTTTACTATCTATTTCCTTCTTGAGCTCTGCCAGTTTCTCCTTTATGAATTTGGGTGCTATGCCACTTGGTGCATACATATTGAGCAGTGTTATTTCCTCATTGTTTATACTGCCTTTAATTAGGATGTAACAACCTTCCCTGTCTTTTTTAATCATATCTATTTTTACTTTGGCTTTGTCAGAAATCATAATAGCCACTCCTGCCTTCTTTTTCTCATTTGACGCCCAAAAGATTTTTTTCAAGCCCTGAACCTTAAACTTATGTATGTCCACCCGCCTCATATGTGTTTCTTGTAGACAACATATGGTAGGATTTTGGTTTCTAATCCATTCTGCTATTTGCTTCTGTTTTATGAGTGAGTTCATCCCATTCACATTCAGAGTTATAATCATCAGTTGTGCATTTGCTGACATTTTCGAATCCTCCCCTATTCCTACCCCTTTTTTCCTAATGCTTTTTCCTTTTAAAACAGTGGTTTGCTATTGAGCCTCTATCCCTTATCCCCTCCCTTGATTAACTTCCCTTTCTACCCCCTCCCTTATTTTTCCCCTTCTTTTTGTTTTTAAAAGCCTTATGAGTTCCCTCCCCCTTCTCCCTTCCCTTTTTTTGACCTCCCCACTCCCCTGTTTCCCTTGATTTATCCCCTCTGACTTTCTCAGAAGGCTTAGATAAGAGTTTTATGTCCCAATGGATAATATAGCTACTCTTCCCTCTCCGGGTTGATTTCTCTGAGAGTAAGGTTTGATTATTACCTCTTAATGCTCTCTTCCTCTCCTTCTTATAATAGTATTTGTCCCCTCTCCCTCCCATGCCCTCTTTGTGTGTAATAGAATATCCTATTTTTCTTATTCACTCAAGTTTCTCTTGGTGTCCCCTGCTATTCACCCCCTCTTTCCCATCCCCTATGTCATCTTAGATTATTTAGTGTTCCACCCTCTCCCTGTGAATTATTCTTCTGATTACTATAATAGTGAATAGAGTTCACTACAGAGGATTATACATTACATTTCTCTACATAGGAATACATATAATTAGATCTCACTGATGTCCTTAAAAAGGCAAATTTAAAAATTATAAGTTTTCTTTCTTTCCCCTCTGTTTCTTATTTACCTTTTCATGTTTCTCTCGATTTTTGTGGTTGGATATCAAACTTTCCATTTAACCCTGGTCTTTTCTGTGCAAATATCTGGAATTCTTCAATTTTGTTGAATGCCCATACTTTCCCCTGGAAATATATAGTCAATTTTGATGGGTGGTTGCAGGCCCAGCTCTCTTGCCTTTCTGAATATCGTATTCCAAGCCTTGCGATCTTTCAGCATGGAGGCTGCCAGATCCTGTGTGATCCTGATTGGTGCTCCTTGATATTTGAATTGTTTCTTTCTGGCTTCTTGTAAGATTTTTTTCTTTTGCTTGGAAACTCTTGAATTTGGCAATTATATTTCTGGGTGTTTTCTTATATGGATGGAATGTCGCAGGTGTTCTATGAATCCTTTCAATGTCTATATTGTCCTCTTGTTGTAGGACGTCAGGGCAATTTTGCTGAATAATTTCTGTTAGTATGGAGTCCAGGTTTCTATTAATTTCTGTTTTTTCTGGAAGACCAATTATTCTCAAATTGTCTCTTCTTGACCAGTTTTCTTGGTCTGTCACTCTGTCATTGAGATATTTCATGTTTTCTTCTATTTTTTCAGTCTTTTGACTTTGTTTTATTTGTTCTTGTTGTCTTGAGAGATCATTAGCTTCTTCTTGCTCAATTCTAGCCTTTAGAGATTGGTTTTCGGCTATAATCTTTTGGTTTTCGGCTATGATCTTTTGGTTTTCGGCCATAATCTTCTGGTTTTTGGCCATAATCTTCTGGTATTCCTTTTCATTCTGGTCATTTCTGTTGTTCAATTTGCTTATCAGTTCATTTGGTTTCTGAGCCTCACTTTCCAATTGCAAGATTCTACCTTTTAAACTGTTATTTTCTTGCCAGATCTCTTCCATTTTCCTCAAAATTTCAGGTTTCAACTCTTCCATAGCTTGTGAGGAGTTTTCCTTATTTGAGGAGGGTCCAGATGCTTGTTTGTTCTCCTCCTCTGTTTGCTTGGTTGTCTGGATTTTCTCTGTGTAAAAGTTGTCAAATGTTAAAGACTTCTTTTTCTTGTTGTTAATCTTTCTCTTCTGAACTTCCTGTGACTGGGTAGCCATCATTAGCCCAGCAGCTTCTCAGGTTTATCCTTGCTCTCAGGGTCTGTCCACAGACTTTTGGCTCCTGAGGTCTGAGTTCTGGTTTTTTCCAAGGTCAAGCCCCCTGGTGGACCCCCTTGCTTGATCCTCTGCCAGAGGTTTCTTTACAAGTCTCAGGGCTCTGCTTCCACAGTTGTTTACCTGTCTGCACTGGTTCCCCACTCTGGGTTTCAGAGCTTTACCTTGTGGCTGTGTCTGCCTCCACCCATGTCTCCGCCCGCGCCTGCCCTCTGAGCCTGAGTTCTGCAGCCTGCATCCATTCTCTGCGGACTGCTCCCTCACTCAAGGTTTGTGTGTTTTCTTTAGCTTTTTGGGGTCCTAAATCTTGCTGCTCTCAGGAACAGGCCCCAGAGCTGCCAATGACTTGATGGGTGCCCCAAACTTGCTCTATTTCTTTTTAGCTGGCTTTGGCGCTATAGGTGTTGTGTGTGGAGGGGGTGGGAGTTGGGTGGTTCCTCAGCCCATGATTTAGTGAGAGCTGTTTCACCCCTTTATAGGATGGACATGCCCCGATTCCATGTACCTTCCACGCTGTGCCCTGTTGTGGGGTTCCTCCATTCGTCTGGACTTGTCTTTATGTCCCCTTGAGGAGTTTTGTGTGTTTTTGGTCAGGAGAGGTTAAGAGCTGCTTCTTACTCTACCGCCATCTTAACCCAGAAAAACTCTTCTTTATTTTTATTAGTTTAACCTGTACTCTGTTTTATTTGTTTTTTCAAAATACCACCTCCAAGTTTCATTCGTTATTTCAATAGTTCTTTTACTTTCAATTTTATTAATTTTCCCTTTGATTTTAAAATTTCCAATTTAGTTTTTATCTGGGTATTTTTAATTTGTTCTTTTTCTATTTATTTATTTATTCATTTATTTTTAAACCCTTACCTTCCACCTTGGAGTCAATACTGTATATTGGCTCCAAGGCAGAAGAGTGGTAAGGGTAGGCAATGGGGGTCAAGTGACTTGCCCGGGGTCACACAGCTGCGACGTTTCTGAGGCCAGATTTGAACGTAGGACCTCCCGTCTCTAGGCCTGGCTCTCAATCCACTGAGCTACCCAACTGCCCCCTCTTTCTATTTATTTTTTTTAGTTACATCGCCAATTCATTGATTTTCTCCCTCTCTAATTTGTTGATTTATGCACTCAGGGATATAAATTATCTTGAGCACTGTGTTGGCTATATCCAGTAGATTTTCATGTTTTCTCTTCATTGTCATTCTCTTCAATGAAATCAGTAATTGCTTCTTTGATTTGTTCTTTGGCCCACCACTTTTGAAGGATTAGATTATTTAGTTTCCAATTAGGTTTAAATTTACCTTTCCATGAGCCCTTATTAATTATGATTTTTATCAGATTATGATCCAAAAAATTATATTATTTCTGCTTTCCTAATTTTGTTTGTGATGTTTTATGGCCTAGTCCATGATTAATCTTTATATATGTACCAAGTGCTGCTGAAAAGAAGATATATTCCTTTTTATTCCTATTTTCTCCAGATATTTATGAGCTCTAATTTTTCTATCATTTTATTCACTTCTCTTACTTCTTTCTTATTTATATTTTTGGTTCCAATTTTCTACTTCTAATAGGGGAAGGTTGAGGTCCCACACTAATATGGTTTTGCTATTTTCTCCTTAAGCTCCTTTCATTTTTCCTTTGAGAATCTGGATGCTATACCATTTGATACATATATGTTGAGTATGGATATTACTTCATTATTTACACTGCATTTTATCAAGATGTAATTACTTTCCTTATCTGTTTTAATCAAACTATTTTTGTATTAACTTTGCACAGACAGCCTTAGATGCATTGCCTTTCAAAATTTTTTAGTGGAAAGGCGTCTGTTCACAAGAGCCAGTCAACAAATAATGGCTTGATGCTGCGGATTCAAGTAGAATAAATGAAATAATTTCTTTAAACACAGACTTTATATTCTTATGGGAGAAAAGCAAGTGAATGTATCTACAAAAATATATCTATACACCTGCATAAATATGTATGCATATGCTTACATATAAAATCTACCTATATACATACATGCACACACAAGTAGATAAATATAAAGAATTTTAAGAGGAAATACACTAGCACTTATGAATGCCAAGAAGATTTGTTTTCAGAATATGCTGCCTGACAATGCAATGACCCAGGACAATCCCATGGGACTTATGAGAAAGACTGCTATCCACATCAAGAGAAAGAATTGTGGGATTAGAAATGCTGAAGAAAGACATATAACTGATTCAATAGGTATATCATTGGGATTTTGGTTTGAAAAGATCACTCTATTACAAATATGGTAATATGGAAATAGGTTTTGAACAATGATACATGTATAACCCGATGGGATTGTTTTTCAGTTCTGGGAGATGGGAGGAAAAAAGGGTGGGAAAGAACATGAATCATGTAACAATGGAAAAATATTCTAAATAAATAAATTTTCTTAAATGCTGTCTTAACTATGACTTAAAGAGATGAATTCTGTGAGGAAAAAGACAGAGTAATGTATTAAAGTCATGTGAATTTTGACTGAAAAATGAAATATTAAATGGAATTTAATATGCAAAGAACTGAGTGAATGACCATTTTAAACTACTTTTATGATGGAAAAAATAATCTTGTGAATAAATACTTTAAATCACATGATAATAGATTTATAGTAGAAAGTTATTTTAAAGACTTTAGATATTTAAAGGGTCTAATATTTTCTTTTTTTTTTGAGATGACAGAACAGAGAGAGATCAAAATAACTTACTCAAAGATAATGAAAATAAATGTCAATGATTAAATTTGAATCCAAGTCCTCTGATGCCAAATTCAGCCTCCTTGCTACTGTGCCACTTTGTGTAATTTTACCTGGCTATATATGATGCAGTCTGTCAAGGTAGCTAAAAATGTAGTCAGTAGAATCACCAATAATTAATACATGAAACAACCAGATGTTCAAGTTTGTCACTGTTTTATTTTAAGTGTCACCCTTGTTGAAACATAACAGTTCTTTAAACATTTCTTCAAACATTTGGGCATTCTTGTAAACACAAATAATTCAATAATTATGATAATAATAATTCATTCAGCTCCTCTGTGGTCCTAAAACAATTGAAGACTCAAAAAAGCAAACATGTTATCTTAGAGGTTAGCAATGTAACAAAACCACTGGCATTCAAAACAAGAGAGAATATGAATTTGACAGTATATTTCATGTCTAAAATGTATACTACTTATACATAGAGGGAGGCACCTATACATACATAGACATGTTTGTATATACATATCTGTATATTTCCCACAGTTTATCCTGATGTATCTTATGGGATATTAAAATAGGATTTACATATTTTATAAAAATATGGGTTTAAAACATAACATTGAATCTGATGATATATGAATAAAAACACTAAATAAGAATGATTAAGACAATATTTGGTTGATTTACAGCAACCAGTGGAATGGTGAAATCATGCCTACTTTGAATTTATGTCTTCCTTAGGTTCACCATATTATGTGTTTTAGGTTTTGATACATTATTTGTGTTATATAAGGTATTTTCCACATGTTCCTGTTGAATGTGAATTTTTTCATCATCTTCACTGTTGATTACGTAATTCTGGAAAATCTAATAGGTATTCAGAAAAAGAAGTATATTGGTTTTTCCCTTTCAACTCTTCAAAATAATTCCTCATTTTCCAAGCATGTGACCTGAATGAGGCAATTTAATTTGAGGGTTTTAAGGAAGAGACATGACATACTCCTCTTAGTTATGTAGTTAGTTGTTCTTTGAACGTTTGATAGAATTCATTTGTGAATCCAACAGTCCCTCAGGATTTTTTCTTAGGTGTTTTTTCTTAGGGAGTACTTTGATGGCTTGTTGAATTTCTTTTTCTGATATTGGATTATTTAAGTATTCTATTTCTTCTGCTGTTAATATAGACAATTTATATTTTTGTAAATATTCATCCATATCACCTAGATTGCTATATTTATTGCTACATAACTGGACAAAAGAGTTTTTAATGGTTGCTTTAATTTCCTCTTCATTAGAGATGGTTCCCTTTTCATCTTTGATACTGTTAATTTGGTTTTCTTCTTTCCTTTTTTTAATTAGATTTACCAGTACTTTGTATATTTTATCTATTTTTTTCAAAATACCAGCTTCTAGTTAATTGAATAATTCTTTTACTTTCAATTTTATTAATTTCTCCTTTGATTTTTAGTATTTCTAATTTAGTTTTCATCTGGAAATTTTTAATTTGTTCAAAGCCACAGGCTTTGGAAGATCTCAAAATGCAATTAACTCAAGAATTTAAGGAACTCAAAAAGCAATCAAGAGAGGCTGAAGACAATTTGAAAAAGGAAATACATGAAGTAGAAAAAGAAAATAATGTATTAAAAACCAGAATTGACATCCTTGAATATGAAGCAAAGAAGTCAAAATATGATCTACAAAGAAAATAAGATCCGAAAGAGAAGGATGACCAAAAATCCAGGGATGAAATTTAGTCTTTAAAAAACAAAACTCAACAACTTGAAGCAAATGACTTCACAAGGTAGTAAGAATATATGAAACAAAATTTGAAAAATTAAAAATTTGAGGAGAATATGAAACACCTCATTGACACAACCACAGATCTGGAGAATAGGTCTCCTAAAAGAGACAATTTAAGAATTATTGGTTTACCAGAACATCACGATAAAAGAAAAAGTTTAGACATCATTCTAGAAAAAATTATCAGAGACAATTGCCCTGACATTCTTGAACAAGAGGGAAAACTAGAAATTGAAAGAATCTACAGACCACCTCCTACATTTAATTCACATCTGACAATGTCCAGGAATATTATAGCCAAATTAAAAAACTACCAGACTGAGAAAAAAATATTACAAGCTGTTAAAAAAAAGTCATTCAGATATCAGGGAACCACAGTTAGGATAACACAAGATCTGGCTGCATCTACATTGAAGGACCAGAAGGCATGGAATATAATATTCTGGAAAGCAAGAGAACTGGGTCTACAACCAAGAATCAACTATCCAGCACAACTGAAGATATTCTTGCAGGGGAAAGTATGGTCATTCAACAAAATTGAAGACTTCCAAGCATTTATAAAGAAAAAGCCGGACTTAAGCTTGCTGCTCAAATACAGAACACAAAAGAATCAACATAAGGTAATTAAGAGAGCCAGAGGGGTTAGGGGGTGGGGCTTTTCTTTAAGGGACTCAATAAGTTCAATCAATTTGTATCCCAAGAAGAAAAGAAGATATTGGCAAATATTAAAAATTGTTATTATCCATAGGATAACTAGAAGAAGTTTACATAGAAAAGTTGAAAAGAACTTGTACCCCCTTTAAAACTACATTACCAAGACTCCCTTTCACCATACCCATAATTCCTTAAGCCTTTTTCCTTTTGGTTGTGAGTTTCGCAGGCTGTTTTTGATAGGGTCTTGGTGGGTGTGGTGTCAAGAGCTTTTGGAGAGGAGGCGCCGTGGTGAAGGGTGAGTTAGGATTCTTCCCCAGGGCTTTAAATAAAATCCTTATAAATATCATACTTTGGGGGCATTTAATATTAATTTCAAAACTTACATTGTAGAGGATGAAATGTTTATATATATAAGATCCTAAAGAAGGATAAAAGGGTGTGTAAATGGAATTAGCTCATCCCCCATTCATAGTTAAAACTCTAGCCACCAGATATAATGTCATCCCCACCTCCCTTAGTGGGGAGGGGAGATGAGTTACCCACACGCGACAATAAGTAACAAATCAAGAACAAGGGACTGCCCTTTGGGAGGTCCAAAACAGTATTGAGGCTGCCATTTGTCCACTTGAATGAAAAGTGGACCTCCAGGAAGTGATGAAACCTGCTATCTTTCAAATAGGATGGTAAACTTCCTGTTGGGTCAGTTCACGCTTTGAACTTGGTGCTAAAGGATCTCAGCTGAGACCTCAGGCAGCTTCCCTTCTGAAATATCATGTGGGTAAGTTAGGCTAACTTCCTTGGGCCTACCTTGGCGTTTCCAGAGTCTCTGCCTCAAGGAGGCTTTTTTGCCTCTCTAATTGCTAAGGCCTTGTGGCCAGTAGCCTCATTTAATTAATCTTTTAATTTTAACTTGGTCCGGACCTCCGCTGGTCTGGACCAGAGTTTCTCTCTCTCTCTCTCTCTCTCTCCTTACCTTCAACCTTCCTAATTGTAAATAAACTACCATAAACACATCCTTACTTGGGTCTGTTTTAATTAAGGAATCAATCTAGATCTGATTAATTCCTGGCAACCACACCTTAAATAGATATCTATATAATATCTAAATTTCCCCTATTACAAGGGGAATAAGAAAGGAGAGGGGGAAAAGGGAAGTATAATAAGGGAGGGGATTAGGGGAACTGATTTAAAACAAAACATTGGTATAGAAGGAAATAGTGAAAGAAGAAAGGACAGGACAAGGAGAAAGAATTAAAATGTTTGGGAATACACAGTTGATAATTATAACTCTGAATGTGAATGGGATGAACTCACCCATAAAATGGAAGCAAATAGCGGAGTGGATTTGAAACCAAAATCCTACCATATGTTGTCTACAAGAAACACAAGAAGCCTTGTGGTTTTTTTCTTACACATCATTCTTATACATGAATATCATATCATACATACATATCATTACATATCATCATATTTACTTATACATCATATCATCATATATTATGTCATCATAATCAGCTTACTTCACCCTATTTCTGAATAAATTCCTTCTATCTTCTCAACTACTAAGGCTAATTTTTGAGAATTACAGAAGTCCTCTTTCCATGTAGACATATAAACATTTGACCTTAATGAGTCCCTTAAATTTTCTCTCTCTTATTTACCTTTTTGGGCTTCTCTTGTGTCGTTTGTTTGGACTTCAAATTTTTTGTTTAGGTGGCATGGTAGATTCTTATCCAACCTCTTATTTTTACTCTGTGTGCATCTCCCTATTCTAAATAATATGTTGTGGAATTTTGGTTTTTAATTCACTTTGCTATCATTTTTAATTATGTGGGTAACTTCATTCCATTCACATTCACAGTTATTTCTAGTTGTCTTTTCCCTTTAATATTATTTTCCCCCATTTATTCTTCTCTCTCTCCTTTCACTGTTCACAACTGTTTTGTTTTCAATGACTACCTTCGTCTATTCACCTATCTTTTTGTCCATCACCCCCTCTCTTATTCTCCAGATCCTTCTTCTTACCTATAGAATGAGGTAGTTTTCTATAACTGACTGAGTTTAGGTGTTATTCCTACTTTGAGCTAGTTCCCATAACTGTAAGGTTCAAAATAAGCACCCCTCTCATCTACTCCTGCAATGTATTTGCCACTTAATGCACCATTAAATGAATGGTAGTTTATCCCCTTCTATCTCTCTTTTTCTCTTTTCCCTTTGTGTTCCTCTTTCCTATCTCTCTCTTTTATATCATCCCATATTATCCTTTCTTCTTTTTATGTATAGTATATTCATTTCTATTGCCTTCACAGTGGTAAAGTTCATAAGTATTTTAGGTGTTTTAAGTATCTTGCATACTTACCTTTTTCAAATATCATAAATACCATAATTGCCTAGCTAGCCTCTTTATTAAAACAAAGTGGATTAAGAACACTTGCTGCCCACATTATTATATAATTTTAGGTAGACAAGTCTTTCCATATATAAAATTTAGACAAGCACTGCAGATAAATAAGAAGCTGGTTCAAAAATTAAAGAGGTTATTACATGGGATCATGCTTGGTAAATTATTTTCCAAATTTTATGCTTCATTGGTATGATATGTAGGGCAACTTCAGACTTCCTTCCACACCACAATTAGTCCTTGAGTTAGGATGCTAGTAGAGAATAGAGATTTTTTTCTTTCTTTTTTTTTTTCAAAAGGGTAGTAGTTGGTGATGACAGTTCAGAAATTTAGTGATATCATGGAAATATCAAAATTGCATATAACTCAATATCACTGAATGAAATGAATAGCTTTCAAATCATAGGGTCCTTCCATATTGTTCAAATTGCTTCATTTTATTTACAAGATATACACTTGCAATTCAAAATAGCTATTGCTTTATTTCGCACTTAAAATGAGTTGATATTCCCATCACCCATTAAAATTCAGCATTGGAAATACTTAGAGATTTTACTAAAGCATATTTGCTTAGAAAGTAATTAAAGGAAATCAGTTTTTTTAATTAAAGCAATTAACATATTCATAGTGCTTCCATTTAATGTAATAGCTTAATATTACTGTGCAGTTTAGATGCTTCCTCAACTAGAATCCTACTGTGACTTCTCTGTGTGGAGAGGAAGAGGTCTTAGATTCATATATATTTACTAGTAGATAACAGGAAAATAACTTCAAATGTGGCTCTGATGGCAGATGGTCCAATCTAATCCAATCCAGTCCAATTCAATAAATACATCTGTTGCTCTTCCTGTTCTACTTCACTGAAAGAGGTACTCCTCTTACTTTAAGCTTCTCTTCTCTAATCTTATACCCAAGTTATTAACTCAAGCTTTTTCTTATATATCAACTTCCTCAGCCTCCCATATCCTTTGATTGGAGGGCAGAAATTGGACTTTTGTCATTCTTAACTCCTCATATGCTGCTGTGCTTGGTTTCAAATAGATTAAATAAGATTTCTCTATTTTGAATACTCCTTTGTCTTTCCCACTCCTTTCCTTACTCTTTTATTTGTTGTCTCCTGTAATTAGATTGGAAGCTATTTAAGAGGAGGGACTGCCTTTGTTGTTTGTTTTTTTGTTTGTTTGTTTCCTTTGTTTGTTTGTTTTTAAATTATATCCCCATATTTACCATAATATTTGGAACATCCTAAGTGTTTAGTAAATGTTAAATGTATTGGACATAGTCTATCTTGAATGCCATTTGAAGATAAACTAAATATATACAGAGAGGCTAATAGCTATAGCTGATCACAGAATGGTGGAATTTTCAGTCACATGAATTCATGAATTGCATCTGCTAAGGAATAGAATAGCTGCCATTTTTCAGTGGAAGATATTCTCATACCAATTAAATCACAGATCCTTGAAGTACTGAAATATATATAGCTTAATTAAATTAGTTGTAATTTGCTGGAGAACATCAAAGCTTTCTAGTGAGATTAGATTTTACTATGTAACTAGCATTTCTGAAGACAACAACATTGTTTAAGTGCAGTAACATAGACTTACATTGATCTTATGGTAAAAGTTTTTATTAACTGTCCTTTATATTCAAAGTTGATGCCAATGACTGTACTATAATTCAAATACATGAAAGTGAATGGGAAATGACTAAATGACCTTGAGTCAATGGACTGTTTATTATTCCTTTCACTTGTCACTCCATCGTCTGAAATCCATACATTTTCACTAGCTTACTCCCTTGCATTTTCTCCCTCTTTGTCCACATTTCTAAAATTTATCCTGCATATATCCTGTTAATAAATAATTACCTGAGCATTTTCTTACCTATTAAATAGTGACCTTCTTTAGGATAAGGACATTTCTGTTTTTAATTTTTATATGCATAGAACCATGATTTGAATAGAGTAAATATTAAATAAATTCTTCTTAATTTGACTTGACTTTAGCCTGGAAAAGTTACAAAGTGAACTAGTACCAGGTCCTATTTCTTAATCTGTATGATATGGGGTAGAACTCCATAGCCTTTAAGGTCACTCTATGCTTATATTATACTATACTATGATCTAGATGTTTCACATTTATGATATTATTCAAAAAAGGGAAAGATGTTCTATCTGTCCTAAGGGAGATTGTCATATATTGATGAAATTTCCAGAAGAGGAAAAATAATCCTCAAGAAAGAAGGAATTGGAGAAGTTGGATGGTTCAGTGGATAGAGAGCCAGGCCTAGAGATGGAAGGACCTAGGTTCAAATGTGACCTCAGATAATACCTAGTTGTTTTGACTCTGGGAAAGTCAATTAACTAGTCCTTTCAGCTCTTCTGCCCTGGAGCTGATACATAATATCAATTCTAATAGAGAAGTTAAGTCTTTAAAAAAGGGGGGACATTTTGTATTCTGGTATCAATAATAAAATTATTTTGTAGTAATTCCTCTATTGAATTTCTTTCTGTTTCAAAATATAATCCACCAACATTTTATTTTTATTTTAAAATATTTTTCCATGGTTAAATGATTTATGTTGTTTCCTAGTCCTCTTCTCTCCCCTCTCCCAGAGTTGACAAGCAATTCCACTGGGTTATATGTATGTGATCATTTGATAAATATTTCCAAATTATTCATTTTTGTAATAGAGTAATCTTTTCAAATCAAAACACCAAATCATATACCCATATAAACAAGTGAAAAATGATATCCTTTTCTCCTGCATTTCTACTCCCACAGTTCTTTCCCTTGATGTGGATAGCATTCTTTTGCATAAGTTCCCCAGGGTTGTCCAGAATCCTAGCATAGTTATTAGTAGAAAAGTACATGACATTTGATCATTCCACAAGCTTTCACTTTCTATATAAAATCATCTCCTGGTTTTGCTCATTTTGCTCTGAATTAGTATATAAAAGTTTTCCTTTTTGCACAGAAATTGTCAATTTCATCATTCCTTAGAGCACTTATGGGCAAACTAAGGCCTGCAGGTCAGATGTGGTGCCCTGAAATGTTCTATCCAGCCTAGTGTCATTATTCCTAATCTGATTAATACAATGAGTAGGATACAATACAATGAAACTTCAAAAGATTTGCTTTAGAAACAGACTGACAGATGAGCATTTCCTTTCCTTTAGCCCCCTCTTTAAAAAGTTTGCCCATCACTGCCTTAGAACATAATAGTATTTCATCATCATCATATACCATAGTTTGTTCAGCCATTTTTGCCATCATTATTACCACACAGAGCTTGGCTATGAATAGTTTTGTATGACTGTTTTTTATTATCTCTTTGGAGTAGAAATGTAGTAGTGGTATAGTTGGATCAAAGGGCACGCATTCCTTTAAATTCTGTTGGGTTTTATTCCAAATTGTCCTACAGAGTGTTTGGATCAGTTCACAACTCTAACAGCAAAGTATTAGTGTCCCAATGTTGCCACATCCCCTCTAAAATTTATTATTTACCTTTACTGTAATACTGGTCAATCTGCTAGGTGTGATGTGGTGCTTTAGAGTTTTTTTTATTTGCATTTCTATAATCAGTAGGTATTTAGAATACTTTTCTTGTGATTATTGATAGTTTTTTTTATCTGAAAACTGCCTATTCATATCCTTTGACCTATAATAGTCAATTGGGAAATGGCTTGATTTCTTGTACATTTCACTTAGTTCCTTACAAATTTGAGAAATTAGACCTTTGTCAGGGATTTTAAAAATAATTACCTCCAATTTGTTGCTTCCTTTCTAATTTATGTTGCATTGGTTTTGTTTATCAAAAATGTTTTTTAATTTAAATAAAATAAAAATTATTCATTTTACATTTTGTAATGTTCTCTTCCCCTGCTTGGTCTTAAATTCTTTTCTTTCTGATAGATCTGACAAGTTTCACCTAATTTAAGTCATTTACCCATTCTGAATTTATCTTGGTATAGGGTGAGAGATGTTAGTCTAAACCTAATTATTCTCATGCTATTTTCCACTTTTCCCAGCAGTTTTTGTCAAATAGTGAGAACTTGTCCCCAAAGCTGGGATCTTTGGGTGTATCAAACACTATCTTACTGAGGTCATTTACTCATAGTCTATTCCATTGATCCACCTTTCTATATCTTATCCAGTACCATATTGTTTTGATGATCACTGCTTTATAGTACAGCTGAAATTCCAGTACTGCTAGGCCTCCATCCTTCACGTTTTTTCCATTAGTTCCCTTGATAGTCTTGATCTTTTGTTTTTCCAGATGAACTTTGTTATATTTTTTCTAATTATATAAAAAAAAGTTTTTTGATAGCTTGATAGGTATGAAACTGAATAAGTAAATTGATTTAGGTAGAATAGCCATTTTTATTATATTAGTTTATCCTACCCATGAGCAATTAATGGTGTTAAAGTTCTTTAGATATAGTTTTATTCGTGTGAAAAATGTTTTGTAGTTGTGTTCATATAATTCCTGAGTTTGTCTTAGCAATTTCCAAATATTTTATGTTGTTGAGTGATTCTAAATAAATTTTTTCTTTCTAACTCTTGCTGCTGAGTTTTGTTGGAAACATATAGAAATTTTGAGTTTATATGTAGTTTTATTTTATACCTTGCAACTTTTTAGTTGGTTTTCTCAATTCTCTATCATCTGCAAAGTGTAATAGTTTAGTTCCCTCATTGTCTACTTTGATCCCTTCAATTTGTTTTTCTTTTCTAATTGCTACTGCTAGCATTTCTAGTGCAATATTGAACATTAGTAGTGATAATTAGCATCCCTGCTTCACTCCTGATTTTATAGGGAAGGTTTCTAACATCCCCATTACAGATGATACTTCCTGATAGTTTTAAATAAATGCTGTTTATTATTTTGAGGAAAGGACCTTTTATTCTGATACTTTCTAGTGTTTTCAGTAGCAATGGGTGCTGTATTTTGTCAAAGGCTTTTTCTATATTTATTGAGATAATCATGTGATTCCTATTAGTTTGGTTGTTGATATGGTCAATTATGTGAATAGTTTTCTGAATATTGAACCAGCCTTGCATTCCTGGTATAAATCCCACCTGGTCATAGTGAATAATCCTTGTGAAAACTTGCTGTAGTCTTTTTGCTAATATTTTATTTAAGATTTTTCCAGCTATGTTCATTAAGGAGATTGGTCTATAGTTTCAGTTCTATTTTTGGTCTGCCTGGCTTTGGAATCAATGCCATATTTATTAATATAGTCATTCAGGAATATAAATTATCCACTGAGTATTGCTTTAACTGTATCCCATAGATTTTGATATGTTGTCCCCTCATCATCATTCTCTTGAATGAAATCAGTAATTCTTTCTATGATTTATTCTTTTATCCACCAGTTTTGGAGAATTAGATTATTTAATTTCCAATTAATTTTTTAAATTTGCCCCTCCATGAATGGTTACTAATTATAATTTTTTTCACATTATGATCTGAAAAAGTTACATTTGTTATTTTTACTTTTCTGCATTTGTGTGTGATGTTTTTATTCCCTAGTGCCCGGTCAATCTTTGTATATGTACCATATGCTGCTGAAAATAAGGAATATTCCTTCTTATCCCTATTTACTTTTCTCCAGATATCTATTAACTCTAATTTTTCTAAAATTCCTTTTATTCTCTTACTTCTTCATTATTATTTTTTCAATTTTTCAATTTATCTAGATCTGACAGAGGAAGGTTAAGGTCTCCAACTAGTATATTATCTATTTCCTTCTTGAGCTCCAATAGTTTCTCCACTAAAAATCTGGATGCTATATCATTTGGTACATATATGTTAAGTACTGATATATTTGTTCATTGTCTTTACAGCTTTTTATCTGGATGTCATTACCTATGTTATCTCTTTTTTTAATGTTTTGTTTTTATTCATAATATTTCCATGGTTACATGATTCATGATTTCCCTCTCTCCTTTTCCATCTACCCTCTCAGAGATGACAATCAATTCCACTGGGTTATACATGTATTATTTTTCAAAACAAATTTCCACATTATTCATATTTGCTGTACAGTGATCTTTTCACATCAAAATCCTAATCAAGACCCTATTGAATTATGTGATCAATCATATGTTTTTCTTCTTGATTTCTGTTACCACAGTTCTTTCTCTGGATATGAATAGCTTTCTTTCTAATAAGTTCTTCTGCATTGTCCTGGATCATTGCATTGCTGCTAGTAGAAAAGTCTATTAAATTGTTACATAATGTACAGGTCTGTTTTTTTTAAGAGAAATTTCATGTTTCATTCTATTTTTCATTCTTTTTATTTTGTTTTATTATTTCTTGATGTCTCATGAAATCACTAGCTTCTATATGCCCTATTTTAATCTTTAAAGACTGATTTTCACTCATAATCTTTTTTTATTAGAAAATGTTTTATTTTTTATTTTATGTTTTAGAAAAATGTTTTCAATGGTTACATGATTCATGTTCTTACTCTCCCCTCCACTCCTCAAACCCCTCCCCATAGCCAACATGCATTTCTACTAATTTCTTCATGTATCATCTATCAAGACCATCCATAATATTTTGATTCTCCTTTTCAATTTGATCTATTCTGCTTTTCATGGCCCTCTTTTCATCACTGAAGTTCTTTGCCTTTTCTTCTAGCAGGTCAACTCTGGTTTTAACTGCTTATTACTTTATTTGATTTCTGTGTCTCTTTTTCCATTTGGACAATTTTGACTTTTAAACTGTTATTTTCTTTCTGTATTACTTTCATTTGTTCTACCCACTTTTTCCCCATTTTTTTTCTCTCTTACATGGTTTTTGAACTCTTTTTTGAGTTCCTCCAGAGCTTGTGACCAGTTTCCATTTTCTTGGAGTATTTGTATTATTTGCTTGTTTCTTACCCTCTCCTGGTGCTTCTGTTTATGCTCTTTTTCCCTGTAGAAACTTTCAGAGTCAAGAGCTTTTTTGCTGTTGTTTATGCATTTTCCCACTGGAGTACTGGGAGTTCTGCATGTTGCTGGTCATTTCTGTCTTAGCTTCTCTCTCACAGGGCTTTGCACTGGGCCTATCTTCCCTCCCCTGTCAGAGGCCTGAGTGAACCCAGTACTATAGAACTCTGACCCTCTCCTCCAGAGCCTGGGATTTCCAGGGGTATGTCTGAATTGTTTGTTTGTTTTAATAGGTCTAGCATTCTTTGGAGTGCTTTGCACTTAAGCACTTCTACCTCTGCTGTTGCTGCTGCTGCTGCTGCTATTGCAACCTGCTGCTATGTGAGGCCTGTGCTCTGGAGCACTGAACCTCATCCCTAGAGCCTGGAATTTAGAGGTGTAGGTCTGTGGTGTAGCACAGTTTTCAGAATTTTGCCCTGAGGCTATCTTCCTTACCCCTGATGCTATTGCCTACACTGTGCTCCTGACTCTGCTACCATGGCACTATTAAGCTTAGAAACTCACAGCCAGAGTGTGGAGCCTCTAGTGGTAAGTCTCTGGTACTTTTTCTTTAGTGTAGCCAGCCCATAGAATTCAAAGATTGTCCTGCTCTTGGCTCTACCTCTGGCATGGTAGGTGGGAGTCAAAGAGGTGGTCAGCCTGCCCTTTTCCTTGTGCAAGTTTTCCCCTTTATAACAAGAAAATCTCTTCTCACTGTCTACCTTTCACTCTGTGTCCAATGGAAGAGCCCCTTTACTCATCCTGCTTTGACTTCTGTCCTTTTGAGATACTTTGTAATGATTGATTTAGAAGGAAATTCAGAGCAGCTTTAGCATTTTCCTGCTACTATGCTGCCATCTTGGCTCTGCCCCCACTCTTCCAACTTTAAAAAAATCCTAAAATGAAAACAAAAATAAGAACAAGAACTGGCACTTCTCTGAAGTTCATAGGAGGTCCATAAAAAAATCATACTCTTTTGAAATCATAAGTGCCTTATCTTTCTCACACCTGGTTAAAGTAATTTTTGCTTTGAAAGTAGATCTGATCCTCAGAATTCTCCTTCCTTACTTAAAGCTCAGTCTTCCATAGGATGGTTTTCTCTACACCAGTGATTCCCAAAGTGGGCGCCACTGCCCCCTTGTGGGTGCTGCAGCAATCCAGGGAGCAGTGATGGCCACAGATGCATTTGGGGGCTGTGAGTAACTGTAAGGGGGTGGTGATAGTATGTGATAGGGGGTGCTAAGTAATATTTTTTTCTGGAAAGGGGGCAGTAGGTCAAAAAAGTTTGGGAATCACTGCTCTACACTCTCCCCAGGAATGTGTTGTGAATATTTCAACATTTTGAAATTAGAATGGTTCCTGTGAGATATTTATTTTCCCCCAAGCACATTTCTTTCTCTTTAAAGAGCAGAACTGTTCTTCCCTTTGAAAAAAAGGCACATATTACCAAAGAGAGGTTCAAGGTCAGCATGAAAATGCTAATTGCCAATAAATAATTTTGAAGAAGTAGATCAAATGACATTCTCTGTGAGAGGAAAGATACAGTACTAATATAAGAGTATTTCAGTGACTATAAACAGCTTAGATTACTTTTAAAACTATTTATTGGTATAACATTAAATTGTTCTTTATGATACAATGTGGGTCGTGTATTAAAATCCTGTTAGCAGTGTCAAACAATTTGTATACAGTGACAATTAAACAATTTCCTCTTAAAGGTTTTTCCCTATTTGATGTCTATTCATTTTACATTATATTCTTTATTGACTGTAGTTGATGGAGTGTGTCTAGCCCAGAGAAACACAGACAGACATTTATTACCAGTGGGTATCATTCTTCCTATCATATCTTTCCTTTTGCATAGATTCAATAAAGATGAAACTGTTCATAGGTTTAGAGGGGAAAAAATACATTAGAAATCATCTCACTAAACAATCTAATTTTACAGAGAAACTGAAACAAGGAGTTTAAATGGCTTCCTTGAGGTCACATAGGTGACAAGTGATTAAGCCATACTTTGAACTCAGGTCCACAAAAAACAAATGCCATATTCTTGCCGCTAAATTAGCAAGTTAAAATTTAAAATATATATATACATATATATGTGTGTGTTTGTAGGAAAAATTATGAAGGGAAAAATTTTTTTAAAAATAATCACGTGACCTTTCATGAACAGTTTTTTGCTTATAGAAAGAGTGCTAGTCTGGGGAGTCAGTAATATCTAAGTTTAAATATGGCCTCAGACATTTAATATCTGTGTGAACCTGGCTAGTAAATGACCCTCAGTTTCCTCATAATTATAATTGGAATAAAAACCACCCAAAAGTCCCAAGGCGGTTATGAGGCTCATGTGAGGTGATATTTGTTAATACTCAGCACAGTGTCTGCCCCATATTAGGTGCTATATAAGTGCTTATTACCTTCTCTCCTCCTTGCCCTAAGGTGAACTAAAAACATGTGAAAAGCATTTTGCAACATTTCAAATCTTGTATGTTTCATTATATGATGAGATCTCTCTATTAATGAATAAATTTGTAAGCCTTTATTAAGTATGGAACAAGGCATAGTGAAATAGAAAATTTTGTTAAATTCAGTAATATACAGTCAACAAATACAAAACTGCTATATACGCAGTAAGAGCTTCATGCATATTTCTTGAATATATCATTTTAGAGAAGGGCTTGATATCTCACTTTCTTAAAATGCAATGCAATGTGGAGATTCAGGCTGACAGTTAAGGTGCAGGTTAAAGAGGAAAGTAGATAATTCTTGAGTCAATGATCCATATCACAGAAAGTTTCCTGATTAATATACCTGGGAATCACAATGATCTCCCAGAAGAACCCATCCATCCAGTGGACAATAGACTGTAGACTCTTGGAGGGCAAAGATAATATTTTCCTTTCTTTTCATGCTTTGTAAGAGGTAGTTAGGTGAGGCAGTGGATAAAGGGCTGGGCCTGACAACAAAAGATCCATGTTTATATCTAACTTCATTCTGATCCTATCTGTATGACACTGAGAAAGTCACTTAAACATGATTTCTCTCAGTTTACTCAACTCTAAAATTGGAATAATAATAGCATTTTCCTCTCAGGATTGTTGTGAGAATCAAAATCGATACTGAATATATGGTGCTTTCCATAATGGCTGACACAGTATAGGTATTTAAATGTCTGCTTCTTCTGTTTCTTTTCTCCCTTTCTCCCTCTCTCCTTTTTTCCCCTTCTCTCAGTCTCCTTCCTTCTCTTCCTTCCTATTTCCCTTCCTTCGATTCTCTTCCTCTCTCTTTTTTTCCATTTTTATCTTCATTTCTCTTCAATCCTCAATGTTTAGCCCAGTGTCTGGCACATAGTAACCATTTCATAGATGCTGATAGATTAATTGATAGGCAACATGTTGTTATGAAAAGAGTGCTAGACTTTGAGTCAAAAAAAGACTTTACCCCTCTCTAAGCTACTTTTGTGGTCCTGGGTAAGGAATTATGTTTCCTAATCTGCAAAAGGAAGAAAATAATAATTTCAATGAAAGAAGAATGAAATTGTGGATAAAAAGGAAATTTGGAAGAATGAGATGAATACAAGCTCTGCCTTTGACACATATTTGGTAGGTGACCAAGGATAATCCACTTAACTTTTAAGTGTCCCAAGCAACTTTGCAAGAATATAAGTTACAGATGAGGTGTGCTAGAGCCAGATCTAAAGAATTTGTGATAGCCAATTGTGAGATTAATTAAATTTTCAACTTGAATAGTTATACTTCAGAAATAAGTATTTACTCTAAATCATGGATTGACTTATTGCTTTGTTGATGAATAGACTACAAAAGTGTTAAGAATGTAGATTAAAATCAAGAGAGTCTGGTTGTTAATATTTAGCAGCACATCCCTGAGTGTAGACCAGCTGCTGATCTGCATCAATGGGAGTAGTTTGCATTTAGGTGGAGGATCTTTAATGATAAAATCACATCTTTGAGTAAGAATAATACCTACAAACAAACAAAACACATTTGCACTACCTATCAACCATGTTTCTTGTGAAAATTAGTTGAAATAATTTATGTAGAGTTCTTTTCACATTAAATAAAATATTCTAAAGTCTCTAGAAATATGAGTTATTATTACTATAACCACAAACAAAATGGTAATAAAAGTACTTAAGCTCAACTTGTTAAAATGGACAAGAATGGGCTATAGAAAATGAAATATATCCTTTCAAGATTATTAGATCAATAGATCTGCAATTGTATCTTAGAGAACCTATATACCAAGATATGAATTTTTAAGATGAGGAGTCAGAGATTTTCTTTTTTACATGTTTTTTCCTTACCATTTAGTATAAACAAAAATTATCTACAAACACAATAATCACAATATAAAAGAGGTTTGTACATGAATTTGTGGCTCAATGAATGTCCTAAAGTTACATAGCTAGTTAGTGGCAATGTTGAAATTTGAATCTGCTAGGTGTGAGGTGATACCTCAGAGTTGTTTTGATTTGCATTTCTCTAATTATTAGAGATTTAGAATACTTTCTCATGTGCTTATTGATATTTTTGATTTCTTTACCTGAAAGATTGCCTATTCATGTCTCTTGCCCATTTATCAATTGGGGAATGGCTTGATTTTTTATACAATTGAATTAACTCCTTGTATATTTCAGTAATTAGACCCCTGTCAGAGTTTTTCGTTATAAAGATTTTCCCAATTTGTTGTTGTTAATCTTTCTCTTCTGGGCTTCCTAATTCTGGGTTGCCATTGTTAGCTCAGCCCCTTCTCAGCTTTATCCTCGCGCTCAGGGTCTATCTGCTCTCTTTAGGCTCCTGAAGTCTCAGGTCTGGTTGTTCTCAAGGTCTAGACCCCTGGTGGACTCCCTTGCTTCATCCTCTGCTGGAGTTTTCTTTGCAAGTCTCAGGGTGCTGCTTCCACAGTCATATACCCATCTGCACTGGTTCCCCACTCAGTGTTTCAGAGCCTTCTCTCAGGCTCAAGTGCCTGTATCCGCCTCCACCAGAGCCTGTACTCAGTGTCTGAGATAGAATGAAATGTATACACTTCAATGGAAAATATAAAACTTATTTTTTAATCTGATTCCCTTATACATTTGTGAAATTATCTCATTAGAACACTTCACAAAATTTGTGTTGTTGCCCAAGTAAACTATCAGGTAATTTCCAGAGTTTAAATTCTATTTCATATCACATTCTATGGCTTTTCACAGTCTTTCTACCATAACGTCATTTTTCCTCTCTATCTCTCAGAATCTCTAGCTTCCTTCAAGTACTAGATCTGGTATTATCTTCTGTTCAAAGTCATTTTTTATTCCCTCTCTCTATTTGTATTATCATTTTCTTCTGAAATTATTTGTATGAGGTACTATTGACATTTTGTATTCTGCCAGGAGAAGGTAAGCTCTTTATAGGCTGAGAGAATTTCATTTTTATTATACTATTCATAGTGGGAAGTAAAGTGTAGATAATTTTATTAATTTGAATTTTTTGAATTGTTGAATTTGTTGGAATTTCATAGACAATAATGTAATAACAAGATTTAGGGCACAATAGAAATCTGAAAGTATGTATGGTTGCATATATGAAAATGCAAATAAATAAATTATAGAAATAATTTTAATGTTACCATTTTAAAAATTGCTTACTTTAATAAGTATGCATTCCAAAGAACCTTGAAGTCAACTAAATATAGCTATTACAATTATTTTTGTTTTGTTAGTTTTTTGGATATTGGTTCTCCATTTATAAATAGCCTAGGCTATCATTCCCTTTTTGATCAACATGGAAGATTTGACCCGCTCTATTTCTAATTTCATTTTCTTAGGAAATCTGCCTTCCTCCTTCCCACCCAACTCTTAAGGGCTCACCATATTAATGCAGATTTCAGTGAGGACAGCTGTTGCACATTAACTTTATTTCAGCACAGAAATCACAGGCACTATTGATTCTCCAGCCTCAACCTATAAATGAGGGTTTATGACTGTTTATCACTACATCAAACAATGTAAATCATATTATTATTGTTTTGAAAAGGAGGAAATTGAGATTCAGAAAAAATATGTAGACACACTACTGATTTCAGAGACACAATGCTAGCCCAAGTAATCTGAATCCAAGTGTAGTGGTAATTTTTGTGTGTATGTTTTTGTTGCTCCTCACAATGTATTATACTGGTTCTTACTGTACAATTTTGTTAATTGTGGCCTGTCACTAATATTTTTTAAAGCTATACTTCAATGGAATATGAAGGTGTCCTTCATATACTAGTGGGACCACCTCCTCTTCAGGCTATCATTATAAAGATTAATCCTTTGTTAAACATTGGTAATAGATTTGGCACTTTACCAGGAATAAAGAATATGTGGCAAGGGCCCAAGAGACACAAAATCTAAATTAATCAAATGGATTATTTTTTTTAAAGAAGCTGCAAAGGTGGCTAAGACCTTGAATGTTAAGCCTTTATATTATTCTATTTAAAAGGTCTGGTATGTGTGTGTGTTTTTGTGTATGTATGTGGAGGGTGAAGGTTTGGAGGGTGCATGTTTCTTTCTTCCATGGCATGGAAATGAAAACGTTACATAAAACAAGATTTGTGAAATTGCATGCAATTGTTTGAGAACGTTACTCATTGGAATGGGTTTATTACTAGACAGCTGTTTTCAAATTTAGCAGCAGATTGAGGCAGGGATGAATGAATTTTGGCCATAGAAGCAAGAACATGAAAAGCCTTTAAGATCCCTGGTGAGATTTCTGCAAGTCAGAATGCCATTATTTTGTTTTGGAATCTCTTTAAGTTCTGCAAATCTAGTGGATTGGCCAGATTCTTCAAAGCTTCAATAAAGAGCCAAAGTCAGGGAACGTTATGTCAAAGATCATTTCTGTAGAAAAAATGACAGTTTCCAGATTGCAATGACAGAAATAAGTATAGTCGCCAAACCTTTTAAGTACAGGACAAGAAGGAGGAAATTGGGTGGTTCCATGGATTATGAGCCAATCCTAGAGAAGGGAGGTTCTGGGTCCAAATCTGACCTTGGCTACTTCCTAGTTGTGTGACCCTGGGCAAGCAACTAGCCACCATTGGCTAACCCTCTCCACTCTTCTGCCTTGGAAGCAATAGACAACATTGATTCTAAGACAAAAGTTGAGTATTTTAAAAAGCTTAGTACAACAATCTTTATAATTTTTTAAGCATTGGATCAAAGAATAGAGTATATTGAACTGGGCATGTGATAGTACTTTCAAGGAATGAGTGATAATGCAATGCTGCAAGATATACTTCATCACGAATACAACTACTACCATCGTTTCAAATTTTTTTTGGTACTATAAAATGTTTGGCATCTCTTCCTCCCATCCCACCTTCTCCAACAGCTCACTGCTCCATCTCATATGACAAATTATTAACTGAGTTTGCTTTGGGTTCAAAAAAAGTCTAATGGTCTTTAATGGAACACATCCAAAATAACGACAGAGGGCAATTATCTATTTATTAAGTTTCTATCCTACTGTCTGACTTTACCTCCTTAATAATAACTCTTAAAATTTAATGGAATATGTAGTATTGTTCTAGACTAAGAGAACTTGCATTCAAATCCTTCCTGGAGTGAGTGATTGTGTGACTTCAGACAAGTTCTTTCTTTTCTTATGTCTCAGTTTCTTCCTCTGTGAACTGGATTACATGACTTTGGAAGGCCCTTTCAACTGTAGAGATATGGTTCTATGATGATTTACAGTTTTCAGTAAATCTCTCAGTGGTCATATATTTTGTTAGTACAGGTAGCATAGGAAACAAACAATAAAACAAATTTCAGATTATAGTCTCCAATACCATTGCATCTTGGGTAAATTTTATCTTTCTTCTCACCCATCCTCCTAGCCAATTAGAGGGAAATAAGAGAAAGAGCTTGGGAAGCTTTAAAAAAGGCAAGGGGAAATTTCTTTAGGATGTCAAAGAAAATGGGACAAAAAATAACAATGGATGTGTACTAATCTCACTAACAGTACTTTTTTCATTCCAATCTGGTCCACATCATATTTCTGGGCTCAGCTCCTCTCTGTATCTTACTTTGTCCTTAGTGCATCTTCTCTAGGCCTGCTTCAATTCTGTGGATTGGTTCATAATGAGATCTCACTTCTTGTTATGATTTTCTGGACTGTGCTGGGATAGCTTCCTCCTCCAATTCCTACCTCATGCCAGAAAAAAAATCTGGAGTATTATTGAAGACCTTTATTTCCCCCTTTTCTCTGTCTAAGTCATCCAAAATCTGTGGCAGAAATCTCTGTGAGGACCAAATCAAGTGCAACCCCAAAAATGTTCTATACCTTCTCACAACTCCCAGTTACATTAGTCTTTGTGAATCTCCTTTTTATCTGTTCCTCTCTGTAAGCCACAAAACTGATTATTCTTATACTAGTTAATCTCTGTCTCACAATTCAACAAAAGTCTCTTAATTCCCATTTTTTATATATACTAGGGATACAAAATAAAAAAAAAACAGTCTCTACCCTCAAGTAATTTACATTCTTGGTGATGGTGAAAAGAAATATTATGTACATAGAAAAATACATTTAAAAAATATATGACATGATTTCACCAGATTAAGTAAAGTCCTAGCATTGAGGGAGCTGGGATGGTGAGAAATGGAAAGAGAAAAGATGTTTTCTATAGGAAGTTCCACATAAGACTTGAAGGAAGTTAGGGATTTTAAGGGAGAGATTGAGGTAAGTACATTTCAGGTATAAGGCACTTATAGAAGAATTGTAATGTTGCATATAAAAAAAAGCAATCAGATCACTTTTGTTGGAAAAGTTTTCTGTGGGAAAAATGTTCTCTGAAGCACCAAAACTACAGAGGAAAGCTAGCATTCTGTGGTTAGGTGGATCATGAATAAAGAAAAAATGTAACTATTACTATGTATAAAGTACAAATGATACAATTAAGACAAAAGCAATATAGTCCTTCCATGTGACTTGGGAGAAACATTGCTTATGGGAAATTTCATCTTTAACTGAGATGGAAAAGCCTAGTAGCCTAATGATAGCTAAAGTGGAAAAGAAGATGTTAATTCATATTATTAATGTAATTTCTACTACTGAAAGCATGTCTATTTCTGGATGTTGAAACCATTGGTTAATGCCAAGTATGTTAGTGTTGAAGTCTTTCTTTTCTGGGTCTTCAGTAGTTGCAATTTTGGAGAAGGTAGATGTGGTGGCACCTGTCACATTGGTAGATTACAGCTAAAATCTGCAAAAGGGTTGTTTCACTTTACTATGGTAACAAGATCATTCAGTTTTCCAATTTTCAAGACCAAGACTAGCAATTCACTTTTAGAAACTGAACCCCTAGATTGAGACAGAAATATATTTACTGTTATGATGCATTAAAATGTTTTGCTATGGATTTATTAGTATTTGTTAGGTCATGGCTTTCTTAACATTTCTAAATAGGAAAAAATATGTGATATTTGATTTATATTGTTCTCATTATGTCTCCAATCCTGGGCCAAAGACTCCGTCACTTTGTGTTTGGGAGAAATGAATGGTTCCTGGAAGTGATATTGAAGTCATTTGCTCAGTACCTGTTGTTCTGTTTTCCTCAAAATTTCTGCTGTCTGGGAATCTAGAAAACTAAAGGAAGGAGTAATTATTACAAATAACCAATAAAGAGGATATGGTAGGATACCAAATAAGTGATGGAAAAGTGGAGTATCATCACTACAGGTTTTGGTAAACGAGTTGCCCAGGGCCTTTTGCTTGTAGCACCACAGGTTCCCATAACACCACTCTTTTTTATGCCAGAAATATAAAACCATTGGAGAGATTGGAGAGTTATCTCTCTCTCTCTCTCTCTCTCTCTGTCTCTCTCTCTCTCTCTCTCTCTCTGTCTCTCTCTGTCTCTATCTCTCTCTGTCTCTCTGTCTCTGTATCTCTCTGTCTCTGTCTCTTTCTGTCTGTCTCTTTCTGTCTGTCTCTGTCTCTTTCTCTCTCTGTCTGTCTGTATCTCTCTGTCTCTGTCTCTTTCTCTCTCTGTCTCTCTGTCTCTGTCTCTGTCTCTGTCTCTCTCTCTCTCTCTCTCTCTCTCTCTCTCTCTCTCTCTTTCTGTCTCTCTGTGTCTGTCTATGTAGGTCTGTCTGCCTGTCTCTCTCTCTTTGCCCAAAGTGGAATATGAAAGGCCATCTGCCATTCTTAGTCTAGCAGCAGATTTATTTAGGGGAATTGAGAAAGGAAGGATCTTAGGTATCCTTTTAAATGTCCTTGAATGAGTGGCGAAATGATTTGCCCTTCTGAGAGATCTGAGTTTCAGATACTTATATTAAAAGGTATTGTGGGATAATTATTCCTGCTCTTTGGTAAAAGGTGAGATGTGCATGGAAAGAAATACTTTGACATATCAGGCAGTCAGGAGACTCCTCTGTAATGGAGAAATAATTATGGGGAACAAAACTACTGATGAGAAGCGAAAAGTTCATTCCTATTTGTGTAGAAAAGTGGCCACGATGATGGCTCATTAACTGTCAGTCAATGGCGAGTTAATTTCACAAGGCATTGCAGGACTGTGAGATCCTAAATTATGAAGAAAAAAAAAGAAAACTTAAAATGCTAAAATAGAGGACATCTTTTTGGGCTTTCAAAATCCTACTCAAAACATGGGACTTTTTCCTGAAGATTCAGGGACTTGAATTAAGAATAGAATATGTAGACTCACACATACATACATATAGTTAAGGGATTCACTATGCCAAACAAATAAGCAATAATTTATTGTAGTTAGGGTAAATATTGGTGATTATAGTGGTGATGCCGAGGTGATATATATCTGACATGCTTAACTATGCTTGATGAAGAGGGTGCTTGTGTGTGTGTGCATTGCATGTTTGCCTCTCAGAAATGGAAAAACAGGATTTTATCTGAAATATTTCATGAAAATAGACAGACTGAAAGGCTTTAGATAAGCTTAAACTTAACTGTTAAATCAAACTTTCTGCTTGTAAGGCACGTTAATCATGTGTACAGCATGAAAAGGGAAAGATGTAGGAACTCTATGTTTTCTACTGGCATAGAGAAGTCTTAGTTGAAGGAACTCCCTCTATTGATGGATCCATAAACACCAACTATGCTCCTTTGCCTTAGAAAACAGCCTAGAACACCAACAAGTTCAATGACTTACTGAGGGATGACAGTTCTCCTTTTTCTTTATTTTTAACCCTTAACTTCTGTGTATTGGCTCCAAGGCAGAAGAGTGGTAAGGCTGGGCAATGGGGGTCAAGTGACTTGCCCAGGGTCACACAGCTGGGAAGTGGCTGAGGCCGGGTTTGAACCTAGGACCTCCCGTCTCTAGGCCTGATTCTCAATCCACTGAGCTACCCAGCTGCCCCAGGTCTCCTTTTCCTTGTTCTTTTTGTAAGGCCACAAGACTTAGATTCTTTAAACATAAAAAAAAATAAGGAGCAGAATTGAATGTTTATAGCAATAAGAGGATACATATAGGTTATTTTCCGGTGCTGCTGCCATTACAATTTTTATGAACTCAAAAGACACAATCTACACAGGTCTAGATAATCAGGACATGCCAGAGTGGGGCTTTGTCTTGCTTCTTTCTGACTTTAATTCCAATTTTGAATGTGACACCATTTTTCTAAGAAGAAATAGTAATGATTATATTTTTTATAATTTATATAATATCATTGGGGAATGATATGTTTGGGTTAATTTCATATTCTCTCGGTAGTGCTAGGAGAACCTTATAAAGATTCATAAGGGGCATGGTGGCATATGTAAATTATTGTACTTCTAATAAGGAAGACATTGTTGAAGGCCTGCCTAGGATACTAGTAACATGTGATTGTGGACAAACATTTAATATATCTGAGTTCCAGCAACTTTCACAGGCTACAAACTGTCAATAGATGACAATCTGCCTTGAATTCTGGGAAATCTTATGCCCCAAAATATCACTGATCCATGGCATATTGGCCATATAAACAAATTTATTATACTCAAATATGAATAGAACACGACTGAATTAATTTAGTAGCAAATCTAGAGATATGATGATTTAGTCATGCTATCTATGAATAGTGAGATCATGCATCTTAAAATATTTTAATTCAAATATGTAAGCAATGATAATGACTGAAAAGCCAGGAAAAATCATATATTGCCCCCAGGCCACTAGTAGGAATGTTAAATGTGCCTAAGTTTAGTTGACTGCATATCCTGGATATAAATGTAGGATTACAGGTTTTGGTACTAGGTATATGTTAAATATGATTGCTTTTTAAGCAAAACTATTAAAATTGGGACTATATAATTAAGAAAAAAATTGAAGAGTAACTTGCAAAGCCTTATCATTTCTGTTGATGCTGAATGGAGAGATGGGCCTCTAGAGAGAAGGGTAGGATGGAACTAAAGAAGGATTTGTAAATTCATCCTCGGTTCTCTTTTTGCCTTAATATACAGATGGAACATTGGCATCACACAAACATACACACCTGCACACAGACACACACACACACACAGAAGTTCCATTCTGACTGTAATTTATCTAAGAAGTAGCTATAGCAGTCACAATATGACAGTAATCCATATAAGTTAAGAATAAATTCTTTTCAAATCTTTAAACATCATATAAATGTTTTAAATTGTAGCAAATTTTACTGTTAACATTTACTTAGTGATTTCTTTCAGCCTGTACTCACTCACATAGTAAATTAAAATTTCCTTTCTAAAACAACACACAAAGATTAATAAATAAAAGCGTTTTAATTTTTTAAAATTTCTAACAGNTTTTCATCTTGGAATTGAAGGGAGGGGGACTAGTAGGTGTAAGAATAAAGGAGAGCCAGCAACCAAATGTTAGGGATGGAGGAGAGAGAGAGAAAGAGTGAGTCTATGATGTGAGACATGCATAGGAAAGATGCCTCTCTTGAAGCCAAGAGATTACTTCTTCAAATTCCATCTCCACTCTTTACTGAATATGTAGCACTGGGCAAGACACAATTGCATTTTAAAATAGTATTAATACATCTTGTAGTTGCTATATTCATGAATTATTATGAGAATATAATACAGGATTTCTCCAAAATCTTAGTGTATTTTTAGCCTCTTAAAACTTATAGTACACTAAGACTTTTGGGATACTCTGAATGAGTAAAGCATTTTGCAAACCTAACAAGTGCTTTGTAATTGTCAATTGTTATCCTTTCTAGAGTTTCATAGGTGATAATAATTCACATTGAACTTTAAAACAAATATCTATTCCTTTTATATCAATAAGACCTTTGGACAGAGAAGAGTTCAGAATTGACCACATGCATTTAGGCAATTAACTCAAGAATTGTTTGACTTATTGGAATTCAGTTTAGTAAAGAAACTGACTCATTTTAAGTCTAAAGATAAGCTATATAACTGGATTACAAACGAGATTCTGATGGTTTAGACAATGGGGAAGTGGGATGGAAACCCTAACCCAGTTACATTGGGTAAAAAAAATCAGATTTATTATTTAGCATCTGACTTTGACAAATATTTTTTTCAGAAAATCATCATCCAGATTTATCTGAAGTTTCATTCACACCTTTTCTAGATTTTGATACCTTGGGCTACTTATATACTGTTCAGCCATTCTGCTTGCTATTCAACTTTTTGCTTTTGAATAAAAAGAAATCACAGATATTTCAGCTTATTATAGGCATGAAATTGAGGTTATAGGTACAGTTCTATGTTGTATGCAGCCATACTAAAGAGTCTTTGGAATGAGACATTTACTGAATTTCTCATACTTACACCTGTTCAATATGCTAGAATGATACTAGAATAATTGTGAAAAAAATCTTAGAAAAAAAAGAAGTCTCATTAAAATGCAAATTTCCCAGACCTTTTTCTATTTGATAACTATAGGTGGTGATTTAATTAGCATTATATCTCCCTTATAATATAGGAATTGCTTCTAAAGAAGGGCTTGATTTTAGTCAAAAATAATTTATGCTTTTTACTTTACTCTTTAACCCAGACCTCTTCTAAATTATCTTGTCTCTTTTAATTAGTAGCCTAAGGCAGGCTTCTTGTTTTTCTTCAGCCATGTTATTTATATCAATTATCTTGATTTTTAAAAATTCATTAATTTTAAACTTCTGTGTGATTAAATTGGTATAAAAACCAGACAAAGGCATATGCTCAGGTTTAAATAATCACTCAGTTTCCTTGGATGCATTGTCAAGCTTTAAAGTTATGAATTCTTCTAGGATACTATTGTGTATTAAGAGCTAAAATGTGTCACTCTGTGTAAGTATGATTTAGAACATATGAATCTGAATCTAAAAATTTAGGATAATTTTTAACAAAAATGTTTGCATGGTTTCACACCCCTCCCTGACTACTTTCATTTTTAACAATAACTATATTGGATATCCTGAACTTTTAGAATCAAGGCAAATCAAAAGATTTTTTAAAATAAAACTACTATATACTAGGCACCTTACTAAGTACAGGGGATGCTAAGAAGGGAGATGGAAGCAAGACACCATCTGTTATCAAGAACCTCAGTCAAGTTAAAAAGCCAACATGCAAACAGCAATGGACAAAGAAGGTGTATATAAGAAACACCAGAGACAATTTCAGTGGGAAGGCACAAGCATCATGAGTTTGACTTCGTATTGCATTTTATTCTTCTGTTCCCTCCTTTCTGCAAGAAAAGTTTCTGGTTTCTTTCTGACAATTATTTAGCTTATTTTTTTCTCTGATTTTCAGTACTGAGCACAATGACTTGGGTATAGTAGGAACTTAATAAAAGTTTGTTGAATTGAATTGAAATAAAACGAATTGAACTGGAGGAAATGAATTTGCTTCAGATTTAGGAAAATTCTTACATATCTAAATAACTCAAAAGAGACTTCTATGACAAAGTCTCTAATGTGTATCTTGCCACCTTAACTTGCAAAGACATTGCTCAAATGTTGCAGAGAAGAACAATCTGCTAGAGTAATTAGCTCTGACAACTGATTTATATATCAAAGATGTCAATTTTGCTGAAACTTCCATTTGGCTGTGTTACGATGGAGAAAATTGAACTGAAGCTTCTAGTTGGATGGGCATTTTGTAGTGCCGTTGTGTGAAATAAATCCATAAAATAGCAATATTAAATGTCTCTCTGTAATGGGAATTTTTAGATTTAACAGTATTGCTACAGTATAGGCAGTTTATTTAATCACCCAATAGCATCTGGCAGCGTGGGAGTTTTGACTGCCTTTTCATTTCTGTCTCTGCTGATTGAAATGTCTCCTTTTTTAAAACCATTGTTTATATATCAAGTATAGTGATTTTGCATGGTAGCCCAGCTTTGCTTTCAATAGGCAGATAATTTCCTCTGAACCATAGTCTTTTCATCAAATCTCAGGTTTAGATTAGAATGAAACTGAATATAAATTGTCATATAGCTCATGGAAATCAATTAGTGCACCACATCTGTTTGACTGGCAGCCCAAATTTACTTCAACTGAGGGTGAGGCTGATTGTTCATCAATAAAGAATCAACAATTTCACTTTTTAGACACACGCATTATATATATGGAGAGAGAGAGAATTTTCAGAAGATTTTAATTTCATATCAAAAACTTAAAAATGAAACAGAATACATTAAAAACATACCCAAGTAAGTGAAAAAATCTGAGAAAAGCAGCACCACCACCCCCCAATGGCTTTGTAGCAAGGCTAATTCTTGCTCTAAGGATAAGTGATAAAGGATAAGGAAAAATGCATGGAGGTAGATTTCTTTTTCACTGCCTTGTTTATATCTATGTGATTTTAAAGATTGATTATTGATTAATATCATACAAATATTTATTATAATGAATGAAAAGACAGCCCTTTCTTATCATTATTCTTCTAAATATTGTTTCTTCCTCTTAAGTTGATGTATGTCCTTTTTTTAATATTTTATTTTTAAAAAAATTTTTCCATAGTTACATGATTCATGTTCTTACTTTCCCCTTCACTCCGCCCTTGCCACCTCCCCATAGCCACCGTGAAGTTCCACTGGTTTTAACATGTGTATCAATCAAGACTTATTTTCATATTATTGATAGTTGCATTGGTGCGGTTGTTTTGAGGCAACATCCCCAATCATGTCCACAGCAACCCATGTGTTCAAGCAATTGTTTTTCTTCTGTGTTTCCTCTCCTGTAGTTTTTCCTCTGAATGTGGGTAGCTTTCTTTTCCATAAATCCCTCAGAATTGTCCTGGATTATTGCATTGCTGCTAGTACAGAAGTTCATTACATTCGATTTTACCACCATGTATCAGTCTCTGTGTACAATGTTCTTCTGGCTCTGCTCCTTTCACTCTGCATCAATTCCTGGAGATTGTTCCAGTTCAGATGGAATTCCTCTAGTTTATTATTTCTTTGAGCACAATAGCATTCCATCACCAGCATATACCACAATTTGTTCAGCTATATTACATGGTCAATCTTTGTGAACGTACCATGTGCAGCTGAAAAGAAGGTGCATTCTTTTTTGTCCCTATTTATATTTCTCCACATATCTATTAAATTTAATTTTTCTAGGATTTCATTCACCTCTTTTATCTCTTTCTTATTTATTTTTTGGTTTGATTTATCTAGATCTGAAAGAGGAATATTTAGATCTCCCACCTGTATAGTTTTACTATCTATTTCCTTCTTGAGCTCTGCCAGTTTCTCCTTTAGGAATTTGGATGCTATACCATTTGGTGCATACATGTTAAGTACTATTATTTCCTCATTGTTGATACTACCTTTTATTAGAATGTAATTACCTTCCCTGACCCTTTTAATCAGATCTATTTTTACTTTGGTTTTGTCAGAAATCATGATTGCCACTCCTGCCTTCTTTTTCTTAGTTGAAGCCCAAAAGATTTTGCTCCAGCCATTGACCTTAAAACTGTGTATGTCCACCCACCTCATGTGCGTTTTTTGTAGACAACATATGGTAGGATTTTGATTTCTAATCCACTCTGCTATTTGCTTCTGTTTTATGGGCAAGTTCATTCCATTCACATTCAGAGTTATAATTATCAGTCATGTATTCCCCAACATTTTGGTATCCTCTCTGAGTTCTATCCCTTATTTTTGTGCTATTTGCTTTTAAACCAGTGGTTTGTTTTAAACCAGTTCCCCTTGTCCCCTCCCTTGGTTTACTTTCCTTTCTACCCCTCCCTTATTATTCCAACTCTTTTTATTTTTAAGGCCTAATGAATTTCCTCACCCTTCTCCTCCCCTACCTTTTCTGACCTCCCCACTCCCCTGTTTCCCTTCTGACTTTCTCAATAAGGTTAGATAGAACTCTATTTCCCAATGGATATAGCTACTCTTCCCTATCAGGATAAATTCCACCGAGAGTACGGTTTAAATATTGCCTATTAATGCTCTCTTCCTCTCCTTCTTATTATAGTATTCATCCCTTCCCCTTCCCATGCCCTCTTTGTGTGGTATAGAATATTCTATTTTTCTAATTCATTCCAAGTTTCTCTTGGTGCCATCTAGTATTTACCCCCCCATATTTTTCTCCCCGTATCATCTTAGACCATTTAGTACTCCAACCTTTCTCTATGAATAATTCTTAAAATTACTATGATAGAGAATACAGGTTTTGAAAATAACACCTAACATTTCTCCATATAGGAATACAAATAATTTGATCTTATTGAAGCCCTTAAAGAGCCAAATTTAAAAATAAGAGTTTTCTTTCTTTCCCCTCTTTTTCTTATTAACCTTTTCATGTTTCTCTTGTTTTTGTGGTTGTATATCAAACTTTCCATTTAGTCCTGGTCTTTTCTGAGCAAATACTTGGAAATCTTCTATCTTGTTGAATGCCCATACTTTCCCATGGAAGTATATAGTCAACTTTGATGGGTAGGTGATCCTTGTTTGTAGATCCAGTTCTCTTGCCTTTCTGAATATCATATTCCAAGTGTTGTAGTCTTTTAGTGTGGAGGCTGTCAGATCCTGTGCGATGGTGTTTGGTGCTCCTTGGTATCTGAATTGTCTCTTTCTGGCTTCTTGTAAAATTTTTTCTCTTACCTGGAAGCTCTTGAATTTGGCTATCATATTCCTGGGGGTTGTCTTTTTAGGGTTTCGTGTAGAAGGTGATCTATGGATCCTTTCAATGTCTATTTTACCCTCTTGTTGAAGAACATCAGGCCAGTTTACTTGGATAATTTCTTTTAGTATGGATTCCAAATTTCTATGAATTTCTCCTTTTTCAGGAAGACCAATGATTCTCAAATTGTCTCTTCTAGACATGTTTTCTTGATCTGTCAATTTATCAGTGAGATATTTCATGTTTTCTTCTGTTTTATCAGTCTTTTGACCTTGCTTTATTTGTTCTTGCTGTCTTAAGAAATCATTGGCTTCTATTTGCCCAATTCTGATCTTTAGAGACTGGTTTTCTGCTATAATCTTTTGATTTTCCTTTTCAGTTTGGTCTATTTTGTTTTTCATGGTTTCCTCCAATTTGCTTATCATTTCATTTGATTTGGGGGCATCTTTTTCCAACTAGGAATTTCTGTTTTTTAACCTGTTAATTTCCTTTTGAGCTATTTCCCACGTCTCTTGCCTAATCTCTTCCATCTTTCTCATGATCTCAGATTTTAACTCTTCAAGAGCTTGTGCCCAATTGTCATTTTTTGGGATAGGTTTGGATGTTATTACTTGCTTGTTTTCCTCTGGTGTTTGCTCTGTTGTCTGGATTTTTTCTGGGTAAAAGTTGTGGAGTGTTAAAGATTTCTTCTTGATCTTTCTATTTGGAGGTTCTTGAGCATGGCTTGCCATTATTATTATTTCTTTCTCAGTCAGAAGTCTGGGTGAGGTAGACAGGCTTTCTGCCTATTCATCTGTGGAGCAGTTTTTGCCTGAGTCACAACATTGTGTGGCCTCTACCCTTTATCCTAGCTCTCATGGTTGGTCTGTGATCTATAGGTTCCTAAGATCTCAAGTCTAGGTGTTCTCTGTGTCAAACCTCCTAGTGGTCCCCTTGGTTGCTCATCTGCTTGAGGGTCTTTTAACAGTCTCAGGGAGCTACTTCCACATTCATGCATGCCTCCACACTGGGTCCCCACCCAAGGTCCACATCTGAGCTCAAGGTCTGTGCCTGTGCTCAAGGTCCATGCTTGGGCTCAAAGTCTGTGTTGAAAGACCACGTTCTTTAGCTTCTTGGGATCTTAAGTCTTCCTGCTCTCAGAAGCAGACCCTGGTGATCCCATGTTTCTGCCAAGAACTTAATGAATACCCGAAAACTTGCTCTAACTCTTGTGCTCTGGCTTTGACGCTATAGTTGGTGTGTGTGTTTGCGGGGGGGGGGGGGAGGATGCTCAATTCGCATTTTAGTGAGAGCTATTTCACCCCCTTATAACATGTAAATGCCCAGATCCAATATACCTTAAATGATGGACCCTGTTGTGGGGTCCCTTCTTTTGTCTGGATTTGGTTTTTATGTCCTCTTAGGGAGTCTTATATGTGTGGGTTAGGAAAGGTTAAGCAGACCACACCAATGCAACTAACAACAATATAGAAATAGTCCCTGAACAAGGACACATGTTACAACCAATGGAAATGTTCATTGGCCTTGGGTGAGAGGAGAGCGGGGGGTGAAGGAGAAAGTAGGGGCATGAAGCATGTAAACAGGTTAAAATGAATATTAATAAATGTTTAAATTTTAAAAAAAGGTTAAGCATGCTGCTTCTTCTCTGCTGCCATCTTAACCTGGGAGCCCAATGTATGTCCTTTTGACTGACTCTTGTTCTGCACGTTTCTATTTCTCCACAAACTCCTTTGGAATCTCATAGTCTCTGACAGCCTGACATTTTGATCTTCTATTGGCCAGACAAAATTTTCTTTTCATAACCTTTTAAAAGAAGACAGCATTATTACCCTTAAATAAATTGAAGATGACAGAGAAGATGACAAAAATTCTTATCAAGGATCCTTCAAATCTTTAGATTTTTTGCATATCTATAAAGCACCTTGAATCTATTAGATGCAGCTGTTCTTTTAAAGACAGAGTATTTTTTTGTCGCGGTCTTACTAGTGGATCCTCAAAAGTCTGATGTCAAAACCCATTTGAACTATCATACCAATTTTCTCTCCAGCCCTACTGACAGTTAACAATATGCTATTCCCTCCATTACATTCTTTTCTTCTGTTATTTATGTCAGTTGTGAAAAAACTAAACACAAACAAAAAATAAAGGATTCAGGAATTTGGATTGAACAGGATCTTGGAGATCATTCTAATCAATTTTTCTTTTTTCCTTTTTTTTCTTTTTGTTTTTCTTTTTTTTGCACATGAAGAAACTGAAACCCAGAAACAGAAAGTGTCTTGCACAAGGTCACACAGATAAATCAGATTTTAAAGAGATAAATCATGATTTTAATAAAGCTCTTGTGACTGTGTAACAGGGTTTATGGAGTCAAAAGTCAGCACCTCACTGCCAGAGGAAAGTGAAAGAACTTCTAATCAATGGCATCACTGTTAGCTATTCTTTTATCTTCTAGAAGTGGCTGTGGAAGAGGGCACCCACTAGCCACACTTTTTTGATGTCGTGGGGGCAGGGGGTTCCTGTAAGGAAATTCCTTTGCCTATGCAGATTGGCACCTTCTCTTCGATTTATCAACCTAGAGAATTACCTGAGACTTTGAGAGGCTAAGTGACTTACCTTATTTATGGGCATAAAATAAAGATGTGACACTTGCAGGACTTGAAGATAGTTTCATTTTTAATACATGACTATGAGATGCTTCTCTTCACTATAACTTCAAATGCAGGTCTTTATGAAAATAAGCATACTACTACAATGATGATGACAATGATAATAATTAATACTATTAGTACGAGCACCACCACTACTACTGACATATTAAAATAATTTTTGATGTTTAGAAAAGGGTGTAAATGTACCTTAATTTTTTGCAATCATACTTTAAAATGAACATAAAATTTTAATATTCCTATTTTTTAAAATGAGGTTCACTTCCAAGTTATCAATTCCAAACCCTGCTGTCTCCACTATGACTATCATCTCTCCCTCCTTTCCCCTAAAACTTGGAATTCTCCTTGGGATGAACATTGAACTTTAATAGGAAAGTCTTTGCTTTGTCTTTTCAGACCCAAGCCATCAACTCATTTCTGGACCTCCAGTTTCAAAACATAACATATTCATTCATCTTTTCTAAATCTCCCTGTTATGTATTTCAGTCTCTCATTAGAATTTAAGGTCTTTGCATGCAAGTAACTGTCTTTCTTGATTATATTTGTGTTCCTAATGCTTAGCAAAGAACCTGGAATTTTTAAAGTACATAATAAGTCTTCTGCCTATATATCTACCTATGTACCTACTGGCATCTGTCTCTCTGTCTATCTGTCTAATATCAGTCAATCAGTCATAGAGATTAAGTGACTTACCCAAGGTCATATACTTAAAGGATGGGAGACCTAGGATTTGATCTGAGATATTTTAACACCAAGTTCTGGGTGTTGCTTTTATCTCTATCCCTGTTCTTTCTCCTCCAACCTGGAGTTCTTAACTGTTTCTAACTGAAAGCTTCAAGTCAGTCATGTTTAGGGATAAGATTTGACATATGTGAGAATGCTTTAAAATTCCCATGTTAATTTAACCTTTATGATTCTTCATATTATAGTCCAAATTTATCTTGTAACCAGTGTGGTGTTATTAGAGTACAAAGTAAATTGGTTCATAAAAATCCCAGAGCAGGAAGGGAGGTCCATAGTTACCTAGTTTGATATTCTTATTTTACAGATCAGGAAATCAAGGCTTCAGGGAAATAAAATGAATTGTCCAAGGTCACTTAGATAATAAGTAGCAGAGGTAAGATTTGGATCTAAACTCAATGTCTCCATGTCTGTACTCTTCTATTTGTGTGTTATTGGACAAGGCATTTAAATTTATTGATCCTTAGTTTTCTCATATACAAAAACATAGAGTTGTCCTGGACTATCTTTTTTGAACCATTTATAGCCTATGTGAACCTATCTTTCTAGCCATAATTCCTATATTCACATTCCAGTTAAAGTCAAAATGTGCTATTTGCCCACTATTTTTGGAACACAACCTAATGCTTTTCCTCCTCTGCACCTTTGATTATACTGCTGTTGCCTTCAACAAATATGTCCTACAGTCACCTTTATAAATTTTGCTTTTCAAGTGTGTTACTACCACAATTATGAAAGGAAAGAAGTTGGTACCAATGACAATAATGAAGACACCAGTAATTCTCTCCATCCTGTTTGTAAAATGACCCTCCTACCAAAGGAGTAAGAAGGGTAAGGGAGGTTATGTGAGGGGCATTGCTATGTAGCTTGAGGACTTTTAATTATCTATGTATCATGGTTCTGTACCCCCCCATCTATTTTGTGATACTGCTAAGTTGCTTGTTGTAAGTGTAAAGCACATCACATTGCAATAGGTCTAGGTAATGGTAACGTTCTATAAATAGTTTGAACAAAGGCTGCATCCTTGACAATAGCTTCCAAGACTTCCTTTATTCTGTTGCCCATGCCACAAGTTAGATGATAAATCTAAAATGTCTCTTTCTTGAATGAAGTCTTCTAATGGTATGCGTTCTCTGTATCTTGGATTCTCCAAATCTTGGATTCTCCAAAAGACTTTTTTGCTACTTATTTTATTAGCTTTATATCCTATATTAATTTGTACTTATTTATTTAATTGCCTTAAAATCTTACCTAATTATGAGCTCCCTGAAAGCAGGATATCTTTATATCAACTATACTGTTTGCTCAGAAATATTTCATGGCATAAGTGAAATGGTAAAGTTTTATCACAAGGGTTTTGCATCTTTTCTCATTACTCTTATAGACTTTTGTCTGACTATTGTCTTAAAAATTTGTATTTACAATGCTTGTTTTCACATGGTTTCTAATTCTGGCATTTTGATGTTCTGTTTTGATCTGCTTCTGGATATTTCTCCACTCTGGATTTGAGTGTGCCTAGTTCCTGGGAACTCTATATTCTGATCATCCTTCATTCTATATTCTCTGACATCATGTTATACTTTCTTTTTTTAAAAGCATTGAATTTGGGCTCAGAATATTGGTACTTATAGGTAGCTAGGTATCACAGTGTATAAAGTATCAGAACTGGAGCTGGGAGGACCTAAATTTAAATCTGGCTTCAAAAACTTCTACCTGAGTGAGCCTGGGCAAGTCCTAATTGCCTTATCTTTGCCCCTCTTCTGTCTTCAATTGATATTAAGACAGAAGGTAAGTTTTTTCTTTTGTTTAAGAAAAACCTAGGCTCAAATATTGACTCTTGTACTTATACCAATGATAATCTCATTAAGTCACTTAAATTCTTTGAAACAAAATATTATTATTTGTAAAACAATAGGGTTGGATTAAATGTTATCTAAGTTTCTTCATAGATCTAACTCCCAAGACCTTTACCAGTCAGAATTTTCCTGTCCTGGTATCTATTTTATTTTTTCCTGTACACCTTCATCATGACTGTCTGGAAACAATCTTGCTTTTTGCACACACTTCCCAACATGTAGGACCCTATGCCTGGGCATGACAGTAAGCATATTTGCATAAGGTAGTATATTCCAAGGTCATCCCTCATAAAAGTTTCCAGGAATCTCTGAGAAAGGAGTCTGAATAATGTTTACAAAGCACACTAATTTCCATGGTTAAACTGTAGTTGACATGGCAGTCTGTGAAAATGGAAGTCAGGGATTCATGAATAATTGAAATCCACACATAATCCAAAAGTCTTTTTTAGCTCTCCCCTCCTACCTCATCAGTACTCCTGCCAGAGAATGTAAAATGTAGTCAATCTAATGGTCAGACTTCCATTTTTATCTTCCCAACCCACCCTTTTGAAATGTGTGTTTGTATGCAAATACAGATAAATAGGAAAGTAGACTATAAATAAGGAGCTATGTATGTGTGTGTATGTATATATATATGCATAGTGGAAGACAGCCTAATGATGGTGAACCAGTGGAAGCAGTGCTGAAGGAGATTCAGCACACAAATCTATTCTCTGACATATACTACCTTGGATAGTTCTCTAGTTCTCATTTTCTTCATCTTGAAAATGAGTGAGGGTTGAACTAGATGACAATAAGATATTCTCTTGATCTAAATCTCAAATTCAATTCTACTATGATTTACTACCTTATGGGTCTATCATTTTCATGGATGTCCCTAATCCAAATACCTAACCAAACGCTTTTCCACTATTATTAGTAGATCATTACATGAATTCCTGTGTGGGAATGAAGGTTGAAATACTTACTTGCTAATCAAACCTCTGATGACCTAACTAGTCTAGCTTCAGACAGCAAAAAAGTAGAACTATAATTAAAAGCTTTCTAGCTTATTAGAACCTCCAGCGTTTTTGTCATGTCCACATGTTCTTATGAGAATATTTCATTAAAGAGCCATAATGACTTCTTAGAACAGGATTTGTGGGGCACATATGTATAAATGTATTACAAATGATCAAAAAGTACATAGAGAGAAAAGGAAGAGATGACTATAGTATATTACTGTATGAGTAACTATCTCATCTCTAATATAGATATAATGCTACCTCTAGGTTCTCCTAAATAAAGTTATTAGAGGATAAAATGTGATAATGTAGGCAAAATGTGTTTTTTTAAATCTCAGAACACTATACACATTTCACTATTATTATTATTACCAAAATAATTTTTAAAATCTAATACAAAAATCTTTTGCCTGAAATAAGTAATCAAACATTGCTCAAATGAACTGAATATTCTGGTTCTTTCCAAGTTAAACAGGCAGAATTTTTTTTCTTTTGACATTATCAAAAAGTGATTCTAAAATTAATTCATTTCCCTGCATTAATCACTCCAGTCTACTGGGCTTCATTAAATCTTCTCTTTATTCATTAGTGTCATAGAGTACCTCAACATCCACACACCAAATATGACCTTTTCAGAGGTAGACATCCAAAAATCTAGGGAACAGGGTAAAATATGTAATGATCTGACATCCATCCATCCATTCCTCTACCCATCAATCTATTTTCAATATGAAATTAATATTCAGATGTAAATTTTATTGATCTTTTTATATTACCTTAATTTCAGTAGAAATGTTTTCATTTTATGTATTTGTATCAGTGACCATAGTTCCTGGCACAGTGGTCATTTGAAAATACTCATACATTGATTAAAATAAATATATATGCTGAAACCTATCTCTTATTACATAAATGAATGAATAAGTAAATATGAGGGGAAATTATCACTCTCATACATGAATTTTATCCTTTACAGTTGTACAACTAATAGTTCAATGCTATGTCATACCTTTCCATTTTCTACATTATCATCAGTGATTTTCCTAAAATAAGATATTAATGATGTCATCCTTATGTTCAACTAAAAAAGTTCCTACATGCCTCTTTATTGTCTAATTACAAAGAAATATTTATTTTTTAAATGTGACTGCTTCCTATTGTGTTTGTCTTTTTATTTGTTACTCAGATATGCACATGCTTTAGTCCCATCAAATAGACCTTCTTGCAATTTTAGATAGTTTTTGATGATTTTCAGTTTGACTATTTTGTGTAGCCTATAAAGAGAATTTTATATTATGTGTGTTTTGCTTTTTAAATTTGGAGCATAGCAAGCCTCCCTCTCCCAATAACCACTCAGTAGAGAATCAAGTTAATTGAATTAAGTGCCAAACCTGGTGTCAAGAAAACCTGGGTCCAAATCTGGCCTCAGGCACTTTCTAGAGATATAATCTTGGGCAAGTCACTTACTTGTAATTGCCTAGCTCTATTGGGAAAAAAATGTCAATTCAGAACAACAAAGATTTCTTCATTGTTTTACCTATATTGTTCGAAGCATAAAGCAGAGAATGAGAAAACTCAGATGCTACCTGCTCTCAAAGTGTTTCAATTGTACTGGAAATAACATTATTTGGTATACATTATAAAAGAAAGCAACAAATAATTTTACTATGTTTTTGATAACACAGAAAATTTCTTTTGCATTTAATTATAAAATGAAATTTGATAAAGCATTTCTATTTTATGATATAATAAACAAACTTTACTTCAATAAGATTTATCATCTCTATGTTGATGTTCTATCAACTTGGGTTTTGCAACACAATGCTCAGGTAAGAACATGCAATTTTCATGCAAAATAGGGACAAAAGAAAAATGAGGACCACAGAGCAATTACATAAAATACCCTGGAAAGATAAGACAAATATTGATTTTAATATAGTTGACTAATGGATGCAGTGTATTTATTTTAAAGGAGTTTTAATTCGATAAGATTTGACAGGAATCAATCACCTTTGTGCCTTTAAATCATTGTATTGCCAAGTTACATATTTCATGAATTAAAGAAAAATTATTTTCTCAAGCCATGCCTTACATTTATTTTTTCTAATTTTCCCCAATACATTTTACTTCATTAAATACTTTTAATATATATATATATATTTAACATTCCTTTAAAATATGTTACAAATTCTCTCACTCCCTTATCCCTGGAGAAGCAGTTTTATATAGACTATACATTTAAAGTTATGCAAATCATATTTCTATATTAGCCATGTTGCAAAAGAAAATACAAACTCAAAAGAGGAACAATAAAAATGAAAATAAAAAAAAACTTGTGCTTTGATCTGCATTAAAATTCCTTCAGTACTTTCTCTGGAGATGGAGAGAATTTTTCATCATAAGTCTTTTTGAATTGTCTTAGATCATTGTATTGCTGAGAATAGCTAAATTATTCACAGTTGATAATCATGCAATATTGTTACTGTGTGCAATATTCTCCTGGTTCTGCTTTGATTTAAATGAATTTATAATTGTATTTACATCTAATTGAGAAAAAAGAAAATTAAAATTAAATGTAAAAAGGATGATTATAAGATACCAAATAGAACTGGTCTTATAGGGAGTAATGAGCTGAAAGGAGAGGGTCTCTTCAGTGAATTATTGTGCCTTTTTTGCTATGTGGCCAATTCTTTTTAAAAAAGATATTATTTTTCTCCAGTGTTTTATGCACTTCTTTTACCAAGTTGGAGACTTTCTTTTCAATATTTTCTTGTATTAGTCTCATTTCTTTTTTTACAAATTTCTCTCTACCTCTCTTATTTCATTTTTCAAATCCCTCTTTAGATATTTCAGACATTTTGGGGGGGCTTGTGTCCAATTAATATCTGTTTCCTTTGAGACTTAGCTTGTAACTGTTTTGACATCATCATCTTCTCAGTTTGTGTCTTGACCTTCCATCTCCATACAGAGTTTACATGGTCAATTTTTTCTATTTATTTGTTGTTCACTCATTTTCTATGTTCTTTATTGACATTTAACTTCATGTTAAAGTTGGACTCTGCTCACAGGATAGAGGCGCTTTAGTTTTTGGTTTTTTTTTTCTTGTTTTACTTTTCAGTGGTAGTTTTATGAGTCTGTAAGTTTTCAGTGAAATCAAGGTGGTATGATGTTCAGAAAATTATGGTCACTGTTTGCATGATCTTTGCTCTGTACTTTATTAAGGAAGGGACTTTTTTCACTTGTAGACCCAAGTCCTAGATCTCTATGTCTCCTGACCTCCAGGCCAACATCACCAACTGCTTAATATGCATCTCCAAATGGATGTCCCATAGTTATTTCAAATATGATGTGACCTCAAAAGAAATAGTTATTAAAATAATAACAGCAAACATATAAAAATCCCTTTCCATTATATTTCATTTCTCCTGAGGACACCAGCATTCTGCTGGTCATTTAGCTTTATAATCTCTGAATCATCCCTGACTTTTATATCTCTCTCATCACTCCCTTCCAATCCATTACTGTTTTTTTTTTCTCCACTATCCTCTCTTACCAGTTGTCCTATCCCTTTATCACCTATGGGGCTGAAAACCTCTAAATCTGTTGCTACCACGGTACATTGATTATGCATGTGATATAATTGTATTTGGATTAATTAATAAATATAATCAATATTTGATTTTGCTATCCAAATTAAAAAAGAAAATTTGGCTTCAGTGGAATCATGTTTTAAACTGCCCAGGTGGGACTTGAGATCACTGCTCTGTCTTCCAGAATGCTATCAAGTGGTGACCGTCTATTCAATGCTATTATTAAGGATAGTTCCAGAAAGCAGCCTGGCTTTAATGACATTTTTAGCCATTACTAAATTAGAAGGTAATGAAACCATAGTGAGAGGAGAGGCTAATAATTCAAATGGAATTGAAGAAGTTATGATAATTGAGAGGAAAGAACAAAATTACATTCATTTTAGTGTAGGAAGAACTCAAGGGAAAAAAATAAAACCCAAAATTAAATGCCTGTGAGAAATAAGGGAGGAAGGAAAAAGAAAATCAGATGATCTAAAGAAAACCATGGATTATAGCACGCCAAATCAGAAGTGAATCTGCAATTGTTTTGGCAGCCAAAAAGGCCAAGACTCCTTAGAATAATATACAAAGAGAGTGATTTCATCCTTGAATAGACCAATGAATCTTCCCTCTACAGGACTCCTAACAAGCCAGAAACTTTGGGATTGAATAGCTTAATTATCATGAAAGAAAAACTGAAAGCCTGAGAAACTGAAAATTAATTTGGGGGGGGAGGGGGTTCAGTGGTTTGAGAACCAGGTCTAGAGATGGGAGATTTTCTTAGGTTCAAATCTGGCCTCAGACACTTCCCAGCTGTTTGATCCTGGCCAAGTCCCTTAACCCCCAATGCTAGCCCTTAACACTCTTCTGACTTGGAACCAATACATAGTATTTATTCTAAGATGGAAGGGAAGGGTTTAAGAAAAAAAAAGATTAATTTGTGAATAATTGTGGAATTTTGGATCTGATGCTTAGTAAAAATGGAAAATACCTGGGGGTAGCTGGATAGCTCAGTGGATTGAGAATCAGGCCTAGAGATGGGAGGTACTAGGTTCGAATCTGGCCTCAGACACTTCCCAACTGTGAGACCCTGGGCAAGTCACTTGACCCCCATTGCCCACCCTTACCATTCTTCCACCTAGGAGCTAATACACAGAAGTTAAGGGTTAAAAAAAAAAGAATGGAAAATAACACAATTTAATCTGATATAATCATTAAATACATTTAAAACATTAACTCCGAAGAGAGTAAATATTCTTTCAACAATTTTGTCAAGGAAAGTAAATGCCAACACACATGATAGTATGATAAATGTTTGAGGATGAAACTTGATATTCGTCTATCTCTTTCTTGATTGTCTGTTACATCCATTACTACATTCTCTAGAATTTCTTCTATATCTTATGGGATGATTATTTTAAGTTAAGGAGCAGAAATGTTAGCTTTGTTCAATAAATTATCTTATTGAATTCATTCATCCAGTTTTTATTTTATTTGCTATTTCTTACATAGATGTTAACAAATATTTGTAGGTCAGGAAAAAGAAAACAAGCATAATATTTTAAAACAAAATATTGACTGTATGAAGGTTGAGGGGAGGAAAAAATAAGAGTTTATTGTCATCATTTGCAAGCTTTTAATTTCAAGTGAGAAGTATATTGATTTTTTGTATTTTTCCTATAAGGACTCAAAATGGTAAATCAATAATCATGTTCTACTGCTCTAGGTACTTTTATATACATATAAATAACTGGGCTTTTTGGAAAGAAAGAAATATAGCTAGATAGAAAGACAGACACAAGGACAGACAGGGAGATTGAAAGAAGTTTATTTCCAAAAGGATGGCAATTTGGGTAATAGCCTTCACATATACATTCACATAAATATTAATATGCACAAGCATGTCTGCATGTATACATATACACATGTATACATCAATGTGTATATTTTACTTGGGAGTTTAAGTTCATGACATACATTGTAAACATTCTAAGTGTGTGTATTATGTATACACACATACATAACACATACTATATATATATATGTATATATATATATAGAGAGAGAGAGAGAGAGAGAGAGACAGACAGACAGACAGACAGACAGACAGACAGACAGGAAGATGGACAGACACAGATAGAGAGACTTTGACAGAGAGATCTAGTCTTGGTTTTCAACAGGTAATAACTATTATACATTGTGATGATTCAATGGAAAGAATGCTGGTCCTGGAGTATGGAAGGCTTGAATTCAAATAAATCCTCAGATATTTACTTGCTTCATAACCATGGGAAAATAACTTTGTCCTCTCTTTATTTCAGTTTTCTCCATTTAAAAATGGGTATAATAATAGCACCTACCTAGTAGGATTTTTGCGAGTAGTAAATTTATTTATAGTCACTTAATGCTATGATTGGCATGTAGTAGTTGCTAATAAAATGCTCCTGCAACCTCTTCTCTTCCTCTTGTCAGAATAGAATGCTGCCTATGTGGTATGAAAGTTCTTAATGTCCTTTCCATCAAAATCAATTTGTATTCATTTTACTTCTGTTTTGCAAATATTGCCTACCTTAATAATACATTATGAGCTCCATGAGGCTGGGGCCTTTCAACTTATATCTGTTTTATATTTGGCACCTGCTACAATGTTTGCCATATAGCGATCCCTTAGAAAATGATGGTTGTTTAAGGTAAATCTGGAAAGATTCTATTCAAATAGAAATGTCCCCTTCCAATTTTTTCCTGGGTTGGAAGATTCATTCATTTTGGGTGAGAATTTATTTTATGAGAACATTCCATTAAATTATGATACTATTGAGGGGACGCAAATCATCATTCATCAGAATGTTTTCCAATACTTTATAAAAGACAGCATTTTTTTAGGGTAAGACAATCTCCTCTTGTTCTCTATTGCATTTTCTCCATGTGGTCATTTATTCCTTATGTTCCAAGATCTACCATTTCAATGGATTCTTAGCAAGTCTCTTAAAATTCCAAGTCACCTTCAATTCAAGTCTCTAAATATTAGTGATGTATTTTCTCTATACAGGCTACATATTCTAAATCAATTCAACTATAACTCAAGAGACTCTTCATTGACACCATTTCTCTGATTTTTAGTTTAGGCTGCAGATCATTGCTGGTGGAAATCTCAAAACTGCCCTGATTTCCTTTGTTATTAATTGATGTTAGAAGAACTCTTTTGGATTTCTATTGTATTTAATTGTCCTTCTATTCTAACTAGATTGCACACTTCATTACCCCTTTTCTCAATCCTTTTCCAACTTCTACTTCTTTTTTCCAATACTCCCTTTACACTACCCGTCTGATCAATCTTCATCTATAAAACATTCTAATCATTTGGAACTTTGCTCAAATTCCCTTAATGACTCCCTTACCTCTCACTAATATAATTAAAGTTCTTTGATCTGACATATATGTCCCCTTCATAATTGAGCATCTTCATACCTTTCCAGATTTATCTCTCCTCATGGTTCATCTTGTGTGTTATACACACGATTTTTGCCCATATGTCTAGCACTTGACCAATGCTTTGTCTTAATGGCATTTGTTATGCCTGTGATTATATTTCATCCTATTAAAAAATAGGCAAAACTTTCAGTTCCAGATCAAAGAACATCTCCAGGAACCAATCTTAGTTGACCATATTGAGAAATGATAACTCCTTCCTTTGGTTTCTCTTATCACACAATGTTTCTCTTTTTTAAAAAAAATACATTTTCTTGTGCAATGTAATAATGTGTAATTCTTACAGAACCATCACTAATTACATAATGCTTAGTGCTCCTCAATAAGTCATAATTACATATTAGAGTATATGTCAATATAGTCAATTTTTCAAAGCAATCAACTCATCAACTACTCAGAAAGGACAACTCAGATCTCCAAAGCCTTTATTGTGTTGAGATATTTGAAATTTTGTACTTCTATCCCAAGTTCCTTGATCATAGTAGGTAAAGAAGAAATACTTGCTTATTGATACAGGAAACCTCTTCTGATCTCCCTATTTGTTCTGTCTTCCTCCCTGAATTACCTTTACTTCTTCACCAGTATAAATGCTATCATTCCAATCTCCTCTCCAGTGGAATATCAGCTCTTTGAGGGAAAGAATTATTTTCTTTATTTTTTAATCCCTAATACCTCTCACAGTTTTGTGCATATAACTAATAAACTGCTTGTTGAAATAAATGTATTCTTTAGATTTCCTCATCCCTAAACAGTGAATTTCACACATTAATGATTTAATAGATAAATATTACTTGAGTGAATATTTGTATGAAAACATGGAGGACAAAATTTCATAATAAAAATGTTAAACAAAGGATGTTCCCTATGGAAGCCTGGCATTAGGAAAACATGATAGCAACTCTTAGAAGCAGCCAGACACCCAAGGAAAATAAGACTGCCTGAGGGAAGAAGTACAATTATAGTGCTAACTAGAAGCTACTTTAATGGTTTTTAGGTGCTAAAAGACTAAAAGTGCTAGCAATGTTCTCAATATTTCAGGACCCTGGAGCAAAACTACTATCACCTTGTCCTAGTTTTCTTGTCCATGTCTTATTCTGCCCATTCCAGTAGTTCAAGCTAAGTTATAAGAAGTAGTGAAGTACTTAGGCCATTTTAACTAAATTTAAAAAAAAAGAAATTTATTTAACCTTTAAAAAATTAAAATGATTAATCATTGTTTCATATAGATGCATATCCCATTCCTCTGCATTAGATATAGCAATAGTTCCCATTTGAAAAGAATTTTTTACTTACACAGCTGTGACTATTCTTTCAAGTCCAAATAGTCTGACTTTTGCAGAGACAGGAAAATTTGTGCCTCAGGAATTCAGAAAGCCATTTCAAAGTGTTGATTCCCAGTCAATTCAATTAAATAAGATTCTATGATGGTCTTGTTGTATATATGTATTATTATTATTATTATTATTATAAATTTAATAACAACAACCAAAATGATTTAAATAAACAAGTGCATAAAATTATTTGAAGATTTGTAATTTTCAATAACTAGTTCTGAAAAAAGCAGCACAAAGAATCTTAAAGCTTAGGACAACACTTCCCCACTCATAGGTGAATAGAGCCCAAGAATAACATAAAATTAAAATTCAAGAAATAGACTTGAAAAATGAACAAATAAAAACAAAAACTTAATCATAAAAAGTTATTGTGGTGACTGGGAAGACCAAGGCACAAACTCATAAGACAACATAGGAACAGCTAAAACCCTTGGGTTGAAGCCTTGAAGAAAGAAAGCTAATTTGACAAAACTCCAAGAAAAATTCTTAGAAGAGTTCAAGAAAGAAATAAAAGTGGTGGTAGAAAAAAATGTGAAAAGAGATGAGACCGATATAAAAAAAATCGTAAAAAGAAAATTAACAGCTTGGCAAAGGGAGCGCAAAAAGATACTAAGAAAACATCTTTAAAAAATATAACTGAAATAATGATTAAGATGTACAAAAATCCACTGAAAGAAAGAACTTTTTAAAAAGTAGAATAGACCAAATGGAAGAGAAAATATACAAATTTAATAAAGAAGAGGACTCATTATAAAGCAGAACTGGTCAAATCAAAAAGGAGGTATATAATGTCATTGAGAAAATATCATTAAAAATTAGAATCAGGCAAGAGGAAACTAATGTGTCCTTGAGAGATCAAGAAAGAATGTTTTTTTTTTATTTGTTTGTTTTTTCTGTACTTCATTTCAAAGAGTGTGTATGAATTGGATTTAAGTGAAGCAGAGTTGCACAAATCTGCCAGCCTCATTCTCTAGTCTAGAGTCATAGAACTCCAGTGTCAAGATCTGGCCTCAGGGCACATTAATACTGTAGGTCAGCTCCATTAGCCTAATCCAGTTAATCAGCAGAGCAGAGAAGAAGCCCCTTCAGGGCAGAAAAAAACAAAATTCACAAATACAACAAATAAAGGAGTAGCAAAAATACAGCCAAATACAGCCAGGGGAAAAGAATAAGTCTTCTAAATCAAAAAAATAATCAGTGTGCCTGGTAATGACCTTGGATGCAGTGCATGACATTGACATCTTTTAGGTCTGAAAATTCTAAGTAATCTACAGCACGTTTTTCAGTTGCCTTCATGGTTATTGGAACAAATTGTTCTTATTTGCTCTTTCAACTGGGGGAAGTCTTCACATACTTGAGACAGACATCCCCAACTCACCAACAAAGAATTTAAGTCCTATAGGTGACCCTTAAACTAGTTTAGTCAATCTGCAAAGACAGTTTTTCCAGGTTGCATCTGCTGCTATACCTTCTAGGAGTCACAGATGAGAACTGGATGAAACATGAACACCAAAAGTGAATAATAAATACTGAAAAGGGTTCAGCAAGCCACCTCACCTGACCTCACCTCATCTAATCTCACCTTATCTAACCTCACCAGAAGTGCTAGTCCTCCCAGAACATACACCCCTAATCAACAAACAAACAAAAACAAATGAATAAATAAATAAAAGAAAAAAGAAAAACATGGAGGAAAATATGAACTATCTCATCAGGAAAACAAATAACCTGAAAAGTAGATCAAGGAAAAATAATTTAATAATTATTGTACAAAATAAAAACTGTGATCAAAATAAAATTTTATATATCATTTTTTAAGAAAATATCAGGGAAAATTACCTTCATATCCTAGAGCTAGAAGACAAAATAGAAATGAAAATAACCCACAATCCCTTCCTAAGATTCCAAAATGAGTATTCCCAGGAATAATAGAATCAAATTGCAGAGTTCCCAGGTTATGGAGACAATACCAAAAATCAAAAAAAGAAACAATTTAAATACTGTGAAGTCACTCTCAAGATCATGAATTACCTAAAACTTCTTTTTAAAGGAATGGCAGGAAGTATGATATTCAAGAAGCAGAAGAACTAGAATTACAACCAATAGTAAAAACTATCCAATTCCTCATAGACTTGGAAAAATCACAATACTTATGTTTCAGGCTGACATTTGCAATCTAACCTGGCTTCTGACCATATCCTTCAACTGGAATTCTTTTTGACCAAGTTACTAGTGGGTCAGATATATCTGTGTGTCTGTCTTTTCCTCTCTAGCTATATCTATGTCTATGACTGTCCCTGTATTCCTATCTGACTTTCTGACTGTCTGGCAAATCGCATTACCTTTTCTTAATCATCAACTTTTTTATTCATTTACTTTTTTAGAGACAGCTAGGTGGCACAATAACTATATTACTTGTTCCTGAAACATAGTAGGTACCTAATAAGCATTGATTCCAAATCAGAGGAGTTGTAATGGCTAGGCAATTGAGGTGAGGTAACTTGCCCTGGGTCCTATAGCTAGAAAGTGTCTGAGACCATATTTGAACCCAGGACCTCCATCTCCAGGCCTGAATCTCTTCCCGTGAGTCATTTATTTTACCCACTAAATACTTATTTGCTTTCTTGTTCTTTGCAGCATTTAATTCTGATAATCACTTTTTCCTACTGGATTCTCTCTTCTCTGGTATTTCATTATTGTTAGCATTAGATTGTCCCTTTATCATGCACTCTTTTTGATGCTTCTTTGCTGAATCAATATCCATATTATTTTCCCATAATTTTATCTCTCCTCAATCTCTATGCAGGAACCTCTTTTCTTCTATTTTTATGCTTCCTTACCTGGTGACCTCATCAAATCCAATGAGTTTAATTATTATTTGTGTATAGACCCTCATTTCAATATATTCTATTCTAGTCTCTTACCTGAGCTATAGGATTGCATCACAAACCCCTCACTGAACATTTGGAACTAGATGACATTTCAAAATCAATATGTAAGACTTATTATATATTTCCCCAAGCCATAATTATTCTATAATTCCCTAGTTTTGTAAAGGCACAACTATTTTTCTGGGGAAGGGATAGAAAGAAATGTTTATTGTTTACTATGTACCAAGCATTTTATAAATATTTAATTTGATCTTCTCAAACCCCCCAGAAGGTAAGTCTGCCATTTCAAAAATGAGAAAACTGAGGCAGATAGTTAAAAAATTTTCCTAGAGTCACTAAGTTCCCAAGTGTCTGAAACTGAATTTGAGTTTAGATCTTCCTTATTTCTGGCCCAGTATTCTACCCACTAAACCACTTGATGACTTATAACAGCATTGGTGAAGGTTTTCAAGTTCTCATGCCCAAACTGCAACTTCAAGTTGCCTGCAAGCTCTCCGGCATTACCTCAGAGAGGGAAGGAAGGAAATGCTCACTTTGGTAGGCTGGAAAGAGGGGAAAATGGAGCAGCTCTCCCCAAGTCAGCTTGGCACGTGGACCAATACTTCATCAGTGCTACCTCATAACAATGTCATTTATAAAGAGCTTTTACTGTCCACTAAGTAATTTAGACATCTCATGGGATCCTCAAAACAATTAAAATTTCACAACATTATGAAACAGGTGATTGAATTCTCATTTCCTTCATCCTACATATCTAACCAGTTACTAACTATAAATTCGACTTGTACAAGATGTCTCATTCATTTCCTATACTTTCCTTAAAAATCACCATTCTATTTTAGACCCAATCTGCACTATCATTTATTAAAATAATTTTCTGGTTTATATCTCTCCTCTCTCCAAACTCTCCTCCATTATACTTCTGAGGTTTGTTTTTTTCCCTAAAACACTGTTTTGACTATGTGACTTGACAAATGTACTAGAAAGTGTGTCCTTTAATTCAATGATTCAACATTTATTAAGTTTATATTATATTCAGGCATTGGACTAAGCCCCAAGAATACAAAATGACATAAAAGACACTACCTGCACTCAAGAAGGCAACAATCTAATGGGGAAGAAAACATTCAAACAAAATAATAAAGTTTGTTACAAATAGGATGAATAGCAGATAATTAACAAAGTAAAGACCTTGGGATTAAGTGGAGTGAGAAAATGCTCCCAAAAGAAGTTAGTAGTTTAGTTTGGGTTTAAATGAAATCAAGGAGGTTAATAATCAGAGTCAAGGGCAAGCATTCCAGTCATGTGGGGCAGCCTAAGTAAATGCTGAGATCTGAGAGATGTACTTAAGATTTTAGTCTCTGAAACTTTTCCTCTGAGACTCTGCTGTCCTGATCACTAAGTGTATCACTTGTTCTGTTCTTTCAGGAACAGCTTATCCAAGCTTTTCTTTACTCCATAGCAGTCACCTTTTTGAAATTATCAAGTAAGCTGTTATTGTGCTCTTTTTGAAATTTTTTTGAAATTATCTTTTTGAAATTATCAAATAAACTATTATTATGCTCAAAAGAGATGTATTTATCTTGTCTTTAAGAGCAGGAATTGACTTTAGTTTGAATTTTTAATTCCAGCACTTATCAAAGTTTTTGAGTACATAATAAAAGCTTAATGAAGTCAATCACAGAATTATTCTTAATGCTCCCTTATCAATCAATTAATAGACATTTATTAAGTTATTTTTTTACAAATCCTCTGCTCAGGTCTGAAACAATGAATGAAACAATTACTCTTTGCAAAGGGGCTTACATTCCAATGGGAGATAGATTGAAATAGCTTAAATCTAGTATTTCCCTGTTGCTTTTAGAATTTGGTATAAATATTTTTTTTGTCATTCAAAATCTGTACATCCTCTCCCCAACAACCTTTTCAAACTTATTTTACATTACTTCTCTAATGCATTCTAGAATTCTGGCAGACCTTCTTGTTTGTTCTCACTCAGAACAGTGAGTTCTCATCTTCATGGCTTTACCCTGTCTACTCCATTCCTTACCCCTTCAAACCTGAAATGTTCTCTCTTTTCTTTCACATCTTAGAATCTTTATTTTCTTCCAAAGGTCAGCTTAAGCACTATATTCTACTTTAAAGTCTTCCTAGTCCTTCCATCTACTATACCTCCCAAATCAATAGAAACATACATTTCTTTGGTATATAGTTTGTAATTATTTTTATAGACTTATTCTATCCTTTGATAGAGAGTAACCTTCCCTAAAGATAATGAGTATTTCTTTATAATCATTACATGCTTAACTTAAATCAGACAAACAAAATGCAGTACTGTAAGAAACATGGGATAAATGGAGCTTTTTGCCAGATTGCTAGCAAGGGAAGTGGGAGTCCTTGAGGAGGAAATGTTTTATCCTCACAGTATGCTTCTACCCTGGGATAGCATGCTTCCTTCTTGTAAAAAAACTCTTGCGTAACTGGCAGGAGGTAAAATGTTTTCAGGAATAGAATGGAGGAGGAACCAAAGGTTTGGAGACTAATTCTCCAGGAACCTGAAATATCTGAATTTACCTCTTAATTTTGTCTGTTTTACCTGCAAAGATTTGCATCCATATAAAGGGATAATTCCCTTTTTAAAAACATTATCTTCCATCTTACAATTAATATTATATATTTTTTCCAAGGCAAAAGAGTGTTAATAGCTAAGCTTTCAGGTTTTAGTGACTTGTCAAAGATCACACAACTAGGAAGTGTCTGAAGCCATATGTGAACCTAGAATTTCCAATGACTAGGTCTGGTTCTCAATCTACTGAGTCTCCTAGGTGCCCCCTATACATTTTCTTTAAAAAAAATTGTGAATATTAGCATTTACTTTTTATCTTGACTTCCAAATTATCTCCATCCTTTAAAAATATTTTTATTTCTATGAACTTGATAAGCATTGATAAATATGAATATTTCTGTATTCAATGAACAGAAAATAAAGGACCTCATATGAAATTGTGATTCTCTATTGCATATAGTTTTTTATATATTTCAAATTTGACATGTTTTTTACAATACCCCTTTGCTTATCTGAGTCCCATTCTGCATTTTCTTTTGCTCTCTTATTTGTTCATCATGTGAAATAAGGCAAAAATCACACACACAATCACAGACACACATATATGTGTATACATACATATATATTTCTTACATTGTTGTGTACAATGTTCTCCTGGTTCTGGTCATATCAATTTGTATCATTTCATATAAATGATCATTTTATTTGTCATTTCTCATGGCACAATAATATTCCATTACGATCATATATCACAACTTGTCCCATCATTCCGCAATTAATGGACATTCCCTTCAGTTTCTAGTTCTGTGCCTTAACAAAAAAGAGCTTTTATAAATAGTTTTGAACATGTAATTTCTTTTTCTTTTTACTTGAACACATTAGAAAATAAACTTTCCACCCTATCCTCTAGCTTCTTCTCCACCTATTGTGAACACAATGTGATATATGTGTATTCATGAAAAAATACATCACTATATTTATCATGTTGCAAAAATTGGAAAAACATTTTAATTCAAAATCTATATGCCCCAATCTGCACTGAATTCATCAATTCTGTCTCTAGATAAGAGACTGGATGCAAAGAGATAAATTAAAGGGTATTTGCAATGGTCACCTTTGGAATTGTCTTGGATCATTGTATTTTCAGAGTAGATACATGATTCACATTTGATTACAGATTATAATATTTCTCTCACTGTGGATGTTGTTCTCCTGTTTCTGATCATTTTATTTTGAATCGAATCTGGTAAGTTTCCCCAGGTTTTTTGAAATCATCTATCTTCTTAACACTTCTTATATCATAATAATGTTCCATAAGAACCATCTGTCACAACTTTTTCAGTCATTCCCCAATTGATGGGCATCCCTTCCATTTGCAATTCTTTGATATTTTCCAGAATAGTGTTCACAGTTCCACCAACAGGGCATTAGTGTCCCAGGTTTTCCATATCCCTTCCAATATTTATTGTCATTTTACTTTTTGTCCATTCAGGTCAATCTAATAGGAATGAGGAGGTATCTCAAGGTTGTTTAAATTTTAATTTCTCCAATTATTAGTGATTTAGAACAATTTTTTTTTCATATCACTAGAGGGGGCTTTGAATTATTCTTCTGAGAAACCGTGTCCATTCTCTCCACTCACACACAATCTTCCCCAGTTCAGAGGTTATCACTTCTAGGCTGACCATTGCAAATACCCTTTAGTTCAACTCTTTGTATCCAGTCGCTTCTTTCTTCATACTCTCCTCTATATAACTGACAAAGTCATCATCTTAAAATATAGTCTTGATTATGTCAATCCAACAACCTCCTATTCACCTCTCTTCATTGGTCTCCAACTTATTACAATGTAAGCTATGAAGCATCTTGTTATTTAAGGCCTCTATTTATACTCCCAATTACCTTTCTTTTAATTTAAAATTTTTTTTTTCTAGATTACATTTTTTGACATTTTGTGATCTATTTTCAGTTTATTTGTCCTATCTCTTCCCATTCCTCAAGATGATGGGTAATAAATTATAGGTTGCACATATGTTATCATACATTACATATTCTCATAGATTTATATTATGAAAGAAGGCATATATCATTTATAATAGAAATAAATTTATGAGGCAAATAAAGTGAAAAATAAGATACTTCAATCTTTATTCAGACCCTTCTATGGCATTTGAGATATTTTATCATCATAAGTCCCTTGGAGTTTTCTGGATTCTTGCATTACTGATAAGAGTTAAATCATTCACCTTTGATCATTATACTTTATTGTTTTCACTATGTTCAATATTCTCTGATTCTGCTTACTTGATTTTGTCAATTTCATTAAAAAAGTTTCCAAATATTTTTGTAATCATCTTATCATTTTTTATGCTTCAGTAGTCCCATAGTATAGTATATAAATAGTCTTCTTTTTTAAAATACCACCTTTCATGTTATTTCAGTGGCAGTCAAACTAGCCTTCTGTTTTCAAAACATATTATATCTCCTGCCCTTGTATATTGATCCCCCTCCAGGCTCCCCTGATATTTGTTTTCTCTCTTTATGTCTACCTCTTGTGATCCATATCATATTTCAAGACAGAGATCTATAAATTACTTAGTATTTACTTGACAGAAAGTGGTTCGTATACCTTTTCTTCTTTACTCAGTACATAGGGGTAGAAACCAGAAAGGTAATTATATAAGTTTAAGAAACTCTTGGATTAGATGGTTACTTTTATCATTGAAAGTTGGCACAATCTCAGCACATTTTATAGTACTGGAGAGTTGTCTGGGGTACTGAGAAGTGCAATGACTTATATGTTCTGGCATATGTGTGAGAAACAAGACTTGAACCAAGCTCATTGTTATGAAGCCAACTTTCTATGTAACATGCTGCCTCTCTATGAAGGAAATAGAACATTTTTAGCAAATGTTTTTGAAACCTCTGCTCAATTGGTGAAATGACATCAGAATTACTTAATATACAGAAACTATTTAATCATGGCAGGTAAGAATGTAAAAAGTTAGGTTATCACCAGAATGGTACTGACTGACTTTTTTACCTTAATTTATTTCTGGTTTAGTATGATACCAACCTTTCTAAAAATAAATTAAATTTTGAACTTTAATTTGAAAGCAATGTGGCTTAATAAAAATGCACTATTGTTTTCTTTTTACAAATCATTTTGAATTTATAATTGAATTTTTATTATATAATTGAATGTATACATATTTGAATTTATTGAATATATGATTGAATAATGTATAATTAAATTATAATTTCAATTTGAATGAAAGACAATGTAAATAATGAGTTCTTTCTAACCCTGAATTTTAGAATTTTAGAAAATGAGTAATCATTAGATTTATATAAATGTACACAAAAAAATGGCAGAGGAATAATCTCTTAGTATTTATGATACAGAAATTCAGTGGGAACAAAGTGGTTTGTGAACATGGGATTAAACAGATTTTAATCCAATTTTTATTTAATATTTTACTTTTTTATTATTTGTGTAATGCATCACTAAAATGAATCTTTCAACATATAAGAGAAAAAAATAGAAAAGTACTTACATCTTTTTTCTACTTTGAGATTTTTATATACAATTTCTGAATGGTATGTTAAATTTAACATAATAAGACAATTACTCTTTTTAGTGTCTCTTTATGGTCCTCTTCTTCATTAGAATGCAAACGTTTCATTGATTTTTCTTGCTGTTCTTTTTTTGTGTCACTTTGCCATTCAGCACCTCTTCTCTAAACATAACTTCCCTACATCAACCAGAAGCCCTCCTTGTAAATAAAATCTATAGTTAAGGAAAACAAATCATACATTGACTACATCTGAGAATGTGTGTCACTGTCAAGATGTGGTCTTTTGAAATAATGTTTTGTCATAGCCAGACTGGGTTGTAAAAGTCCCAGAATAATTTGCCAGTACTGCAATTACATTTAAATACTGATGCCAACGTTCATTTTAGAAATGAACAATGGAGTTGAAGAGGTTCCTGTATATTTAAAATTACAATCATTTTTGAGTAAAAGATCATTTAAGTACAGGTGTGCAACTTATCAAGGGAGGAAATTCTCCTATGATCAATCAGATGATTGTTTAGAATACCAAGATGTTTTCTGTAGCTCCACAAGGAACAAAAAAGAAATCAATTCATGTTTGTAATTACCCTTGTCTTGTCTTAATTGACTTACCCATGAAACTGAGTCTAGCAGATTGGTCCCTAGAGAAGTGATGCAGTCCCCATTAACCAATGCAACAAGCTGCCTTTCTCTTTAGATGTGCTGAGAACACATGAATGCTAAGCATTCTACTGATGAAGGTATTCTCTAAGAAAGCCACAAAATCATTGGGCTCAAAATGTGCATCTACAGAAAATTATGTATATTAAAAGTGTGTATATATACATAAAAAGATACATATATATATATGAACACAATTGTATAGTAAAAAAAAGGAAGATTTTTAAAAATCATTTAAAAAATATTGAGGGCCAAATTCCAGAATGGTATGATTATGCTGATGAAGTTAAGAAAGGTTTCTTTGTTTCTTTGTTTTTTTTCAAGAGTAGACCTAGGCTTATTTGTAGGCATGATGGAAATAGTAAAGAGGAAGAGATTGGAGATTATTAAATTAATGAGGATGATAGAAGCGACAATGTTTTAAGATCAATGGTATATTTACAACATTTTGTTTTGGCAAAGAGAAGGAGGAAATGGTGGGAGAAGATATTTGAATAATGCTAAATGAGGAAGGGAAAAGAGGGAACTCTTGCCAAAAGCCATCAATTGTCTTAATTAAATTTAAGCCCTAGTCTTTAGGTTGGAGCATGGAAGAATTGTTTCAATATTTAAGGAAAGATCAAAAGTTTTAGAATACCTGCTATGGTGAGTAGGTTTGTATTGTTGCTGTGAATGCCCATTTCAGAATATATAACAAAAACTTCTGGTATACTGAGACAATATGTTTTCTAGTACTCATATCTTATGGGTAATTATAGAGTGTTAAGCTGATTTGTTTTATGGATCTTTCCTCATTGAGAGACACATTTAGTTATTTGAAGAGTAATATATTCATTCAAAATTATTATTTTAATTTTAAGAAAGATAAAAGATAGTTATGAATGGGTGAGCTTACCTCCTCAATTTCTACCTCATCCTTCACAGATCAGAAGTACCAATGGTTTTCCAAGGTTGAGAATGAAGGAACTAGTTTGTCCTCTGCTTTCAGGGGCCAAATGATTAAGGTCCCAGTGGTGAAGGCCAAGGCTAAGCATGTCATCATGAATTCTTTAATTACAAAAGAGAAACAAGAAAGCATCCAATGCTTTGAAAGTCAAACAGGGCTAAGAGACATAAAATACACTCTCATATAAACCTCACTACAGAAGAAGCCAAGTACCATTTTGTGTTGCAGGCAGTCCATAAATTGAAGTAGCAAAATTAAGAAATGGAAAAAGAAGATAGACTGACTACTTCAGCCTCGTCCACTTCAAGTAGTACACTACATTCTTCTTGACAAAAGCCTTGAGACTGATTTGTTCATGGATCTTTTAAATCCTTACCTGGCTTAGATATCAGCAGCATGGACTGGAAATGGAAATAGAGATGAACATTCATCTGATAAATGGAATCTTTTGGACCAACAACTCTTCAGAAATCTGACTTAAATTTCAGTGACCAATCCTACAGAGCTTCTTGGAAGCCATTGTAAATAGTTAATTTAAGCTCAGGCTACTAGAATCACAGAAGATACAGCAGCTTTCAACCACTGAAGATGAATCTTCCAATAATGGAAGGAAAGAAAAGAATTCCACAGGTGCATTACCTGAAACCAAAGAATATGAATGTTTTGATTTCCGCAGTTTTTTTTTCATGTAAGCACAGTTTCTTTTCTTGCTGAACTACTGTTTTGTAGAGAAAGTATTATATACAGACTTTTTCTTCTTCCCATTCATCTTGCACTTGACATAGGAAAGATGTTATCCATTCACAATTCTGCCAATGAGGATAGTATTTCTGAGGAGGGAGTGATTGTTTAAATAATTGCAGTAAATTGTGAACTTTGCAAATGGAAGAAGATAAATTTTATAATGATCTAAAGTTGATCTGAATAACCTTTCAAAGGTCAGCTCCCCATCTATAAAACTAGAGTGCATGGGATGAGGGGAAAAATTAGTATCTAGTAGACTTTTTTCTACATATTTGTCTAAAAAGAGGAAGGCAAAAAAACTCCATAGCAGTCAGACTAACTGATCTCCTCATTCCATGTGTTCTTTGACCCTTTATGCATTCTTGAACTGGTGGCTATGAGACAAGTTAGAACCTGAGCAGAGGAAGAAGAGGATAATTATACTAAAAGCATATCATTCCTGCAATAGCTACAAACTTCTTTATAGGGTACTCCAGAAAGTCCATATTGTGTTCATTTTCATAAACTTTGCTATTGAATTTTCCAACAGTTAAAATGTCCTAATGTGAGTAGATAGGTGTAACATGGAAATGGCAGGGTGGAATTCCTGCAAGATACAGGGTAAAACCTCACCCAGAATCCCAGGGGAACCCCCTGAAGAACTCTGGGTGAGGGGACAGTTTAGGTCAGTTAGGGGCAGTTGGTTATTGGGGGTTGAGGTGAGCAGATGACTCTGCTTGCTGAGCCCAATTATTGATGGCTTTCGGAGGCCATTGTGTCAAAAGCCATTTTGGTTCTTCTTTGCAGAAAAGAGGCAAACCTCTTTAGCTAAATTAGACCTTTCCTGCATTAGCATTTTGTTATCATTTAGTTATTAGATATTAGAAGTAATAATTATAGGCTTTGAGGGCAAGCTTGTTATAAAGTCTGCCACTCCCTCCTAAGGGGGAAGGGACTGTTTCTATTTAACAGTTCAGGGCTTCCCAGATCTTATCCAAATCCTTGAAACTCCTCCCTTCCTTTCCCTTCCTTGTTTTGTCACTAAAACTTCATCTTTGAGTAGCTGTGCCTGGTTATTATTTTGGGGATATTCACTTCCTCCACAAAGCTTGGTTCCTTTCAGTTGCCACAGCCCAATAAAAGCCAGATTCGTCTGTCCCTGATAGCTACTAGATATCAAGCTTCTCCTACTATCCCTTAGTCAAACCTGTGGGGAAAATAAGTTGAGGAAAGACAACATCATTAGAGATTTGCCTGCCTAGCCTTATCAGAGGAATTCAGATAAACCACAATTTTCAACTGATTTCTAACTGCTTGTTGGGAGGGGGAGAAAGGAGCTCTGAGTCAACTTGGGCCCCTCCCTTCTTACTCTAGCCTGTCTGTGGGGGAGGAGTGTGTCCTGCAGGTTTCTGATTTCTGGCCAACACTTCAGCTTCCCAAATACCTCTGTTAAGATCAACATAACAGTTTGGCATGCTAGAATTTCTTCTTCCTTCTTTTTCTTCCTTCTTCTTCTGTACTTCTTCCTTCTTTTCCTTCATCTTTTCTCCTCCTACTAAGGAATTAGGAACTTCACCTATGAAAAATCTGCATTTTAATTGAAATCATCAATTGGTCTTCATCTCTATGATGTCACTCAGAAGGGTCATTGTCCTATGGGATATTGGACAAACTCAAGAACACTTAGATTACTGGAAGCTGTCATCACTGTCTCATATGTCCCTTAGTTTCTCCATTTAAATGCCAATTTTAACAAAAATTTTAAATTAAAAATGCATTTATTTCCCTAGATATCTTTTTGCTTTCAAACCAAGCTTTACCATCATGATATGATTTCGTTGTATAATTAATTTGGAAGAATTTTTCCTACTAAGAATTTGTGCTGTCAGCACCAGACCTTTAAGAAATATGGTCTTACTCAAACATGTGACAATTTATTGATATTAATGATTAATTTTTAATATTGACCACCTATAAATCAGAAATTCAACTCCTGATATATTAGGTATAATGGAGAGGAATTCCACTGGTAACTAAATAATCATGCTTACATTTTTCTTCCAGGTGGTTTAAATATTTTTTAACCTACAAATTATTCAACCACCCAGTAGATTAGAGGGAAGAATAATTACAGATGTTCTTGAAAAAAGATAAAGTAATCCATGAGCTGTCAACAGTATTTAAAGTATCCCTCACAACTTCCCTGGTCAGACTTGCCTAGTGAGATATACATTAAACTAGTAAGGGAATAAGTTGGGAAGATTTTCAAATAAATATTCAGAGAAGTTTTGCTGTACCAAATAAAGTCAATCTAAAAGTGCTATAAACTTTAATTTAGGCATGTTACCCAGAATAAAATAAATCACTGACATCACGGTTCTCCATCTGATGGAAATTGAAGGGTTTGTGACAACTCAATATTTGATCACCACATTGCTAAATCTATATTGGGTTACTTTCTGATTTTTATGTTTTCCAAATTTTAATTTCTTAGGTCATGGAGCCAGTGTGGTGGCCAAAAGGGAATGTACAGCTTCTGCCTTACATTTTGCACCAAATGAGTTCTGCATGTTAATCATAATGTGACTTTTTCTCCCATTGCACTGCCATATGTTTCTCTCATCATGACACTTAATTTGGAGATAGTAGGCTGGAAGATGCACTGTCCTGTGACAAATATGTAAGCTATGAATTGATCTCTGCTCCATACATGGCCGTGCACAAGCTTAGTATCTTGCAACTTGCCATAAATCATGTTTTACTTCTTTGCCCATAGACATTTTGATAGCTGAATGGAAATGTGGAGATGGATGGGGGTCAGTTGCTCACTGGCATTCAGGGTTTCTGATAAGTTATGGGTGAGACATCACACCTGTAAGTTATGAGATTTTTTTTTTGCTTCAGTTGTCTTACTCTGAAGATGGCAATTCCTACATCATAATGTTTGAGTGACTACCAACATATCCTGCAAAAATTACATAAGTCATAGAAGCATGGCATTACAACTATGAACTCTGAGATTTGTCCAATCAAAAAGTCATTTCCTGTTTTGGCTTGCTGCCCAGGGTAGAAATACTACATGCTGAAGGTGTGCTGCTTTTTAAAAAGCAGATTAGACTTAGGCAAGTCATTTTGTGACAGGGTTCTTAACATTTTGTATGTATGTCATCGACTCCTTTAACAATTCGATGAATCCTTTGGCCCCTTCTCAGATTAAAGAAAATACATTAAATCATAATTGAAGGAAATGCCAAACTCAAGTTTAAGGTTAGTGAAAATAAAACTTTATTTTTTTTCAATCCAATTTCAAAGATTACTTGAAATTTAACTATTAACTCCTCGGACCTCTATGGATCCAGGTTAAGAATCTCTGCTATGGGGTATTAAGTGTGATCAGGACAGTGTTTTTTTTTAATTTTTTAAACATTTATTAATATTCATTTTTAACATGGTTACATGATTCATGCTCCTACTTTCACCTTCAACTCCCGCTCTTCTCCTCACCCATGGCCGATGCACATTTTCACTGCTTTACATGTGTCATTGACCAAGACCTATTTCCAAAATGTTGATACTTCCATTGGTGTGGTAGTTTCGAGTCTACATTCCCAATCACGTCCGCCTCAACCCATGCGTTCAAGTAGTTGTTTTTCCTAAGTGTTTCTTCTCCTATAGTTCTTCCTCTGAATGTGGGTAGCATTCTTTACCATAAATCCCTCAGAACTGTCCTGGGTCATTGAATTGCTGCTAGTACAAATGTCACATTATATTCGATTTTACAATAATATATCAGTCTGTGGGTACAATGTTCTTCTGGCTCTGTTCCTTTCACTCTGCATCAGTTCCTGGAGGCCTTTCCAGTTCACCTGGAACTCCTCCAGTTTATTATTCCTTTGAGCACAATAGTATTCCATCACCAGCATATATCACAGTTTGTTCAGCCATTCCCCAGTTGAAGGACATACTCTCATTTTTGAGTTCTGTGCCACCACAAAAAGCACAGCTATAAATATTTTCATACAAGTCTGTTTATCTATAATCTCTTTGGGGTACAAACCCAACAATGGTATGGCTGGATCAAAGGGCAGGCATTCTTTTTGTTTGTTTGGTTGGTTTTTTTTAAACCCTTGTACTTTGGTGTATTGTCTCATAGGTGGAAGATTGGTAAGGGTGGGCAATGGGGGTCAAGTGACTTGCCCAGGGTCACACAGCTTGGAAGTGGCTGAGGCTGGGTTTGAACCTAGGACCTCCTGTCTTTAGGCCTGGCTCTCACTCCACTGAGCTACCCAGCTGCCCCTCAGGCATTCTTTTATAGCCCTTTGAGCATAGTTCCAAATTGCCAGCCAGAATGGTTGGATCAGTTCACAACTACACCAGCAATGCATTAATGTCCCAATTTGGCCACATCCCCTCCAACATTCATTACTCTCCCCTTCTTTCATTTTAACCAATCTGCTAGGTGTGAGGTAATACCTCAGAGTTGTTTTGATTTGAATTTCTCTAATTATTAGAGATTTAGAACACTTTCTCATGTGCTTATTGATACATTTGATTTCTTTGCCTGAAAATTGCCTATTCATGTCTCTTGCCCATTTACCAATTGGGGAATGGCTTGATTTTTTATACAATTGATTTAACTCCTTGTATATTTGAGTAATTAGACCCCTGTCAGAGTTTTTTGTTATAAAGATTTTTTCCCAATTTGGTGTTTCCCTTCTGATTTTGACTACATTGTTTTTGTTTGTACAGAAGCTTTTTAGCTTAATATAATCTAAACCATTTAATTTACATTTTGTAATTTTCTCTAACTCTTGCTGGGTTTTCAAATCTTTCCTTTCCCAGAGATCTGACAGGTATACTATTTTGTGTTCACTTAACTTATTTATAGTTTCCCTCTTTATATTCAAGTCATTCACCCATTCTGAATTTATCTTGGTGAAGGGTGTGAGATGTTGATCTAAACCTAATCTCTCCCATATTGTTTTCCAAATTTCCCAGCAGTTTTTGTCAAATAGTGGATTCCTGTCCCAAAGGTTGGGCTCTTTGGGTTTATCATAGACTGTCTTGCTGATGTCATTAACCCCAAGTCTATTCCACTGATCCTCCCTTCTATCTCTTAGCCAGTACTATATTGTTTTAATGACTGCTGCTTTATAGTATATTTTAATATCTGGTACTGCTAGGCCCCCTTCCTTCACATTTTTTTTTATTATTTCCCTTGATATTCTTGATCTTTTGTTATTCCAAATGAAATTTGTTATAGTTTTTTCTAATTCAGTAAAGAAGTTTTTTGATAATTTGATAGGTATGGCGCTAAATAGGTGAATTAATTTGGGTAGACTGGTCATTTTTATTATGTTAGTTCTTCCTATCCTTGAGCAATCAATGGCTTTCCAATTGTTGAGATCCAGTTTTATTTGTTTGGAAAGTGTTTTGTAGTTGTTTTCGTATAATTGCTGTGTTTGTTTTGGTAGATAGATTCCCAAGTATTTTATACTGTCTGGGGTGATTTTAAATGGTGTTTCTCTTTCTACCTCTTGCTGCTCTAATGTGTTGGAAATAAGTAGAAATGCTGATGATTAATGTGCATTTATTTTGTATCCTGCAACTTTGCTAAAGTTGATGATTGTTTCTACCAGCTTCTTAGTTGATTCTCTAGGATTTTTTAAGTAGACCATCATATCATCTGCAAAGAGTCTCCTCCTTGCCTATTTTGATACCTTAAATTTCTTTTTCTTCTCTAATTGCTACTGCTAGTGTTTCTAGTACAATGTTAAATAATAGAGGTGATAATGGGCATCCTTGTTTCACTCCTGATCTTATTGGGAAGGCTTCTAATTTATCCCCATTGCATATAATGCTTGTTGATGGTTTTAGGTATATACTGTTTATTATTTTGAGGAAAGGTCCTTCTATTCCTATATTTTTCAGTGTTCTCAATAGGAATGGATGCTGTATTTTGTCAAAGGCTTTTTCAGCATCTATTGAGATAACCATGTGGTTTTTGTTGCTTAGACTGTTGATATGGTCAATTATGTGGATGGTTTTCCTAATGTTGAACCATCCTTGCATTCCTGGTATAAATCCCACCTGATCATGGTGGATGATCTTCTTAATTACTTGCTGGAGTCTCTTTGCTAGTATTCTATTTAAGATTTTTGCATCGATGTTCATTAAAGAGATTGGTCTATAGTTTTCTTTCTCTGTTTTTGATCTACTTGGCTTTGTAATCAATACCATATTTGTGTCATAAAAGGAATTTGGTAGGACTCCTTCTTTGCTCATCATATCAAATAATTTGTATAATATTGGGATTAGTTGCTCTTTGAATGTCTGATAGAATTCACTTGTGAATCCATCGGGCCCTGGTGATTTTTTCTTAGGAAGTTTTTGATGGCTTTTTCGATTTCTTTTTCTGTTATGTGATTATTTAGGTATTCTATTTCTTCTGCTGTTAATCTAGGCAATTTATATTTTTGTAAATATTCATCCATGTCTCCTAAATTGTTATATTTGTTGCCATAAAATTGGGCAAAATAGTTTTTAATGATTGCCTTAATTTCCCCTTCATTAGAGGTGAGGTCTCCCTTTTCATCTTTGATACTGTCAATTTGGTTTTCTCCTTTCCTTTTTTTATTAGATTGACCAGTACTTTGTCTATTTTATCTGTTTTTTCAAAATACCAACTCCTGGTCTTATTTTTAATTCAATAGTTCTTTTAGTTTCGATTTTATTAATTTCTCCCTTGATTTTTAGTATTTCTAATTTAGTTTTCATCTGAGAATTTTTAATTTGCTTGCTTTCTAATTTTTTGAGTTGCATGCCCAATTCATTAATCTCTGCCCTCCTTAATTTGTTAATATATGCACTCAAGGATATAAATTTCCCCCTGAGTACTGCCTTGGCTGCATCCCACAGAGTTTGGTGGGATGTCTCATCATTGTCATTCTCTTCAATGAAATTGTTGATTGTTTTTATGATTTCTTCTTTGACTAACTGGTTTTGGAGAACCATATTGTTTAATTTCCAATTGGTTTTTGATTTACCTGTCCAGGTGCCCTTACTAATTATTATTTTTATTGCATTATGATCTGAGAAGGTTACATTTATTATATCTGCTCTTTTGCATTTGTTTGCAATGATTCTATGCCCTATAACATGGTCAATCTTTGTGAATGTTCCATGTGTAGCTGAAAAGAAGGTGTATTCCTTTTTGTCCCTATTTATTTTTCTTTACATATCAATTAAATCTAATTTTTCTAGGACTTCATTCACCTCTCTTACCTCTTTCTTATTTATTTCTTGATTTGATTTATCTAGATCTGACAGAGGAATATTTAGATCTCCCACTATTATGGTTTTACTATCTATTTCCTTCTTGAGCTCTGCCAGTTTCTTCTTTATGAATTTGGATGCTATGCCACTTGGTGCATACATATTGAGCACTATTATTTCCTCATTATCTATGCTGCCTTTAATCAAGATGTAATGACCTTCCCTGTCTTTTTTAATCAATCTATTTTTACTTTGGCTTTGATAGAAATCATAATAGCCACTCCTGCCTTCTTTTTTCTCATTTCACGCCCAAAAGATTTTGCTCAAGCCCTTAACCTTAGACTTGTGTATGTCTACCCACCTCATATGTGTTTCTTGTAGACAACATATGGTAGGATTTTGGTTTCTAATCCACGCTGCTATTTGATTCCATTTTATGAGTGAGTTCATCCAATTCACATTCAGAGTTATAATTATCAGTTGTGCATTCACTGACATTTTTGTATCCTCCCCTATTCCCACCCCTTCTTCTTACACTATTTTCTTTTAAACCAGTGGTTTGCTTTGAGCCTGTATCCCTTATCCCTCCCTTGATTAGTTTCCCTTAATACCCCCTCCCTTATTATTCCCCTCTTTTTATTTTTAAAGGCCTAATGAATTACCCCCCCTTCTTCTCCCCTCCCTTTTTTGACCTCCCCACTCCCCTGCTCCCCATGATTTATCCCTTCTGACTTTCTCAGTAGGGTTATATAGAGTTTTTTATCCCAATGGATAATGTAGCTACTCTTCCCTCTCCAGTTTGATTACACTGAGAGTAAGGTTTAAATATTACCTCTTAATGCTCTCTTCCTCTCCTTCTTATAATAGTATTTGTCCCCTCCTCTTCCCATGCCCTCTTTGTGTGTAATAGAATATCCTATTTTTCTTATTCACTCTAGTTTCTCTTGGTGTCCCATAATATTCACCCCCCTCTTTCTCACCCCCTTGTCTTCTTAGACAATTTGGTGTTCTGTCTTCTCCCTATGAATTATTCTTCTGTTTGCTATGATAGTGAATACTATAATAGTCAATAGAGTTCACTACAAAGAATTATACATAGCATTTTTCCACATAGGAATACAGATAATTAGATCTTATTGAAGCCCTTAAAGAGTCAAATTTAAAAAATTATGAGTTTTCTTTCTTTCCCCTCTGTTTCTTATTTACCTTTTCATGTTTCTCTTGATTTTTGTGGTTGGATATCAAACTTTCCATTTAGTCCTGATCTTTTCTGTACAAATACTTGGAAATCTTCAATTTTGTTGAATTCCCATACTTTCCCCTGGAAGTATATAGTCAGATTTGATGGGTAGTTGATCTGTGGTTAAAGGCACAGCTCTCTTGCCTTTCTGAATATCAAATTCCAAACCTTGCAGTCTTTTAGCGTGGAGGCTGCCAGATCCTGTGTGATCCTGATTGGTGCTCCTTGATATTTGAATTGTCTCTTTCTGGCTTCTTGTAAGATTTTTTCTTTTACTTGGGAGCTCTTGAATTTGACTATTATATTCCTGGTTGTCGTCCTTTCTGGGTCTAGTGTACAGGGTGATCTATGTATCCTTTCAATGCCTCTATTGCCCTCTTGATGTAGAACTTCAGGGCAATTTTGTTGAATAATTTTTTTTAGCATGGAGTCAAGTTTCTATTAATTTCTGCTTTTTCGGGGAGACCAATGATTCTCAGATTGTTTCTTCTAGCCCCGTTTTCTTGACCTGTCACTTTCTCATTGAGATATTTCATGTTTGCATCTATTTTATTGGTCTTTTGACTTTGTTTTATTTGTTTTTGCTGTTTTGAGAGATCATTAGCTTCTACTTGCTCAATTCTAGTCTTTAGGGACTGGTTTTTAGTCATAATCTTTTGGTTTTCCTTTTCAATCTGGTCGTTTCTGGTCTTCAGTTGACTTGCCTCACTTTCCAATTGTGAAATTCTGCCTTTTAAACTGTTATTTTCTTGCTAGATCTCTTCCATCTTTCTCATCCTCTCAGATTTGAACTTTTCAATAGCTTATGACCAGTTTTCATTATTTTGCGAAGGTTTGGATATGATTTCTTGTTTGTTCTCCTCTGTTTTCTGGATTTTATCTGTGTAAAAGTTGTCAAGTGTTCCAGATTTCTTCTTGATAAACTTTCTCTTCTGGGATTCCCAATTTTGGCTGCGCTTTATCTTCACACTCAGTGTCTGTCTAGGCTCCCTAGGTCTCAGGTCCCATTGTTCTCAGGTCGAGCCTCCTGGTTGTTCCTGGTCTGCCCCTCTGCCCGAGGTTCCTTCAACAGTCTCAGGGCGCTGCTTCCACTGCCGTGCTCCCACTGCATGCTCCCGTCTGCACAGGGTCCCCACTCGTGGTCCAAGCCTGCACTTGAGATCCTTGTCCTCGCCTAGGGCACTGTCTTCACCCTCGCAGATGCTTAGGAAAGTCCGTGTGTGTTCTTTAGCCTCTTGGGGTCCTAAGTCTTGCTGCTCTCAGGAACACGCCCTGGAGCTGCCAGTGACTTAATGGGTGCCCCAAACCTGCTTTCACTCTTGTGCACTGGCCTCTGAGTTGTACGTGGTGTGGGGGGGTGGGGGAGGGGCTTCTTCCTCTCACATTTTAGTGAGAGCTATTTCACCCCTTTTTAGAGCGGAAATGCCCAATTCTGTGTACCTTCAATGCTGCGCCCTGTTGTGGCGTCCCTTTATTCATCTGGATTCGTTTTTATGTCCCCTTGAAGAGTCCTGTATGCTTTGGTTAGGAGAGATCAAGCAGTGCTGCTCCTTACTCTGCCACCATCTATGATCAGGACAGTTTTACTTTGGGTATTCTGAGCAACAGACCTAGAGTTTTAAGGGAAAATAATAATTATAATTATATTTGCATATTTTCTTTCAGAATACATTATATAATATCTTGAATATATAATATCAAAATTGAGGGTGTATGTTTCCAACCTTCCCTAGAAACAAACCTAGAGTTTAAATCACTTCACGTTATAAATTTAGGGTTTAAGGATGTACTTTGCTCCTTTAAATGTATTGATATATTTTATTCCTACATCAACTGAATTTCTCATTTCATCATAAAAAATGATAAGACAATTAATATATGAGTGATAACTTTGGAGAGAATAGTTTAAGTTGAATGTTGAGTCATTTTGTAGAACAGTAATAAAAGAGAGTAAAGGAGGAGTGATGATGTTACTCTTTCTTATTTAGTGGACTTTAGTTAAGAAATTCAGGAGAGATTGTGGATAATACTAAGTGAGGATAATAGAATATGATGAAGGCCTTTAAGAATAAGTATAATTTGGGTATATTTATAGACAGAAAGAAAGTTATCAAGAGACAGATATTTAGTGTTTGAGAGAAAGAAAGAATGAGAGTGGATAGTCTATAGAAGAATATGGATGGGAAGGGAATCAATGGTACATGTAAAGGTTTGACATTGGCAAGTAGAAGAGGCTATTATTCATTGGAGACTGGAAAGAAATACCAGGTAGTGTAAGATGATGGAAACAGGATGTGAGAAGAGGTAGGGGTGGTGCGGGAAAAGAAGAGAAAACTCAAAACAGCATAATTCCCTTTTATTAGGGAAATATACTTCAAGGGATGCCACAGAAAGAGTATGGATAGATACCTTTTGGTTGTGGAGATTTGAAGAGAGATGAAAAGTTGCAGTCATTGTTCTAAATAGGAAAATCAATTTGTTTGTTATTAAATTCTTCCCTTCTGCATAAATTTAACAGGTACACTTTTTTGTTCCTTTATTTTACTTTTGCTACCACTCAATGTCTAAATCATAAACCTATTTTTACCTTATCTTGGTATAAGGTGTGAGATAATGGGCTATTTGTAGTTTCTGCTATACTGTTTTCCAGTTTTTCCAGAAGTTTTCATCAAATGGTGTGTTCTTATCCCAAAATCTGAGGTCTTTATCAAAAGCTAGACTGCTGAGGCCATTTATCAGTATAAATACTCTGATCTTTTCCAATGATCCACTATTTTATTTCTTAACTGGTACCAGATTGTTTTGTTGATTAGTACTTTATAGTACTGTTTGAGATCTGACAATGCTAAGCCATCTTTCTTCAGATTTTTTTATTAATCCCATTGATATTCTTGACCTTTGTTCTATCAGTTGGATTTTGCTATTATTTTTTCTAGTTTAAAAAATGCCCATTTGATTGGTCTGACACCAAATAAGTAAACTTATTAAGGTAGAATTTTCATTTTTACAATATCAGCTTAGTCTACTAATTAATTACATTTACATTTTTTCCAAATATTTGCTTCTAACTTTATTTTTGTGAAAAGCATTGTGTAAGTATATTCATATAATTCCTATGTTTGTTTGTCAAGTAGATTGTCAGATATCTTATATTCTCTAGAGTTATTTTAAATGTTTTTTCTCTTTATCTCTTGCTGCTGGACTTTATTGGCAAAATAGGTAGGTATGTTCATGATTTACATGGGTTTATTTTGTATGCTATAATTTTGATAAAGTTATCAACTATTTATGCATTATTTTATTGCACTATTTAAATAATTTTAAAATTACAAAATATAGATCACTGAAACCACATTTTAAAAGTTTCAGCACCTCAAATCTGGCCTCAGACACTTCCCAGCTGTGTGACCCTGGGCAAGTCACTTGACCCCCATTTCCTACCCTTACCACTCTTCCACCTATAAGTCAATACAAAGAAGTTAAGGGTTTAAAATTAAAAAAAAAAAGTTTCAGCGCCAAAATATTTATGTCTTGACCAGATTTCTTGATTTAAGTAATGTTAACTTACTAGTTTCTAACTTATTTTGGATAATGATTACTTATTAAATATTTTTTCCTTAATGTTTCTAAGGTAAAAATAATTGTCTTTAGCAGAGAAAACAAGGAAATTATGCTTTAAATAGTTCTGTTGTTTGTCTTGATTATTATCTTCATCTTGTGCAAACAATAAAAAGTATTTTGACCTTTCTTTTTTTATAATATAGCCACAGATATACATGAAGAGAAAATATATTATTAACCTTAATTTTACTTGTCAGTCTTATCTTAGCTCATTTCATATTTTAACTCTGCCAACACTATTTTTACATAACTGTACTATATTCTTATATTTAGTTTTCTTAGTTTGGTTTTCTCCATCCCTCTTTCTCCTTTTACTTTTTCTTCTGCTTTTTTCTTCTTGTGCTGCTTCTCCTTCTCCTTCTCCATTGTTTATATAATTCCTTGTATAGTCATACCTGTTTCTTCAAATTACTTTTATTTCTTGCTCCTCATTGGCATTGTTTCTATTTTGTGTTAAAAGAATGTCATTCTTCAACATCTTCCATCCTTCATGGGCTAAATTCCTTTGGTGAATTTTGATCTGTGGTATCATACATATCAATCTTAACCTTTGAAATCTATATTCACAAAATCTTGAGGAAATGCCAGTTAATACTCAAATTCCCTTTCCTTTTAAAGAATCACTAACTCTTTGTGATAAAACAGGTAGATCCTCCATGTTAGTGAGAATCATATACACAATAGATTTTCTGACAGCAAAGTTTGACAACATGAATCCATGCTTCAAGCCTGCAACAAGTGGTCACCTTAACAGAGGATACAAATGTCTTTATCATATATTCTAGGAGATTATGCATCTCTATAGCTGTGACATTTTAATTGGAAAAGTTGGCCACAAGTCACCATATGGTTGTTCCACAAGCCCTTTACCTCAAGGTCTCTCAAATTAATTATCCTCAGTCTGCCAAGCTAAATAGATTAATAAGCATTTCTTACAAACCAGCTTCTAAAAATGTCCTGAAAGAGTGAGTTCTGGACAAATAATTGCATAAATATGCATGAATAAGGCAAACAACCTTGAAAATATTTATTTAAAATCCCTAAATAAACAAAAACCATCCAAAATTGAATAGTGTAAACACAATATTAGTAAATATAATTTTAGGGCAAAAAAGGCTATGATAAAAGAGGGTCAAATAAGATAGTTTAGTTTCAATTTAAAATTATAATTCATTGATCCTATTTTAAGGAATATGGATAAGAACCATGATAAAACACTAGCTTGTATATAGCTTTTATATTCACAGTGATGAGCACAATAACTAACAAATACTAAATGCTTAATAAATGTTGACTAACTCTTTTTTATCACAAATATTTTGAAACGTGAAATAACATCTATATCAGGTGCTTTGTATGCCATGGATTCAATGGATTTTAGAGTGCACACTAAACCTCTAGTCTCAAGACAATAAACAGTGTAATATATATTTTCCTGTTGTACAAATATTTTGTAAAAATATTGTCAGCTATACAAAATAATCTGAAAAGTCTAGCTATTTCTACATTTTTTCAATTCTATATATTTTGTACATATAGATACATCTCAGAGATATTTTATAATATTGAAAAGTTGGCATATCTGTGGGAAATTATGTATTCTTTTAGGTCAGCTTGCTGGATCATAATTCCATTATGATTTTTTCCATACATTAGTTGCTCTTCCTGAGATATCTCATAAAATAATCCCTCAGTACTTAAAAAAAATTACCTTATTGCCTAGAGCACTGATTTATTTTCTTGCTACCTTGACTAATAAAAACTATTTTCAATTTTACTTTATATTCTCTAATGTCTCTTTGAATACTGAAATGTCAGAATCTAAATGAAGATTACTTTGTGACTGATGACAAAGTAGTCATCATAGAAATGTTTGTTGATTTGTTTTATTTCCCATTCATTTATTGTCTTGAAGATTACATCTATGAATGCTCTTCTGAAGATATGGATTAATTTGGACCTAATTATATAAATACAAGACTCCTGCAGAGTAGTTTTAACCCTGCGCTTCATTTTGTGAGATAATACTGTTTACAATGTTCAGTGTTCCTCCCAAGCATTATATACAACTATACAGAAATGGTTTAACTAGGGCCAAGCACAGAAGGCTTATCACATTCCTACACCTGGATGAGCCTGTTCATTGCATTAGATTTTTTTATAGTCATATCAAAATATTAACAATAACAACAATAATAAACAATAGTGAGCATTTAAAGTTCTTTAAGGTTGCAAAGCCCTTTACATTTTATTTTATATAATCCACACAATAACCCTGGGAAATGAATGCTATTATTATCCTCATTTTGCAGATGAAGAAACTAAGATAGATTTCCTCAGATTTACAAGGCTCAAAATTATCTCACACCAGAAATGAAACTAGATTTTCCTGACTCCAGGTCCATCACTCTATCCACTGTGGTAAATATATATCCTAACTCATACTTTTTAATTTTAGTACCCTAAAAAAATCTAGATTTTTTTTCAAATAAAATATTTTGTTAGTAAGATTCTCCTTCCTTCTTTATACTTATGAGGTTCCCTTTCATACATACTAGTTTTTAGTTAGATTTCATCTTTTCCTGCTAAAGTTCATATTCTTAGGTTTGACTACTTACTTAATTTTATCAAAGAAATAATAGTTGATATTTCATTTTTTGTTTCTTTTTTCAGTTTCTTAACATTATCTTTTTATTTTTGGAGGGGAATATATTGATAGAATATGAAACTAAAGTTAAAATTCATGTTTTCTTATTCATGATCTACATACTTATGAGTCATATAAAACATTTTAATCTTTTATTTTTAAATCTGAAACATTTTTTTCAATATGCATTTCAGCATGTTTCCCTTTGTACTGATGTCACTATGAATGTGTATATTGACTTGATTAGGAGATAATTGTCAAGTTTTTCATTGTAGCATTTCTTCGTCTCTATCTTCCACAACTGATGTTCATGCCAAGCACAGAGATATGCATTGAGTATACAAAGGAACTTAGTACTCTATAACAAAAGCTTTGCACATATATAAGTATAAGCAAATCTATACAAAGTGAATAAAAGGTATTTCATGAGAAAACATTGGGATCTGATGTGATCAAGAAAAATCTCATATAGAAATTAGTACTTGAGCTGAGTTTTGAAGGAAATGTGGAATTCGGAGAGGCAAATGTGAGGAAGAAGTGTATTCTAGAAATAGAAAGGTCTACACAGATGCATGGAAACAGAATAGGAACAGTAAGAAGGAAAAATTGGCTCAAAAGTAGAATGCTTCAAGGGAAACAATGTATAATAATTCTGGAAAGCTGGGGGGAACATAATCTTTAAATACAAAGTATAACTGGTTTTCTATGTTTCTAGATTCCGTAAGGAGTCAATGAAGTTTATAGATCATGTGGAAAGCATGGTACAGCTAGTACTTAGGGATATCAATTGTCAATTGTGTGAAGGATGAATTAGTGGTCAGAAATTTAAAGCAAAAAACTAATTTTGTTTTTAAAGCAATGATCCAAAGGAAAGGAAATGAGGGACTGACCTAGTAGGATGGCCAGGTGAGTGGAAAGAAGTGTCTCTAGTTACCCATCTATTCAATCTTCATATTTAATGAGGTGATTTCTTGGTCAGTAGGCACTATTTTTGAGACAGTGCATGAGCCTTTTGCTATCTGGCAGAACTTTGAAGAATTTAAGTTAATCTTGCATAGTATTTAAGAACACTGGATCATTTTCTAGCATAATTTAAATGAAGCATGGGGTCTTCAGAGAGAAAGTAATGAGAAACTAATTAACAAGAATTCTGAAAGATGTTGAAGTTTCCATTGGATTGCTGAGGTACTAATGAATACTATCTGAAAAGCTGTTATGTTTATATTTTGAAAATTCTGAGGTTAGAGAAATCTAATTTTATGTGCTAATCACATTTTAAAAGAATGCATAAATTAGCACAAGATAATATGAAATGTATTGTGAATTATTTTGTTCAGAATTTAGTGGATAGTGTTGGATGATGAAGTTTCACATAAATACTGTCATCTATGTTTAACATAGAATATAATCAGCAGAAATTTAATCCATTATGGGGAGCAATTTAGATCAAACATATATATGTGTGTGTGTGTGTGTGTGTGTGTGTGTGTGTGTGTGTGTGTGTGTGTGTGTGTGTAAAATTGTTTGCCTAATCAAGTTTCTAGAACTATCCTTGTTCTGGAATTGCAACCTAGCATTTCTGTCAATATATTAAGTTCAATGTAGAAAAAAAAATCTCTTAGTCTGCTAATTGTTAGTTAATTATATTACCATTTTGCCAGTTATCCATATTTGAAATCTTGGCCTTATCTTTAATTTTGAACTCTTGTCTTCTGAATCCAATTAATTTCTAGTTAAGTCCTATGTATTCTGTTTCCAAATCTACACCAAATCTATTCCTTGCAATTTTTATCCTCACCACACCTTAAAAATCTAAACCATTTTTACCTGGAAAGTATTTGGAGAAGGACAATTTAGATTATGAAAAGTCTTGAATTTTTTTTAGGAGAATAATTCAAAAGAACTTGGGCTCTATAACGTGGAGAAGAAAAGACTCAATTGTGGGAGAAGTATGATAGCCTGATTCAATTATTTTTTTTTGCTTTTAATGTGCAATATGTATTAGATTTCTTATTGTTCTAAGAAAAAAAAGAGCAGAGATAAATTTCGGTTTGATGCAAGAAGGTAGGGATTGATATCCTCTAATATTATAACTATTAGAACCTAATGATTAGAGCGTACGTTGAATGTACAACCGTGGAAAGTATTGGTTTCTTGCTTATGAGTGGCAGAGACAACATTTGAAATTAAATATTTAGATTCCAAATCCAGGACACTTCATTGGGTAAGTATATGTTGGAATTGTAGAGTAAAGTCGTAGAAGTCTCTTCTCACTTTACATGTCTTTGATGGTTTTCATATATATTGAACTACCCTTCAATCTCTCTTTCATATACCTGTCAAATTAATTTTCCTAACTGATGAAGCATACTCATTTCATCAAGAAAATTTATAACTTAGAAATTGTCAAATGCTATAAATGAGGGATTAATTTATTATTTGGGGGACTGTATAGACTTTAAAAGACTAATGGAGAAAATGCTAATAATGCAAATTAGACTTCAAAGTCATGCATGTATTTTTTAGATTGTTAACCATTTACCAGTTCAATCCTGCCAACAACTTTTCACCATATGCAATTACCCTTTTGTGGTCAAATTTGAACGTATTATGAATGTGAAGATACCACTGTGAAAATAGAATACTTGGGACTTTTATAATTATTAATTGACTTGTAACATTCCAAATATGTGTCTAACAGCTTGGAATTTGCCATTAGGAAGATATCTTTTCTAATTCTTTGATTGTTTATCAATTAAATAATGGCATTTAGGTCATTCAATGGATAGGGCACTAAGTCAATAGTGAGGAAACTAGCTTCAAATCTTTCCCCAAACATTATCTATGCCACCTTGGGCAAGACATTTAACCTTTATTTTCTTGAGGTTCCCCAATTTTGATAGAATATCTTTTCCCCATGTTTATTATGAGGTTTAAATAAGATAATTATAATTCTAAATATAGTAGTACAGTGTTAAGCACATAGGAGACACTACATAAATGCCAACTGGAAATTATTATTATTATTATTTTCACTATTATGTTTCCAAGTTACTTTATAATTCTTGTAAATTAAACTATAATCATCAAATATTGAGGCAAGTATTTTCCCAGTTCCCTGTTTCCTTTTTAATTTTATGTATATTGATTTTATTTGTGTAATCTTTAAAAATGCAGCTCAAGGCAACAAGCTATGCATTTTAAGTCATATATCTAGAATATAAAAATTAATTAGACATTAAGCTCCTCCAGGGCTTTGGCCCAGAACTTAATATGTTATGTTCAGCTTTCACATGTTATGATAGAGGAGCAGACTTCTTCAGAACCCTAAGGGATAAGCTTCTAATTCTGTCCTATCCTTGTTTCTCAGTTCCTGTCCTAGGAACATGCCTATGTAAAATCTGTGATCTTGAGTTACATTTATGCTCCATTTTTGTTTATTTTTACTTTGATGAGGAATTGACTATATTCTGGTGGTCCTGTTAGTTCTTTTGTTTTCTTTTGGATATCCAGTGTTTATCACAAGGTGTAGCACATATTAAGTACTTAATAAATATTTATTAATTTATTGACTCTTTATTTCAGGAAAATATATTTTCTGTTTAACTCTTTTAACATAGTTTTTTTATTTAGCTGTTGTGGTGGTTGAGGTCCTCTAAGATCAAGATTCTTCTGCTTTTTTGAGTAAAATGAACATTATGGGTATCCTTTCCACTTTGCTGGCATTAATTGTGAGAAGTCTCTGAGATCTTGAAAGTCATCTTAAAATTTTTGAGCTGTCCCTTTCTACCAGAAAAGTCAGATTTTTTTTTCCTTTTTATCTTATGGGATACTTACAGTACCTTCTTGTAAAATTTGGGTTAAGTATTTGATCATAGGCTAAATGTACATCAATGTTAACATTTCTAACCTTTATATTTTGCCTGCTAGCTTTCACAAATTCTTTTCTAAAACTTTAAATTTTTATTTGTTTTAACTTTAAAAAGAAATTGTGCATATTTATGGTATTAAAATATAAAATAAATTGATATTTTACAATACTATACTTGTATTTTATGCATTTCTGAGTTTCTAAATTTTTTCTGTCATTTGCATCTTCTACAACTCCCCCCCTCCAAAGTTGCTGCTTAATTTCTCATGTCTACCTGACCTGAAATATTTCAGAATGACAATGGGGAAAGTCACAATGTGTAAGGGACAGTTTTACATTTGATTCAAGGCTTTATTTGAAACTGCATATCTTTATTCTAAATGTGTTTCCTGAAAGATATGCTTATTGATTCTGCTATCTATCCATTTTGCTATCCTCTTTATATGAGTGATTTCAGTTAATTATATTTGCATTGTTATTTTAATTATTCTTGTTTATCCTATTCTTTTATAAATTTGTCTATTTTCTGTTCATTTTTACCAAAAAAAATGATGAAAGAGAGAGAGATTATTTTTAGTGTAGGGCTCTAAGCTTGTTGTAAGTAGCTGATAGCCCCATTTTAATACTAATTTTAATAGCCCCCTTTATTTTAAAATGAAATTTAATTATTTCTATGTTTTGTAATCTTTTACAACTTTAAGATTACATTATTTAGTTTCCAAATATTTTAAGCTATTCTTCAAATGTCTTTTATTAAATTCACTTCTTAAAATTTAAATAGGAGGCCTTTAATATTTCTGCTGTTTGGTGTTTGGTTATATCGTTTGAGCTAATACTTCTTCAGGTTAATTCTTCTGGAACTGCCATGTACAGCTAAGAAAATAAAATGTATAGTTCTTTCTATTTCCATTCAGTTTTCACCAGATATCTTTTGTATGTAACTTTTCTAAAATTTTATCAATATCTTTAAATTCTTACCTGCTTAATTCATGGTCAGATTTAATTAGTTCTGATTAGGAAAATTTTTTATATTCCCCATACAATAATTTTACTTTCTATTTCTTCTTTATAACTCATTTAATTTTAATTGAATAATTTTGACTTGATATTAATTTTCAGTGGTACATATTGACTTCTTGTTGGATTTTGTTTTCTAATGCATTTTTCTTTCTACATCTGTTTTTTGAGTGAGTTCATCCTATTCACATTCACACTTATGATTACTTACTGTTTATTTTTCCTCATCTTTTCTTCTGTTTATCACTTTTTTTCTTTTTTGTCCTTGTGCTTTCTCAAAAGTCTTCTTTACCTTGGGGCCATGGTCCTTGTTTATCTGATTCCCTTTCTTCCTCTGGGTGATAAGCTCCCAAAAGCATTGCCATTTCAGACTCAGCCACCTCTAGGACCCACTTCTTGTACTGCAATGTCATGTGGTCTGAGCCAGCTTCTGCCACAGTGTCACAAATGTCTCCTACTGAATTCCTAAGTTGTCTTGGGCTGAAAAAATATTATAGTTTGAAATTTTGTTGACTATGACACTCTATAGCTGATTTGACATGTTATTTTAAAATTATTTGGAGAAGAAAGTTGGGAGAGTTCATCTGAGTTATTTCATCAATTTCTTCCTCTTGAGTCCTCAATAGATGAGCATTTTCCATTGCAAAGGGGATGCAGAGGGAGGGTCACTGAGAAGTCAAAGGATGCTATGTTGGGAGATAGATTTCTATTTATTGAATAATAACAAACTCTCTGCTATTAGCTTACTTCTTCCCATTGACAGAGCTTTTAATGCATATTATGTCATAATTTGTGTCTCCCTCTCCAATTTCATACTTGCCTGCTTACATTTTAAAATGCATATATATGCTCAGTAATTTGCATATGAACATGCATATGTGTATACTTATGTGTATCTTTTTAAATGATAATGTTCCTTATCTGACAAGTTTAGACATTAGATGTGGCAGAAAATGGTTTTGGGGTTTAGAAAAGAGCTACTATAGTAAAAAAAAAAAAAGGATTAATTCAAACTGTGAAGAATATAAATGTCTTCTTTATAACCCCAAAAGTGTACATGATAAACTATTAAAATCCACTAATAAAATAACTCCTTCAAATGTGAGACACTGTTGATAAGACCATGTAGAAAACTGAAAAGACCTCACAGAGAAGAGAGAAATGATTGATACTGATGGGCATTGCCATTCTGCAGCTCATTCGAATGTGGTAGTTTTAAAGATTAAATTGTAAATCTTACAAAGTGATAAATCAAATAACTGCATGGAGATTACAGGATGATTCAATAAGAAACACTGATTTAAGAAAAAAATGATTAACTCATCAGCCATAGGTTCAGATTTGAGCAATTGAGATCATTTAGAAACAGAGCATAAAAATGAACAATTAAGAAGAAATCAAGATCTGAGTGGAATGTTTCCAGTAGAATCAATCACTTCATATCCTGTAATTTGGAGTCTGCTGGTTGGCTGGTATAAAGGCTGAAGTTTACTGGAAAATATTTGAATTCTCAGCAATGTTTTTAAGTAATATTTTCGTTTTGAGAGACATGGAATTCTTGCTAATCATCTCTGGTATGAGAGAAGAGAGTAGAGCAGAAAGAAAGAATTTGTAGCTGTATTACTCCAAGTTGAAACTTATTAGAAAACAAAGTATCCCACTGAATTAAAAATTAGCTAGTCTTTTATTTTGCATTATCTGGAGATCTAATTTTAAAAATTGTGGTTAGATATTTGATTAGGTATCTGTTTTTAAAAGACGCTGGTATTAGAACATTTTATTGAGTAATGAACTGAAGGTAGTTGAAGACCAGGAATGATGGAGGAGGATGGAAATAGGAGGTGATGGTTAGTAAAGAATTAGCTTTAGGGGCAGCTTGGTAGCTCAGTAGAGTGAGAGTCAGGCCTAGAGACAGGAGGTCCTTGGTTCAAACCCGGCCTCAGCCACTTCCCAGCTGTGTGACCCCGGGCAAGTCACTTGACCCCCATTGCCCACCCTTACCACTCTTCCACCTATGAGACAATACACCGAAATACAAGGATTTAAAAAAAAAAGAATTAGCTTTATTTGACAATTATTTCTGAATGGATGAAGAATAACTGAACACAGAGTAGAGAGTTGTGAAGTGCCACAAGCCCATGGAGTGGCATCATCACCGTCATCATTATCAATATCAATAACATTTTAAAAGCATTTGTTAAGTGTCCAGCACTATGCTAAGCACTTTACAATTAATATTTCCTTTGCACCTCACAACAAACCTGGGAGGTAGGTGCTATTGTAACCAGAAATTTTGTGGATGAGGAAAAAACAAACAGAGACAAAGCTGCTTGCTCAAGGTCAAATAGCTCAGAAGTATGTGAAGCCAAATTTGAATTCAGGTCATCCTGAATCTAGTCCCTGGCTTCTTTTCACTGTCATTTACCTGAATTTTTCTGTAAATGCATACAGAGTCTTCAAATTGTGAGAATTGGTCTGAGTGTCTTTGAACTATGAAGCATTGATAATCTCAGCATTTGCATTATGTTAACTAAATGGTAGATTTTATTATTGCATTTGCTTTATCTTATCATTAAGTATATATTTTATATTAAGAGTTAATAATAATATCATTATGAATGATTGCTTTTATGAAGAGAAGTACATCTGTAAAGTGTCAGAAGGTATGTTGATGAGTAGGGAGTGTTTATAGAAAGATTACCTGTAGACCCTGAAAATTTTTATTTGTAACTACATGGATATGGTCCTTCCGTATGAATAATAACCTATTTATATAAGGGGCAGTTTGACTAAGTGACCCAGCTCAGAGAAAGCACGCGTGGGACAGCCCTTCGTGATAAGGTGAACTACATGGCTCTACCAGCCCCTCCCTGAAATCCAGAATGCAAATACACCAGTCACATATTTCTTACCATTGCCATATTTAAATTATTAATATGAACACTAGGTAGTCACTCAAAAAGTTCAGCCAATCAGATTAAACCAATTTTTATATCAAGGGAGATAATAGTTTTTTTGTGACTGACTGCGAGGAAAGAGTAGAAAATACTACTTAACTTTTTAAGAAATCATTTCATTGATTTTGGATACATAGACACATACATATATGTTAATAGGAACAAAAGTTTATCTTTAAAGTAAATGGAAACCTTTTAGCCTTTCAAAATATTCTTTAAATGAGATTGCTATCTGGTAATAGAAAAGGACTATTCCAGACTATTAAAGAGCTATTAATATTCCAGACTATTAAAGAGCTGTGTAACTCATATCCATACAAAAGGAGTATAATACATTTGCAAGTATGAACATGTGTACGTACCTGTCTTCTGTGGCTTCTGTTTCTTGGAAGTTTTCTCTTTTTTTAAATGTTTATTAATATTCATTTTCAACATGGTTACATGATTCATGCTCCTCCTTTCCCCTTCACACCCCGCTATTCCCCCCACCCATGGCCTATGCACATTTCCACTGGTTTTAACATGAGTCATTGATCAAAACCCATTTCCAAATTGTTGATAGTTGCATTGGTGTGGTGGTTTCGAGTCTACATCCCCAATCATGTCTACCTCATCCCATGCGTTCAAGCAGTTGTTTTTCGTATATGTTTCCTCTCCTGCAGTCCTTCCTCTGAATGTGGGTAGCATCTTTACCATAAATCTCTCAGAGCTGTCCTGGGTCATTGCATTGCTGCTGGTACAGAAGTCTATTACATTCGATTTTACCACAGTATATCAGTCTCTGTGTACAATGTTCTTTTGGCTCTGCTCCTTTCGCTCTGCATCAATTCCTGGAGGTCTCTCCAGTTGACCTGGAACTCTTCCAGTTTATTATTCCTTTGAGCACAATAGTATTACATCACCAGCATATACCACAGTTTGTTCAGCCATTCCCCAATTGAAGGACATACCCTCCTTTCTTTGCCACCACAAAAAGCACAGCTATAAATATTTTCATACAATTATGTTTATTTATGATCTCTTTGGGGTACAAACCCAACAATGGTATGGCTGGATCAAAGGGCAGGCATTCTTTTATAGCCCTTTCAGCATAGTTCCAAATTGCCAGCCAGAATGGTTGGATCAGTTCACAACTACACCAGCAATGCATTAATGTCCCAATTTGGCCACATTCCCTCCAACATTCATTACTCTCCCCTTCTTTCATTTTAGCCAATCTGCTAGGTGTGAGGTGATACCTCAGAGTGGTTTTGATTTGCATTTCTCTAATTATTAGAGATTTGGAACACTTTCTCATGTGCTTATTGATACTTTTGATTTCTTTACCTGAAAATTGCCTATTCATGTCTCTTGCCCATTTATCAATTGGGGAATGGCTTGATTTTTTATACAATTGATTTAACTCCTTGTATATTTGAGTAATGAGACCCCTGTCAGAGTTTTTTGTTATAAAGATTTTTTCCCAATTTGTTGTTTCCCTTCTGATTTTGACTACATTGTTTTTGTTTGTATGAAAGCTTTTAGCTTAATATAATCAAATCCATTTAATTTACATTTTGTAATTTTCTCTAACTCTTGCTTGGTTTTCAAATCTTTCCTTTCCCAGAGATCTGACAGGTATACTATTTTGTGTTCACTTAACTTATTTATAGTTTCCTTCTTTATATTCAAGTCATTCACACATTCTGAATTTATCTTGGTGTAGGGTGTGAGATGTTGATCTAAACCTAATCTCTCCCATATTGTTCTCCAAATTTTCCAGCAGTTTTTGTCAAATAGTGGATTCATGTCCCAAAAGTTGGGATCTTTGGGTTTATCATACACTGTCTTGCTGATGTCATTAACCCCAAGTCTATTCCACTGATCCTCCCTTCTATCTCTTAGCCAGTACCATATTGTTTTAATGACTGCTGCTTTATAGTATAGTTTAATATCTGGTACTGCTAGGCCCCCTTCCTTCACATTTTTTCTTCATTATTTCCCTTGATATTCTTGATCTTTTGTTATTCCAAATGAAATTTGTTATAGTTTTTCCTATTTCAGTAAAGAAATTTTTGGTAATTGATAGGTATGGCGCTAAATAGGTGAATTAATTTGGGTAGACTGGTCATTTTTATTATGTTAGTTCTTCCTATCCTTGAGCAATCAATGGCTTTCCAATTGTTGAGATCCAGTTTTATTTGTTTGGAAAGTGTTTTGTAGTTGTTTTCGTATAATTGCTGTGTTTGTTTTGGTAGATAGATTCCCAAGTATTTTATATTGTATAGGGTGATTTTAAATGGTGTTTCTCTTTCTACCTCTTGCTGCTCTAATGTGTTGGAAATATATAGAAATGCTGATGATTTACGTGCATTTATTTTGTATCCTGCAATTTTGCTTAAGTTGTTGATTATTTCTACCAGCTTCTTAGTTGATTCTCTAGGATTTTTTAAGTAGACCATCATATCATCTGCAAAGAGTGATAGCTTAGTCTCCTCCTTGCCTATTTTGATATCTTCAATTTCTTTTTCTTCTCTAATTGCTACTGCTAGTGTTTCTAGTACTATGTTGAATAGTAGAGGAGATAATGGGCATCCTTTTTTCACTCCTAATCTTCTTGGGAAGGCTTCTAATTTATCCCCATTGCATATAATGTTTGTTGATGGTTTTAGGTATATACTGTTTATTATTTTTAGGAAAGGTCCTTCTATTCCTATATTTTTCAGTGTTCTCAATAGGAATGGATGCTGTATTTTGTCAAAGGCTTTTTCAGCATCTATTGAGATAACCATGTGGTTTTTGTTGCTTAGACTGTTGATATGGTCAATTATGTGGATGGTTTTCCTAATATTGAACCATCCTTGCATTCCTGGTATAAATCCCACCTGATCATGGTGAATGATCTTCTTAATTACTTGCTGGAGTCTCTTTGCTAGCATTCTATTTAAGATTTTTGCATCTATGTTCATTAGGGAGATTGGTCTATAGTTTTCTTTCTCTGTTTTTGATCTCCCTTGCTTTGGAATCAGTACCATATTTGTGTCATAAAAGGAATTTGGTTGGACTCCTTCTTTGCATATCATATCAAATAATTTGTATAGCATTGGGATTAGTTGCTCTTTGAATGTCTGATAGAATTCACTTGTGAATCCATCAGGCCCTGGCGATTTTTTCTTAGGGAGTTCTTTGATGGCTTATTCAATTTCTTTTTCTGATATGGGATTATTTAGGTATTCTACTTCTTCTGCTGTTAATCTAGGCAATTTATATTTTTGTAAATATTCATCCATATCTCCTAATTTGTTGTATTTGTTGCCATATAATTGGGCAAAATAGTTTTTAATGATTGCCTTAATTAATTAATTAATACCTTGCAGGGCTCAGAGCTCTATGAGCTATATTGTACTGGGGTTTAGGGCCTTACCTTAGGTTTGTACAGTACTCTGGGCTTCACTCTGGGCTTACTCTGGCCAAGTACACTATGGGCTTCCTTAAGCTCAATTTTGGGTTGCAATGAAGGCTTGGGTACGACCTCTAGGCCTCTCCTTAGACTTGCAGAGGCCAGACACTTTTTGGATTATTTTGTGCTAGGGCTCAGGGTCTCACTGTAGGCTTGTGCTAGGGCTTGTAACTGCAAGGGGTGCTGTGGGGTGCTCTGTTATTGGGCTAAGCAGGGACTGGAAGTCTCAAAGTTGGCTTTAACCCAGGTTCAAAAACTAGAGCATTAAGTATGAGTTGGGGGGAGAGGGCTTTAAGTTGGCTTGAACTAGTAGTACTCTTTGGTATGACCTTGCTAAAGGACGCTAGGCTTTGTAGTTAGGTGTGCTCCCCTCTTACCTCAACAAAATGGGGGCTTCCAATTTGTTTTCTGTAGTATATTTTCTTGATTGTTCTATACCTCCAGTACTCATTTTTCAGTGTTCTTTTAAGGTTGTTTGGAACAAATTCTCGGGGATATTTGAGTTTTCTGTGCCTCTATTATGCTATCTTGATTCCATCTCTCCCACAATTTACTTTTCATAATTTCCCCCTTTACTCAAGTCACTATAACAACAGCATCAAGACAGAATATAGGCTCGTTATACTTTTCTAATGTCAGAGGATTCCACCAAAACCACTAGTAAAATTCTATGATTTTATGATATAAGTGGTCATAATTTCAGATATGACCATAACTAGTATCCTTCAAATTGTAATGATGTTTTTCATCCTTCTGTTGTCAATTGGAATTTACTATGCCCCCATTATCTATGCATATGGGCACATTATCGTAAGCTCATTCATATCTACTTTTTCTGAATTAGTCTCATTTAGAAAACATTAATTATTCCCTTTTGTTCTGCCTCTCCCAACTCAAGCCTTTTGAAAGAAAATTTAAACTCCCTTTGTTTATTTTAAGTTAATCAAGAACTAGGAGTGCCCCATGTTTCACACTTAGTCAAATACTTGGACAATGCTTTACTGGAAAAGGAAAAAGGAAGTTCACACCCTCAAAGACCACCAGTCCTGCTCCTCATCCCCCCCCCCCCAAGCAGCACCAGGCAAATTAAAAAACTTTGATTCCTGAGATGTGAAGGGAAGAGCTGATGGATAGATAAAACTGTGTATAAGGGAGAGCCTCTGGGACCCTTGGAGTCTGGTGGCAGCTCATTTTTTTGGTGGCTTGGTCTTTTGGTGGTTCAATTTTTTGCAGCTCAGTCTGGTGTGTCTCAGCTTGATTGGACATTCAATTCTACCTTAGATTTAGCATTGGTGGCTCCAGGAGTTTGGCTTAGATGACTTGCTTGGGAAGAGGAGCCACTGACTCTTTGTTTCTTCTTCTGTCTTGAGTGGGATGCTCTCTTTCATTTCTGGAGGCACTCAGATCGAGATTTAGGGAATTTATCTAGGCAATATTTTCTACTTCCTTCCTTCCTACATTTCCCCCTTTATTATCTCTACCTTGCTGTAATAAAATGACTAATGCTACTAATAACCTTGTGACTTAAGTTAAATTTTATATATGGCAACCACAAAATTTTCAAAATTCTTATATCAAACTATTTTAATTATTATACCATATCCATACAAACACATAACCCCTCTCAAACCAATAACAATAGCAAGGTCAAAATTCAAAGTACTACTTTCCTTTTTACTTTGATATTTCATTTTAGGGATACACAGTCCAATTTCTTGTTCCTAATAATTTTCTAAAATAAGGCCAAGGGAAAGCTGCTATCAATATATATATATATATATATATATATATATTTTTTTTTTTTTAGAAAAAAAATTTTTTTCCATAGTTACATGATTCATGTTCTTACTCTCCCCTCCACCCCCCAAATCCTCCCCACTCCTTAACTAATGCTCATTTCCACTAGTTTCTTTATGCGTCATCAATCGAGACTTATTTCCATAATATTGAAAATTGCACTGGGGTGGTTGTTTAGAGTATGCATCCCAAATCATATCTCCATCAACCCATGTGTTCAAGCAATATTTTTTCTTCTGTGTTTCCACTCCTGAAAACTAGAACATTTTAACAAAGGTGCCAAACCTAGTCAAAAATACTGCTCCTGAAGAATCTGTCACACAGATAAGTTTCTTATACAAGGGTATCAAAGGATGTACCAGATTTGAGCTATTGATTATAGCAAGATGATAAAAGTGGTTTCCCTTCCATTAAGATCTCTTTAGACATGGGGTAAGAGAAGATGCAATTTTTGCTATGAACTAAATTATTTTGTAATTGATTCAATACTATCAAGAAGATGCACAATTTCAGTGATCTTCAAGATGTTTTCTTCATCTTTCCTTCTCCTCATTCCTCCCCATATTATATCTTCTGCTATATTTCAAATTCATGCCACTCACCATGTTCTCCTCTTCTACTCTAATATCTCCCCCTTCTTCTATTGCCTGGCTTTGCTATCTCTTCCTAGAATTAATTAATCCTAATGGATGTTAAAAATTAAGAGACATTTACTTCCCCTTAAGTTGTACCCAAATGGATGACTTTCTCACACTTTCCTTTACAATGCTTGTTCTCACAGAAAGAACTCAAATAGAAGTAAGGGAGAGGGAAAAACCCCTCAGAGCTAATGGTGTGGGATTTTATCATTTATATAGATGACCCAATGTTACCTTCAGCAGAAGTGTAATCTTGATGCTACTTCTCTGAAAAACCTTAGGAAAATCTGGTAGCTAGAAAGGAACAAACACTAACCAGGAAACTAGTACCTATCTACTTGTTCAGAACATTCCTGCTGTCATGTGAATGGGCAAGCATTGTTACACTAATGATAGGTGGAGCCCCCTGATGGGAGGTGTGCCTCTTAGCACAGTTGCAGTACATAGTGTCAACAGCTGTTGCTCTGTGTGTGGTCCCTTACTAATCAGAAATGCCAGGAGAGTACAGATATGCTTCACAGGACTGCCTGAATTATATCAGCACAAGAGATATTGATGTTAAGAGTGAAGCAATTAAATTATCTTTTTATACAAGACTATAATTTTAATTGTTGATACCTCAACTAAACAAAGTCAGAAACGATTCATTTATACTTAGTTATCATTTTAAAAAGGTAATATTAGAAAGGACTTGAAACAACAAGCAGTATATCCAGGGGTGCTTGGATCACATAAGTTAATCCTTAAAATGAGTAGTAAAATTTAAGCTTTCATTTTATCATCTAAATCTTAAAGATTTTCATGTCACATGAAAATTATGTTGGGATTTAATTTATCTATGAAAGAAAAGCAAAATAAAATGAAATGTTTTGGAAAAAATATAAAAGTAGCAATTTTCATAACTTTATTTAAGTAACTTCAGATTAGGAAGAGAACTCAGCAGCCAACTAGTCCAACTCATGCCCAGAAAGAAATTGCCAGTATAATATATCTGAAAATTGTCTTCTATCTACTACTTGAAGAAATCTAGTGATAGGGAGTCACATTGCTTCCAGAAACAGCTCATTGTTTCATTCATATTTCATATTCTTTGGGAGTAATTACTCTCCACATTGGAATTTCTGCCTTGGGTTAAGTTATCCTGATTGGTAAGTCAGTAAGTGAAAACTCAAGTGACAATTATATCTAACATCAAACCACAAACAATATATCCAGCCTTTCCCTCTGATAATTTTTGCCATCTTCCATGCTTCCAAATACATGGTCTTATAGTACCCCCATTTTACTCAACCACCTGGCACTTTTTTCGTTTAGGATCAAATTGTTGCCACCTTTGGTTGTATGTGAATGCACAGAGTCCCTTGGTTTAATATTTCCCATTTATATGCTAAAAATAAGTTAATAATTTTTAAAAGTTAAAAATTATTTTTCCTGTCTCCCTTAGCTCCTTTCTCATTGAGAAAGCAAGCATTTTGATATTGTTTATATATATGGTTATGAAAAACATTTCAATATCAGTCATGTTGCAAAAGAAAACAGGGACCAAAAAATAAAATGAGAAAAATAAGAAAGTAAATAAAAATAAAATATATTTCCATTTGTTTTCAGTATTCAACAGTTCTCTCTCTGGATGTGAATAGCATTTTTCCATCAGTGATCCTTTGGAATTTTATTAGATCTTTGCCATGATTTGTCACCATCTTTCAGTCATTCAGCCAAAAAAATTGTCACTACAAACAATATTCTCTTAGTTCTGTTCACTTAACATTGCTTAAGTTCATAGAAATTTTCCCAGGTTTTTCTGAAATCATCCTATTTGTCATTTCTTATACTATAATAGTATCCCATCACAATATAAACTACAATTTGTTTAGCCATTCCCCAATTAAAGACATTCCCTTAATTTCTTACCCTTTGTCATAGAAAAAAGAACTACTATAAATATATCTTGTACAAACAGGTCCTTTTCCCATTTTTCTTTTATTTCTTTGGGATATAGACATAATATTAGTATTGTTGGGTCAACATCTCAGAGATTTTATAGATCTTTGGTTGTAATTGCAATTGCTTTTGATAGTGGTTGGACTAGTTCACATCTCTACCCAAAAGTTATTAGTGTCCTACTTGTTCCACATCTCTTTCAATGTTAGTGAATTTCATTTTCTTTCATATAAATTGATCTAAGTGGAAAGTAGCATCTCAGAGTTATTTACTTTGCATTTCTTTATTCAGTAGTGATTGAGAGAATTTTTCAAATTATTATTGATAACTGATTTCTTCTAAAAGCTTCTCATATCCTCTGACATTTATTAATTAGAAAATAGATCTAATGTTTATACGTTTGTCTTTGTTCTCTATATATTTGAGATATGAGATATTTATCTGAGAAACTTGCTATACAATTTTTCCAGTTATCTATTTTTCTTCTCATTTGGGTCATATTAATTTTGTTTATGTAAAGGCTTTTAATTTAATGTAATCAAAATTATGCCTCTTACTTCCTGTGATCCTCTTTAGCTTTCGTTTGCTGATTAATTTTTCCCATACATATATACATACATATATATATATATATATGACAGGTAAAATATTCCATATTTTCTTAATTTGCTTATGGTGTCACCCTTCATGCCTAATTGCATAGGGATGCTGATATTGGTTCATGCATAGTTTCTGACAATCTCTTTCCAATTTCCATTGTCAAGTGGTGAGTTCTTAACCTCAAGCTTGGATCTTGGGGTTAATCAAACCCTTGATTTCTTTAATTCTACTATGTGTCACATACTTCTTTTCTCCACTGATCCACCACTATTTTTCTGAGGCAGTTTCACGTTGTTTTGATGATTTCTGCTTTGTAATATATTTTGAAATCTGGAAATTTTAGGCCAACTTCCTTTACATTTTCTATTGATTCCTTTGATATTCTTCTTTTTTCCAGATGAAGTTGTGATTGTTTTTTATATTACTATAAATTAATTCCATGGTGGGGAACTGAATAAGTAAGTTAACTAAGGTAGGCTTATCATGTTTAATATATTAACTCTGCCTTTTTAGAAACAATCAGTACTTCTCTAACTGTTTAAATTTGTCTTTATTTGTGTAAAAAGTGTTTGATTTTTTTTTCATATAATTCCTGAGTTTGTCTTGACAGGGAAAATGACAATTAATTTAGAATGTCTGTAGTGATTTTAAATTACATTACTCTTTTTATCTCTTTATGCTTGTTTTTGTTGTTGGCATATACGAATTCTGATAATTTAGGTGGGCTTTTATTTTGAAACTATTGAAATTGTTAATTATTTCAAATTATTTTAGTTGATTCTCTAGATTTCTTTAAGTATACCATTATATAACCTATAAAATGTTCTGTGCTGTTAAGGAGTGATATAACAATTTCACATTTTCAGGTTTTTTGTTTCCTTGTCTATTTTTGTTTCTTCAATTTCTTTTTCTCTTTTTATTGCTATAGCTAGCATGTATGCTACAATATTTAATAATAGTAGTGATAAAGGACATCCTTACTTCACTCATCTTACTGGAAAACTTCAATTGTATTATATTACAGATAATGACTGCACCTGCTTTTAGAGAGATACTATTTAACCTTTGAAGAAAGGTTCCATGTATTCCTAGGCTTTCGACTACTTTTAATAGTAATGGGTGTTGTATTTTGTCAAAGGTTTTTTCTGCATCTATTGTTACCATCATATAATTTTTATTGTGTGTTTAATTGCTATGTATCAGAATACAGAACCACCTTTGCATTCCTGGTATAAGTTCCACCTGTTCATAGTTTATGATCTTTCTAATGTGTATTAGAGCAATATTGTAAATATTTATTTTTTAAATCCATTTATACAAATTAAGGAAATATAACAGTACTTTTCTTTCTCAATATTTGTTGTTAAGTATCAAAAAAGTATTTATGTCATGAAAAAATTTAGTAAAATTGTTCTTGTTCTATTTTTTCAAATAGTTTATAAAATATTGTGATTAATGTTTGAAAAAATTAAATTGTAAATCTATCTGGTGCTGTGGAATTTGTAAGAGCATATTGACAATTTGTTCGATTTATTTTTCTAAGTTTGAATTATAGAAGTAATTTATTTTCTCTTCTATAATCTTGCCATTTTATATATTTGTAAATATCCATTCATTTCAATTAGATTGCCAGTTGTAGTGCATCTAATTGAACAAAATAGCTCTTGATGAGTGCTTTAATTTCATCTTCACTGGTGGTACTTTCACCACTTTCAATTTTGTACTGATAATTTTTCTTCTTTCCTTTTCAAATTAATTTAGCCAATATTTTATCTATTTTATTTTTTTCAAAAAATCAGCTTCTAATTTTATTCATTGATTTTATGTTTTTTATTTTAATTTTATTTGTCCCTTCTTTGATATTCAGGATTTCCATTTTGTTATTAACTAAATATATTAATGTGTTCTTTTAAAATTTATTTTTGTTAGTTGCATGCCTAATTGATTGATTTACTTTTTCTCTATATAACTTTTAAGAACTTAGAGATATGAATTTTCTTAGTACTACTTTGGCTGAATCCCATAGATTTTGAATTTTGTCTCATTGTTTTCATTTTCTTTAATAAAATCAGTGATTATTTCTATGAAATTTTTGATCCAATCATTCTTTATGATTAGATTGTTTAATTTCCTTTTATAAATAAATAATTTTGTAGTCCTTTACTCAAAATATTTTTTATTGCATCATGGCCTGAAAGGAGTACATTTCATATTTCTGCTTTTATTCATTTGGTTGTGATTTTTTATGGTTAAATTCATGGTCAGTTTTTGTGAAGGTGCCATTCCATTTCACTTTTCTCTAGAGGTCTCTCATATCTAACTTTTCTGGGATACTATTCATCTCCTTGACTACTTTCTTCTTCTACTTCTTTTTTGATGATTATTTTCATCTGGCTATGAGAGGGGAAAATTTAATTCCTCCCCTCTAGTATAAATTTTCTGCTGATTTCTTCTTGTAATTCATTTAACTTTTTCTTTAAGAATTTTGATGCTCTGACATTCAGTGAATATGTGTTTTAAACTAATATTACTTCATTTTCTATGGTGTTTTTAGAAAGATGTAATTTCCCTGCTTATCCCTTTTATTTAGTATATTTTTTGGTTTTTTATCTGTCTTAGATTGCAAATTTACTTTTTCTTTTTTTTTTACTTCAGCCAAAGCAGAATAGATTCTGCTATAGCTCTTTATATTTACCTCTGTGTTTCTCTGCTACAAGTGTTTCTTTTAAAAAGAATAAAGTTTAATTTTCTCTTTGCTGAAAGTGAGTCTCTCTGTTCCAGAAATGCAACTTAGAATTGCATATAAGCAATGGAGTTGCCCAACTTCATTTGGTCCTGCTTTTACTGCTAGCACTAGCACCCCCTCTACTCTTTCTCACCAGATGCCAGGTTCACTTAGCATCTCTAGTTGCTCTTCTATTGCTCCCCCTGGTCCACCACTGGTGGTTCATTCACATAGTTTTCAAGTAAGCCACCAACCTGATTTTATAGATCTCTTTTTCTATTATCTTACATTATCTCAGGCATGAAAAATGTCTCAAAATGACCTTTTGTTATCTCTAATGCTCCAGAATTTAATGAGGAATTATTTTAAAGAATTTTAGAAGTAAATTTAGGGAGATCTCAGGTAAATCCTTTCTCTACTTCTCTGTGTTGGCTCTGTCCCTGGAATGGTATCAATCAGCAGCCTTATGATTCTTTATGATAACCATGCCAATGATTCCCAGACCAAATCATCTCTCCCTATGATTTCTTTACTCTATGTGCTATTCTTTACCATTATGATATCTATGGATTGATCAACACTGGCTAGCATATCTGTCATGAGGGCTTGTCAAGCCCTCTCAGGGATGTTTATACACCTTTGTTGTCCATCTTTCCCACAACTTTCATTTATAGTTCCTAGAAACTATAGCCTGCATAGCAGTCACCCTGTTAAAACTTTCTCTGTAATATGCTAAACCTTGCTGAGGTTAACAAACAGTTTTGTTGAGCCAGGGATTGTCTACTCCAAGAATATGAAGACTTCTCATGAAATGGGCAGATGAGAACAATTTTTTTTTTTCCAGTGACTATGAAGGTGACTGAAGTAGATATTGTGGAGCACTTAAAGAGTCTGGTCAGACATTCTGCATCCTGGGCCATTGCTAGATTGCTAGTAGTCCTGACTTTTATCTTGTCACTGGACTTTTTATTTTTCATGATCTTGTTTAAATGTTGAAGTGGCAACCCAGCACACACTGAAAAGCAGTCCAGTGCTTACAGAGAAGTAGCCCAAAGCTTGTAGAAGAACAACCCAAGTAATTAGGAGAACTGAGAGTAGAAGGAGCTGTTCTCTGTCTATTTTTCTAAGAGCCACAAACAAGAGGAACCACTTTGCATATGATGAAGAGTAGGCCAACACTCTTTCCACTATGAGTCCATGTCCTAGGTATACTTGTATAAATCTGCTCCTCCAGATCCCAGTTCTCTCAGTGTGTGCTGGACTACTCCTCACTGCCACTTATATTGCTTTTCCCTCTTATTCCCCAAATTTGCTTTCCTTCTACATTTTCTTGGACTGAAACAATGACTTTCATTGATTCTGCCACTTCAGAATTTGATTTGAGGTGAGTTTTGTTGTGGTAGTTTGGAGGTGGGTTTGGGTAAGCTCAAAGCATTCTTTACTCCACCATCTTGGCTCCAGGAATTAGAAGCTTGCCATTGGACTTAAATGACTCTGGAAAAGAGAATGAAACTGATGACTTTGTATAACTTTGCCTCTTTTAAATCCACTCATGAGTCAAGCCATTAATTTCACTTGGTCCTCTTTGAAAAGGAAGTATGAGCATGAATAACAAAAAATTTCCATACAGGAACTATGCCATTTATAATATCTTTGCTCTACTGGTTAGTACAAAACTTGACACATAATAAGTATTTCGTGAACATTTACTTTATTTGAGGGGTAGAGGGAGTTTTCCTTATATTATTATTTTTTTTTACTTTTGTAAATTTTGCATATTATCTTATGTTTGAACTTATGGGGTCAAACAGATTAAGTATAATTCTATTTCCACATCAAAGCCTTTCAAATACTTGAACAATAATGACAAATTTCTTGATGGATAGTCTATTCTCTAGTCAAAACAACCTGCGTTTATTCAACCAATGCTCATATAGACTAAACTCGAGATTCTTCACATTTGCCATTGCTGTTTGCCAGATGCTTATAAATATCCTTTTAAATTATAGCATTTCAAACTGAATATGATAATACAAATGAAGTTTGAACAGAGTAGAGAGGAGCAAGATTATCAATTTCTTATTACTAGAAGCTATATATCTCTTTCTTTTTTAAATTTTTATTTTTAGATATTTTTCCATGTTTACATGATTCATTTTCTTTCCCTCCCATCTTCCCTCCCCACCCCCATCGCCAGAGCTGACAAATTCCACTGGGTTGTACAAATGTTATCACTTGATACCTATTTACATATTATTCATTTTTGCTGCTGAGTGATCTTTTAAAGCCTAAACCCAAAAAAACACATCCACATATACATGTGATAAGTGATATCATATGTTTTTCTTTTGCATTTATACTCCAATAGTTCTTTCTCTCTATATGATTAGCCTTTTCCCCATAAGTCTTTCAGGAGAGTCCTGAATCATTGCATTGTTACTAGCAGCAAAGTCCATTACATTGGATTTTTTCACAATCTTTTACTTTTTATGCATAATGTTCTCCTGCTTCTGCTCATTTCACCCTGCATCAAGTTCATTTAGGTTTTCCCAGTTCATATAGAAATCCTCTATATCAGTGATGAAGAAACTTTTTAAAGAGGGGCCAAAGGAAAGGAAATGCTCATTTGTCTGTCTGTTTCTAAGGCAACTCTTTCAAAGCTTCATTGTATTGTACCCTACTCATTGTATTTGTCAGCTTAGGAATAATGTCCCATGGGATTTCAGGGGGCCCACATCTGGCCTGTGGGCCATAGTTTGGCCATAAGTGCTTAGATAATCCCTTACAGCACAATAGTCCATCACCATCATGTACCATAATTTGTTCAGCCACTCCTTAATCAAAAGACAACCTTTCCTTTTCCAATTTTTTGCCACCACAAAGAATGCAGTTATAAATATTGTTGTACAAGTATTTTTCCTTCTTATCTCTTTGGGGTACAAATCTAGTAGTGGAATTGCTGGATCAAAGGGTATGCATTTTTTTAAAGCCCTTTGCACATAATTCTAAATTGCCTTGCAGAATGGCTATATCAACTCACAACTCACCAGCAATGCATTGCTGTCTTAATTTTGCCATAACCGCTCCAGTATTTACTATTTTCCTTTACTGTCATATTGGTTAATCTTTTAGGTGTGAAGTGATACCTAAGCATTATTTTGATTTGCATTTCACTAATTATGAGATATTTAGAAAACTTTTTCATGTTCTTATTGATAGTTTTGATTTCTTTATCTGAAAACTGCCTATTCACGTCCCTTGACCATTTGTCAATTGGGGAATGGTTTGATTTTTTAAATAATTGACATAGATCCTTACGAATTTGAGGAATTAGACCTTTGTCAAAGGTTTTTGTTATAACTTCCCCCATCTTTTTTGCTTCTCTTCGAATTTTGGTTGCATTGGTTTTGTTCATACAGAAACTTTTTAAATTTAATATAATCAAAATTATTCATTTTACATTTTGTAGTGTTCTCTATCTACTGCTGGGTCATAAATTCTTTCCTTTCCAATATATCTGACAGGTATAGTATTCTATGTTCACCTAATTTGTTTACAATTTCCCTTTTATATTTAAGTCATTACCCATTCTCAATTAATCTTGGTATAGGGTGCAAGACATTGTTTAAAATCTAATTTCTCCCAAACTGTTTCCCAATTCTCCAAGCAGCTTTTGTCAAATAGTGGCTTCTTGTTCCAAAAGCTGGGGTCTTTGAATTTACTGAAGGCTATCTTGCTACTGTCATTTACCCCAAGTCTATTCCATTGGCCCACCCTTCTATCTCTAAGCCTGTACATATTGTTTTGATAATCATGTTTTATAGTATAGTTTGAGATCTGGTAATGCCAGGCCTCCATCCTTCACATTTTTTCTCATTATTTCTCTTGATATTCTTGATCTTTTGTTTTTCCAGATGAACTTTCTTATATTTTTTTTCTGATTCTATAAAAATGTTCTTGGTAGCTTGGCAGTTATAGCACTGAATAAGTAAATTAATTTAGGTAGAGTTGTCATTTTTATTATATTAGCTTGTCCTGCCCATGAACAATTAATGTTTTCCCAATTGTGTCAATCTAGTTTTATTTGTGTGAAAAATGATTTGTAGTTATGTTCATATAATCACTGAATTTATCTTAGCAAGTGGATTCCCAGGCATTTTATATTGTCTAAAGTGATTTTAAATGGAGTTTCTACGTCTAACTTTTGCTTATGGGTTTTGTTGGAAACATAAGAATTTCGATGATTTATGTGGGTTTATTTTGTATCCTACAACTTTGCTAAAGTTATTGATTTTTTTCTACTATCTTTAGAGTTGATAAAAACTAGGATTCATTAGGTATACCACCATGCCATGTTCAAAGTGTGATAATTTAGTTTCCTCATTGGCTACTTTGATTCCTTCAATTTATTTTTCTTCTTTAATTGCTACTGCTAGTGTTTCTAGTACAAAATAAAAGCAGTGGTGGTAATGGGCATCCCTGCTTCACTCTTGATCTTATTGGAAAGGCATATAACTTCTCTCCATTGCAGATGATACTTGCTGATGGTTTTAAATATATACTGTTTATTATTTTGAGGACAGAGCCCGTTCTTTCCTATATTTTCTAGTGCTTTTTTTTTTTAAGGAATGGGGGTTGTATTTTGTCAAAGGCCTTGCTGCATCTATTGAGATAATCATGTAATTTCTGTTAATTTGTTTGTTGATATGGTCAAGTATGTGGATGGTTTTCATAATATTGAACTAGCTTCACACTCTTGGTACAAATCATATGAGGTCATAGTGAATGATCCTTGTGAAAACTTGCTATTGACGTTTAGTTGGTATTTTATTTTAAAATTTTTGTATCTATATTCATTTAGGATACTGATCTGTAGTTTTCTTTTAATGTTTTTGGTCTTCCTGGCTTAGGAATTTGTATCATATTTGTATCATAAAAATAATTTTGGTGAGACTCCATCTTTGCCTATTTTGTCAAACAGTTTGTACAGTATTGGGTTTTATTGATCTTCAACTATTTGATAGAATTCACTTGTGAATCTATCTAGCCCTGGCAATTTTATCATAGAGTTCCTTGATGGCTTGTTCAGTTTCTTTTTTCTGATGTGGAAATATTTAAGCATTATATTTTCTCTTCTGTTAATCTAGTAAATTCATAGTTTTGCAAATATTTATCCATTTCACCTAGATTGCCATATTTATTATCATATAATTGGGCAAAATAGCTCTTAGTAATTGCCTTAATTTCTTCTTCATTAGAGGTGAGATCACCCGTTTCTTTCATGATACTGTTAATTTGGTTCTCTTCTTTTTTTCTTAATTAGATTAACTAATACTTTATCAATTTTCTTTGTTTTTTTTTCAAAGTATCAGTTCTAGTCTTATTTATTAGATCAATGATTATTTTACTTTCAATTTGATTAATTTCTTCTTTCCTTTTTAGGATGTCCAATTTGGTCTTCATCTGAGTATTTTTAATTTACTCTTTTTTTTTAATATGGGCATTCAGGAATATAAAATTTCCCCTGAGTAATGTTTTTGTTGTATCCCCTGAGTCTTGGTATGTTGTTTCCTCATTTTCATTTTCTTCAATGAAATAATTATTTCCATGATTTGTTCTTTAACCCACCATTTTTGGAGATATTTAATTTCCAATTAATTTTTAATTTACCCCTTTATGTCCCTTACTAATTATAATTTTTGTTGTATTATGATCTGAAAAATAAGTTGCATTTCTTGTTTCTGTTTTTCTGCATTTGTTTGTAACATTTTTATGCCTTAATACATGGTCATTCTTTGCGAATGTATCATGTGCTGCTAAAAAGAAGATATATTCCTTTTTATCCCTATTTACTTTTTCCCCATATATCTAGTAACTCTCTTTTTTCTAAGATGTCACTCACATCTCTGACTTCTTTCTTACTTATTTTTTTGTTATATATTTAGTTCTGATAGAGGAAATTTGAGGTCTCCCACTGGTAGAGTTTTACTATCTGTTTCCTCCTAAAGCTCCAATAGTTTCTCTTTTAAAAATCTGAATGCTACGCCATTTGGTGCACGCATGTTAAAAGATATTACTTCATTGGTTATATTCCTTTTTATCAGCATATAATTATCTTCCTTATCTCTTTTAATCAGATCTATTTTTACTATGGTTTTTTCAGATATCATGAATGTGACTCCTGCTATCTTTTTCTTTTCTTTATTTTTAATAGAGTAAATTGACTATTTTTGACTTCAGGTGAGAGTAAGAGCTATCAATCATTCATACAGTAACAAGACTTGGGAATATTCAGAATCAGTTTTGTAAGAGAATCATAATAAAACAAACCCCTCCAAACAAAAACAAAAGCAACAAGAAAAAATCTAAAATTAAAAATCACATGTTTTTGTCTACATTCTGACTCTAACAATTCTTTCTCTGGGAATGGATATCATTCTTTGTCATCATTCCCTCAGAATTGTCCTGGATCATTGTATTACTGAGAGTTGCTAAGTCTATCACAGTTACATTCTACAATATTACAGTTACTGTGTATAATGATATCCTGGTTCTGCTTATTTCATTTGCATCAGTTCTTGTAGATTTTTCAGTCATTCTGAAATGCTATTCATCATTTTTTGTAGGATAATAGTATTCCATCATCAGTATGAACCACAATTTATTCAGCCATTCTTCAAATGATGGACATCCCTCCAGTTTCCAATTCTTTGCCAACACCAAAAGAGCAGTGATAAATATTTTTGTATGAGTAGGTCCTTTCCCCTTTTTTTCTGGTATCTACATACTGACCTAGTAGTGATATTACTGGATCAAAGGGTATGGTTAGTTTAATAGCCCTTTGGGCATAGTAAGGAGCTTAAATTCTAGTGGAAGGGTCAACACATATGGAAGGTTTCAGCCATATGGAAAAGTTATGATTTTTAGGGTGCAGCACCAAATGTTGGTGTCTCTTCTTAATGTCATTTTCACTTATAAAATGACATGAACTTCTCATGTAGCCATTTAAGGGGACAGAGGATTTACGTTGCAAAAACTCTCAGTGGGTCTTTGATGGCTGTGGCTTGAGTACCTGCTGAGGTACTTAACTGATTCTTATGTCCACCTCTTTGAGATTCCTTTTGGGTTTATTTTTTTTTGTAGAGCCCAGAGTGCTTTACCACTTTCTTCTCTTCCCTCATTTTTAATATGAGAAAGCTGAGACAAACAGAGTTAAATGATTTACGTAGAGTTACCCAATCAGTAAGTGTCTGAGTCCAGATTTGAACACAGATAAATGAGTCTTCCTGACTCCAGGCCTGGCATTCTATCCAGAGGACCACCTAGGGACCCTACTGAGGGAGAAGTTATCTAATCCCCAGCTACAGTAACTGTAGCCTGGTCATACCTGAATGCCTGGTGATCCTAGATTTTGGACTTGGGTAGTAGAAGTAGCAGAGGTTTCTATGCGCTTAGATAGCTGGTTGATGAGAAGGGACATGTCACCAAAATCGATATGACAGAGGCTCAGGTGTGGTTCAATAGAGATGTTTTTCTGTCCATTATTCATTTACATTTTATTTGGGAACACAAACCATAAATCATAGTATTAAACACATATATTCCTCTGTAATTCATCTGTATATTTCAGGGAGAGCAATGGTCAAAATCATATCCAACTTTAGAGAAACATTAGCCTAGGAAGAACATATAGTGCTTTATTTGGCCTATTTCATGAAGCTTTTTATTTTACTGACAAAACCTTTGGCACCCTTGGTACACTTTTCAGAATGCTGTTAATCTTCTATTTTCACTTCTCCTAGAGATCTTATATTTTTAGCAATAACTACCAGAGGCCTGATCCTAGATCTCTGGAGTAGGAATTTGGTGGTTGTCTGCCTTCTTTTTCTCAGTTAATACACAATAAATTTTGCTCTGGCCTCTTAGCTTTTACCCGGTGTGTGTCTACCTGCCTCATGTGTAATTTCTTGTGGATAACATATGTTAGGATTTGGCTTTCTAATACATTCAGCTATCTGCTTCCATTTTATGGGTGAGTTGCTCCCATTCACATTCAGAGTTATGATCACCACTTGTGTATTCCCCATCATTTTGATTTCCTCTTTTAATCTTGCCCTTTTTTCTTTCACTATTTCCTTTCACACAAATGTTTTGTTTTGTTTTTGCTTTTAATCAATACCTCTTTTCACCCCACCTTTATTTTAATTTCCTTCCCACCCATTCCTTCTTTTTCTCCTCCTATTTCCCTTTAGGGTCTATTAATCCAACAAAAACTTTTCCTGCCTTTTTAAAACCATTTATTAGTATTAATTTTTTACATGATTACATGATTCATGCTCCTACTTTCCCTGTCACCCCCCGCAATCCCCCACCCATGGCTGATGCACATTTCCACTGGTTTTAACATGTGTCATTGATCAAGACCTATTTCCAAATTGTCATTAGTTGCATTGCTGTGGTAGTTTCAAGTCTACATCCCCAATCATGTCCACCTCAACCCATGCGTTCAAGCAGTTGTTTTTCTTATATGTTTCCTTTCCTACAATTCTTCCTCTGAATGTGGGTAGCATTCTTTACCATAAATTGCTCAGAACTGTCCTGCGTCATTGCATTTCTGCTGGTACAGAAGTCCATTAATTTCGATTTTACCATAGTAACTCAGTCTCTGTGTACAATGTTCTTCTGGCTCTGCTCCATTCACTCTGCATCAATTCCTGGAGATCTTTCCAGTTCACATAGAATTCCTCCATTTTATTATTCCTTTGAGGACAATAGTATTCCATCACCAGCATATACCAAAATTTGTTCAGCCATTCCCCAATTGAAGGACATACCCTCCTTTTCAAGTTTTTTGCCACCACAAAAAGCTCAGCTATAAATGTTTTCATATAAGTCTCTTTATCTATGATCTCTTTGGGGTACAAACCCAACAGTAGTATGGCTGGATCAAAGGGCAGGCATTCTCTTATAGCCCTTTGCGCATAGTTCCAAGTTGCCATCCAGAATAGTTGGATCAGTTCACAGTTCCACCAGCAATGCATTAATGTATCAATTTGGACACATCCCCTCCAACATTCATTACTCTCCCCTTCTTTCATTTAGCCAATCTCCTAGGTGTGAGGTGATACCTCAGAGTTGTTTTGATTTGCATTTCTCTGATTATTAAAAATATAGAACAATTTCTCATGTCCTTTTTGATACTTTTGATTTCATTACCTAAAAATTGTCTATT